>NC_084799.1:84616596-84932051 GCF_963169125.1 Humulus lupulus
CTCGGTTTTGCACCCAAAATTCCCAAAACTCCTACCCAGAAATTTTCCCCAGAAAAAGCATCCTGAAACCCATACTCTAAAGCGATTTCCTACAACAAATATACCCTAACCTAAAAAGGGTGTCACCCTCCATATCCACAAAACCCAGCAAACCCTTGCATGCGGCTACAGTAAAAAAATTTACCTAAGCTACAGTAACATATTTTCAAAACACACAGGGTCAGGAAACTTACAGTGTGTGGCTGGAAGGTAGACGAAGGTGTTGCGTTGGTAAGAGCTTCGTCGGTGTAATAGCTTCCAAAGTTTCAGAGAAATCTGTGCGCCTAAGCTTCTTGAACGCTGAAAGTGGCAGTAGCAGGGTCGAGGGTTTCGTTCTTCTGGAGATATAGAGAGAAGAAGAAGAGGAGCTTGAAGCTTGAAAAATTTAGAATGAAAGGGTGTCCCATGCGTAGGGTGGCCACCCCTTTTTATATGCGTAAAGGATCACGTATAGAGGGCCGTTGGATGGCCTTAATGGGGGATCTGAGGCCCTCCACTTGAAATACGAAATGACGGCTGGGCATGGGCTAGGCCATTAAATGCGGTTCTCGTAAGACGTACCGTCACCACCCACGATGTTCCACGTATCAGACGCCTGCATAAAAGGTGGAATGCGAAGATTTCATGGGGAAGTCCAAAAGCCCCTACTGTGGTCTTATATACGACGTGGTATACCACGAGCAGGAGCTTGGGGGGCAAATGTATGCCCTGGTTTTCACGCGGGCTGATTAGCAAGCGAGCTGCTGACTAATTGTAGTTATCTCATGAACTCCCCTAAGACCGGAGCTTCTGTCGTTAGCTCAAGGAAGCCCAAAGGGCCCGCCTCCATTGTCCAAGACTGGAGCAGGCCCCCTGAAGGCCGAAGGTCGAGTCCAGTATGCAGCTCGTGGTACGGGCTAGATATGGAGCTATGACCCCTTGAGAAGTAAACACACGCAAGGTAAACGTGCATATATCAGGCATCACGTGTCTGATATCCCCCTGACTTCTCGGACACGCAGCAGGAATGTGCGTGATTCAGACACCCACGATTGGGTTGGGCCGTGCGGCCCATTACTTCCTTACCTATTGATTTGACCACACTTATGTGTCAGGTTTAGGAATTAATCATGAATGTCACAGAATTGATACGACAAGTAAGAAGGTCACGGGATGACCTCCCTACCAACTTCCAGGTGCCTTCTCCTATAAATATGGAGACCCTGGGAGTTGATAGGGGTTGGAAAAATAATCTCTTGTAAGAAATACTTTGTAACCAAATACTCAGTATAGATCAATAATATTGACTAGTGGAGTAGAAGGATTTTAACCTTCGAACCACTTAAAAACCGTGTCTTGAGTCACCCCTTTGGTCCTCTAAGATCATATATCTATTTCGATTCACATTTAGCACTAATCATTTCCTCTCCTTCTCTTAATTACCTGTTGGCGAAGAACCGAGTCAACAGTTTACTTTTGTGTATCTTGTAATGTTTCTATTTTTCATTTTTGAAGTAAAAAAATTTCAAGATTATAAAACTTTATTATGTTATGCTTTCAAACTTAAGTTAGAATTAAGTTCTTATGAAGTAGACACATTCATGGTTTGAATTAGTTATTGTTTAATGTAATACTTATGGTTTATCAATCTATTGAGAATTACATTTTATGATTAATTTTGAATTTTTTTTTATCAAAATACAACAATGAAAATCTTTTAATTAAAAAAAACCATATAAGTATACTTATCAAAGTAAAATTTAAAATTTTATTACTATATGTTATGATTTAAAAACATATTATAAGCATAAAAAATCGTTATGGTTTATATAATATAACAAACTAAAAATGTTATCAAAATAATCAAATGTAACAGTTGAAAAGTGTTATGAAAAAAGTACAAGATTAAACTTCAAATTTATAACCAAAAACTCTATCTAAATGTTATTATTTGAATATTATAGCACCTAAAAATGTGTTATTGAATAGTTTAAGATAACACCGAACATAACATTCAAAAACTGTTATAGAAAAGACTGGACTTTTAATAACAGGGGCTATTTTAGCATTTTCAGAAGTGTTATCAATAGTCCCGGTTAGCAGTTTTTAAGTGTTATGAATACTGTTTTTTCTTGTAGTGCATAAAGAAGCCATAGGTTGGACCATTGGAGACATTAAAGGAATTAGCCCATCTATATGTATGCATAGAATCCATCTAGAAGAGAATGCTAAAACCTCTTGGGAATGTCAAAGAAGGTTAAATCCAAATATGAAAGAAGTAGTTAGAGAAGAGGTCATTAAACTATTAGACGTAGGTATCATTTACCATATTTTTGATAGTCAATGGGTTAGTCCAGTTCAAGTTGCTCCTAAGAAGTCTGGGATCATAGTTGTTGAAAATGAGAAAAATGAATTAATCCCTACTAGAGTACAAACAGGGTGGGGAGTGTGCATAGACTATAGAAAGCAGAATAATGTTACTAGAAAATACCCTTTTCCATTACCCTTTATTAATCAAATGCTTGAACGTTTAGTTGGCCATGCATATTATTGCTTTCTTGATGGGTATTCGGGATATAACCAAATCCCCATTGCCCCAGAAGATCAAGAAAAGACTACATTTACATGCCCTTTCGAAACTTTTGCATATCGTCGCATGCCTTTTGGATTATGCAATGCACCTGCGACTTTTCAAAGGTGTATGATTTCAATTTTTTCTGACATGGTTGAAAGATTTCTTGAAATGTTTATGGATGATTTTTTTGTGTTTGGTTCCTCCTTTGATGAATGTTTGCACCATCTTTCACTTGTTTTGATTCGTTGCAAAGAGAAAAACCTTGTGCTTAACTGGGAAAAATGTCATTTTATGGTTAAAAAATGAATTGTTTTAGGTCATGTAATCTCATCTGAGGGAATAGAAGTTGATAAAGCAAAAGTTGATCTTATTTCAAAACTTCTCCCACCTAAACTGTGAAAGAAATTAGATCATTCTTAGGCCATGCCAGTTTTTATAGAAGATTTATAAAATACTTTAGCAAAATTTCTCGGCCTTTATGCCATTTACTTGGAAAAGAAAATGCTTTTGTCTTTAATAATGATTGTCATGTTGCCTTTGAAAAATTTAAAAATTTGTTGACTACTGCACCCATTATTCGACCTCCTGATTGGAAAATACCTTTTGAAATAATGTGTGATGCTTTTGATTATGCTATAGGTGCTGTCTTAGGACAAAGACTTGAAAAAATACCTCATGTAATTTACTATGCTAGAAAAACTTTAAATGACGCTCAATTAAATTACTCCACAACCAAAAAAGAATTGCTTGCTGTTGTTTTTGCATTGGAGAAATTTAGATCTTATTTGTTAGGGTCTAAAATTATTATTTATTCTGATCATGCTGCATTAAAATATCTCTTGTCGAAAAAAGATGCTAAGTCTCGTTTGATCCATTGGATCCTACTTTTACAAGAATTTGACTTAGAAATACATGATAAAAAGGGATCTGAAAATGTGGTTGCTGATCATTTATCTAGACTAGTTGTTGAAACTATACATGACTTCACTCCTATCACTGAAACTTTTCCTGATGAACAATTGATGCATGTTTCTTCATTTTCTTGGTATGTTGATATTGTTAATTATTTGGTCACTAAGGAAATACCATCTCATTGGTCTAAGCATGAAAATATAAATTTTATTCTGAGGTGGATGATCCTTACTTATTTAAATACTGCCATGATCAAATAATTAGAAGATGCATTCCAAATTGTGACCAATCTAAAATCATATCTTTTTGTCACGATCATGCATGTGGAGGACATTTTAGTGGTAAGAAAACAACTGCTAAAATTTTACAATGTGGTTTTTATTGGCCTACTATCTTTCATGATACATATGTTTATTGTAAAGCTTGTGAACGTTGCCAAAAGCTAGGAAGTTTAACTAAAAGAAACATGATGCCTTTAAATCCTATTCTTATTATTGACATATTTGATGTTGGGGGCATTGATTTTATGGGACCATTTCCTAACTCTTTTGGTAATCTTTATATTCTTGTTGGAGTTGATTATGTGTCTAAATAGGTTGAAGCTATTGCATGCCACACTAATGACCACAAAGTTGTGCTTCAGTTTCTGAAAGAAAATATATTTCTCTTTTTTGGTTCACCACATGCTATCATTAGTGATAATGGTACACACTTTTGTAATAAACCATTTGAACATTTGATGAAACAATATGACATTACACATAAAGTCTCAACACCATATCACCCACAAACTAGTGGTCAAGTCAAAGTGTCTAATAAGGAAGTTAATGTTGGAAAAAGTTTATACAGGATCTTTATTTATTTTCATGTATATCTAATATTAAACAAATTAATACGAGATAGCCTAAAACATGTTTCTAAAACGGAATTCAAAGAGAAACAAATAATATAATACTTACAGTATACGCAGCGGAATTAAGAGTCCTTCCTTCAGTTTCTCTAACTCTTGTATCCTCTCTGTCGCAGAGTATTATCAAGAAACTGAACCGATCTTCTATTTTCTTCACGATCTTCCAATGTAGCCTTAGAACCACCTAGACTAGTGTGGGCAATTCTCAACACATGAGATAGATATAGAGAGAAGAAGAGAAAATAACAAAGATGTTTAGAAAAGGACTTGTGTTTAGAGAGAATCTAAAACTATCAGAAAATCTGACTTGTGACTTATCTGTCGTCTCTAAAATCTTCTCTCTAAGCACTCCTTTTATAGACTCAATTAGGTCATTTAATTTAATTAAAAAATCAATAAAATAACAGCCATTTTGAAGCCCTAGGTCGAAATTATCATGGGCTATAGGCCCGTGAAATTTCCCATTTGATTATAAGCCCATTGGACTTAAATCAAGGCCTGTATTATTTTCTATTGATTTAATTAATTAAATAATTATTTAAATCCTTTATCAAATTAATTATTTATAATTTGAACCTTGATTTAAATTTATTTATTAATTTAGATACCAATTTATCTTAATTAATAAATCTGCCATAATTTCTCTTTTCTTCTCAAAATTACACAACTTTGTGAAACTATCCAAAATTGACCTGGTCAACTTTGATAATTCTAATTGATAATTAAATCAATTAATTGAGACTATCTAGATGATTTTATCCAAGGTACAATGGGGACCATGGGCCTATGAAATCAAGCTCCAATAAGTTATCATAAATCTAACAAATAAATTTACTAACTTATTAATTCCTCGTGACTCCACTATAGACTTGGAATTGCACTCTTGAATTCATAGAACGCTCTATAACAAATATAGATACGCTATTAATTATCCATTGTTACAACCATAACTTTCACTCAATCCTCTATAGACGGTCTACAATGAGATAGGACTAAAATACCGTTTTACCCCTCATTGTATTTTTTCCTTAAAACACTTAGTTCCTTGTAAATGATATTTCAGTAAACTAATTTAATTACTGAAATGAGATATCTATCATTTATCACCTTGAACCAAACTAAAAGGAAATCATCGTTTCACTTCTTAATCAGAAGCTATAGATGTTCATATCTATGATTAACACTCCCACTCAATTATACTACCGAGTTCCCAAGATGTAAGTATGGGCTAGTCCGTAGGGTAAGCTGGTAACGAACAAGTCAAAGAACTCAAATAATACAATCAGTTAGAATACTAACCACTCAGAATTGAGATTGAATTGACATATGGTCAACTATATGATATGACTAGAATAGATAATAACGGTATGTTTACTTATCTTATCAACTGTCAATATCGGTCCTGTCCGATGTAACAAATACATCCGATCTTATCTACTTTGCTAATGTTTTGGAAAGAACATAACACTGTAATTTGTAAGTAGATCATATCGTAGATTGGCAAGTCAGTGTAAATCCGGTGCACTGACTAATCTTAGAACTAACTTATTTTTGAACATATAATCATATTTATATTCCACTGTGATTACGTCACTATAAATAAGATTAACTATATGCTCGGGATTTAATAGAAGTTTATATTAAACAAATAATCATGAAAATAAAACATGTGAGCAAAGTGATTGACCAAGTCAAAAAATAATTTCTATTCTTTTATTGATAATAAAATAAGATTACAAAGAATTTGGGTTTTAATTAGGGCATAAAACCCCAACAGTTAAGCACATTTTAGAAAAAACTGTGAATCCAACTAGGAAAGATTGGTCCTTAAGACTCACTGATGCATTATGGGTGTATCGTACCGCGTATAAAATGCTCATTGGCATGTCACCCTACAGACTTGTGTATGGGAAGGCGTGCCACTTACCTATTGAGTTAGAACATAGAGCATTTTGGGCAATTAAGTAGTTGAACTTTTCTTTAGACAAGATAGGTGAGAAACGAAAGCTTCAACTAAATGAACTAGACGAAATTAGGAATGATGCATATGACTATTAAAAAAAGTATAAGGATCGCATGAAATTTTACCATGATAAAAATATTTTGAGAAAATATTTTTCTCTAGGTCAGAAAATCCTTTTATACAACTCTCGTTTGCATTTATTCCCGAGAAAGTTATGCTCTAGGTGGTCCGGTCCTTACATTGTTCGTATTGTTTTTCCACATGGAGCTATTGAAATTGAAAATCCTAAAAATGGTGATAGATTTAAAGTTAATTGACAAAAATTAAAACTATTTTTAGAGTTGAAAACCGATGAAGTGGATGAGATCATCCTAGAGGACCCTGTTTACCATACTCTTTGATTCCTATTTTGATAACTTGTGTTTTATATTGTTTTGTTTGTTTTATGTGTGATTTAATTTTTGTTTGGTTTTTCTTGCTCTCTTGACAATGCACCACGATGAGGTACGACCATTCTAAACTTCAACCTCTTGTAAATTTTAATTTATATTTATAACACATTGAGGAAAATGCTTAAATTAAGTTTGGAGGTAGCAAGTTTAATGGTTGTGTTACCGTTCATTATGTTGAATATGAGGGTAGAAGTGTGCTAAGTTTGTTTTGAAAAAAAAATTAAATATATATATATTGTTTTATTGTGTTTTGTATTGTTTTGTTTAAAAATACAAAAAAAAATTATTTAATAAAAAAAATTTGGTGATATTTTTCATTTTCAATGATAAAAATCTTGATTGAGTTTGAGTTTAATTCTCTTAACAATATGAATAATTTTTAAGCTTTGTTTTAATTATTGGGTCAATTTTACTTATAACAAAAATTACATTTTTCATAACAAGAACACTCTTATTTTCTATAAGTTTAAGTGAAAAATAATTTTAATGAAAACCTGTTTTTAAAAGCGAAATTGACAATTTAATTAATTACATAAGCTTAACTTTTATTCATAATAATTTTTTAGATTTATTTTCATTGTGCAATTTTTGAGAAAATCCATTTTATATCACCAATAAAAAAAATGTGTGTTATAATTTTTCTTTTACTTGAGGACTAGCAAAACTTTAAGTTTGGGGGTGTGATAACTCTACAAAATAGAGTTATTTTACCACATTTTTTATGCTAATTATTGCTTAATCTTTGAGTTTTTAAGTGATTTATTAAGTTTTTAAGTAATTTTGAATTTATTAGTCTTATTATGATTTTATATATTTTTGTGTGTTTTTATAGATATTTTATTATAATATGTTATAGTTTAATTATTTAAAATTAATATTGTTAAGTTATGAGTAAAAATATGCAATTTTGAGCTTAAATATTTAAGTAAATTAAGTTTTAATTAATTTTTCATAGAACTTTTGTTGTATATTTTATTATTGAAAATATTTAGTTTTAATTTAATATATGTTTGTTTTATAGAGAATTTGTTGTATTTTATTTGCTCTTGAAAAGTAAGAAGAATGATGAAAAAAAGTGGCAGTTTTGTGAAAAAATAAAGGAAATGAGCCAGCCTCCCCATGCCCAATTCCATCTGCCCGAAGCCCACCAACAGTTGTCCCAGCCGCCTCTCTCACCACGGCCCAACACAATTCAACTCCTCACAAGCCGTCCACGTGCAGCAACTCTTCCCAGCAGCAAGCACCCAATGAAGACCCTTCAATCCAGCCAGCCTTCAGCCATGTCCCTTCAGCAAGGCCCAACACCCCACACCACAGCAGGCACAGCCGAAGCTCTCAGGCCCAAGTCACCTTCAGCTGCCACACGGGCCTTCTTTCAGCTCCCTAGCCTGCCACCAACAGTCAAATAGCTGCATTTTCCCCATTTTGAGCCCAACAAAAGCTCATTTTTGTACATTTGTTCCCTTTGTCTAAAATGTCACATTTTTACCCAAATTCCGTACATATTTCACCACAACATCATCATTACACCTTATAATTTACCTCTACATGTCATATTTACTTTATTTAATTAATTTAATCAATTTAATTAATTTAAATTGATTATTTTAATGCTCTCATTTTGGCTATAAATATGGAATTTCAAGACCATTTTTGGTTAATTTTTGGTTACCATATTCTTTTCTCTCATTTTCTCTCTACCATTCTCTCTTCCATTTTGGGGTTTTTCAAGAGCATTTTCAAGTATGTATTTTGTTTATTTTGTAATTTCTATTCTAGTTATGTGCTTCTAATCTTTTTTATAAGATTATTAAGATCATGATGAAGCAACTTGTAACTAGATAATATTTATGTTGTATGTTGATTTCCCTTGTAATGCAACAAAGTTTATGGATTTTTCTTCTTCATATGTGTCTTTCATCTTTAATATCTCATATTTTGGATTGTTAGATAATATGCACTTTGTTCTTCATTTTACAAAACATAATATTCTTTGTGTAAGATGTGTCATTAAATTGTACACATCCAATGCTTAGAACAAAAATATTATGTTTTTCCTTATAAATAATGTTATTTGATTTTTTTTTTTTTTTTGTTTCATTAGGTTGATTCACATTAAATACTTTGAAATTATACTTTTTGAAAAGTGAAGAAAAATCTTATCTTTTTAGAAGTAATTTGTGCTTAAAATTATAAATCTATTTGGAAAATGATAGTTTGATTTATTTTAATTATCACTAAAACTTGAGAATCAATATACTAATAAATATTATTAAACTTATATTTTGTAGATTCTAGTATCTTAATAATATTTCTTTTACAACTTATTTTCAAATCATAATTGGTTTCATTTGTATTCTCTTAAATAACTTTATTTTAAATCTTTTATTTTATGTTCATGACATTAAATCTCATCAATCTTTGAAGTTAGGTTAGAATTTATTAATTTTGGTTTAAAATAGTTTTTATTTTTTTTATTTTAGACAACTCTTTTGGGTTTGATCTCGTGCTTACACGAACACTATATTGCATATACGATTCGTGCGCTTGCGAGTTATAATTTTTTAAAACATACTCGTTTTGAATCCATCACTATGTCTATGTAATTATCTCTCTCAATTTATAAGCCTTCAATCCTTTTAATGGAGGGTTGCCTCTCTTATTTATAGGAGGACTTTACATAATTATAGAATTGCCCTGGGAGAAAGTGGCTTTTCTATACAACTAATAAGACAAAAAAGGCATAGTGCAATTACGATCTTTGGTTAGTTGTCAGAATTGTATTGTGGAGATTGTTGAACGGCGTGCGTGCTGATTTTGTGCCAGGTGGCATAGTAGCTAAGTTCTTGCAGAATGTCAATGGAATCTCAAGGATATGGTCATTCACTTTTTTTTTCGTGACGATGTTCCCATCTTCTCACGAGGACCTTTGTCGTGGTGAGATTGTTTTTCTAAGATGTCCTCAAGAAGGTGAACGAGTTGAGATTCTCGATGTGTGCTTAGCGAGTAGACTTTTCGCCATGTGCCTTGCCAGTATCCTTCTTGCCTGATGATGCCCGAGCAAACTTAAGTTGATAGGTTCTCGCGCACAAGTCCACTTTGAAGCCTCGCAATTTTTGAATCAGGCTGAACATGAGACCAATAATATGTGATATCGAAGCTCATTCAAAGACCTATCACGATGTAATAGGGCTGGCCAGTCGCGTCCCTACTTCAGGCCAAAAAATAATATTTGAAGAACTTGTAGGGGTCTGGAAGATGTCTATTTGCTAATCATGTCGAGTTTTGGGTACAACACTACATATATATAAATACATGAGAATTCTCTTATAGGGGTTTTACTTTAAGCCTTATCGGTGGGGCTTTCAGTGTTCTCGACCCGTGAATAATTTTTGGCGTGATCGCGATTTTTTTTTATGACCGTGTATATAGTAGCTATTTAGAACATCATGCAAATTTTCAGAAAATTCCGAATAGTTTACAGTACCGAAAACTAGGTTCAAACATGTTGTTGCACTCATGACTAATTTTTTTTATGCGCGTGTAAAACAACATGTTTGAACCTAGTTTTCGGTACGGTAAACTATTCGGAATTTTCTGAAAATTTGCAGATACTCTAAATAGCTACAATATACACGATCATACAAAAAAATCGCGCCGAAAACTGTTCACGGGTCGAGAAACATTAAGAGCACTACCGGTAAGGCTTAAAGTGAAGTCCTTATAGAAGAATTGTCCTATATATATATATATTTATACATATTTTGAAACTCAAATAACCTTTACATTGATTATATTTGAGAAATTTTCACAAAGTTGAATAAATTTAATAAGTAATTGATTATGGGAAGTAATATTGTTCTTTGTAGTGTATGGATGTGTTATAAGATAGTTTATATTATTTTCTTACTTAAAAAAATAATTAGAAAAATAAGTTTATATTGAAATGACAGACTTTCGTTTGAAATATGTCATTTGAGGTTTTTATTTGTTCGAACGTGGTTTAGACATAGCGTGGACCAAGTGAGGGAAAAATAAAAATAAAAAGTTGATCATGGTTCAAATCTAGTCCGAACTAAGTTGGAACCAAAATACCTCAAAATTGCATATTTCAAACGGCGTCCGTTATCTCAATACATCTTATTTTTCTAATCGTTTTTTTCAACAGAGAATAGTTTGAAAAATAGATATAAGCTATTTTATAACACAACCATATATATATATATATAAAAATGAGAGCTTTCGAAAAGTAACGTGACATATTATAAATTTTTAGAGTTATTCTATTTATTTTAGGAATATTGGCAGCGATAATACTTAATTTTTTTTTTCTTCAAAAGTTGCATTTTAATACCCAATTTTTTTTTGGCAATAATAATACATAAATCTATAATTTTGGTATATCCGTTAGTACTCACCAATAACTACCCGTTAAATATCCACGTGACATAATTTTATTATTCTAATTGGCAGCGATAATACCCAAATCTTTTTAGAAGTTACACTTTAATACTCATATTTTTTACGGTACAATAGAGTCTAGCTAGGTTGAATAGAGTTTAGACAAAAACCTATAAAATATAATATTGCATGTATTGGTTATAAAAATTAAAAATTGAATGATAGATTGAATTTTTACTTTTAGATAAACAAAAAAAAAAAACTATTATTTTAGAACAAACAAACATCATGATCAATATAAAAGACAAGAAAATACCCTATTACTTGGTACATTTTAACAAAATCAATAAGAAACAATGGTGTATATAAATAATAAAAACCTATTGATAAAATATTTGAGTTCTTTTTCTTTTGTACAATTTCTATTTTATTTTATTTTATATTTAAGGGCAATTCTTTAGTCCCTCACTTGGATTTGAAGGACTTACTCCTTCATCTATTTTCAGCCATTGGATCCATGGTGGATGGTGGGATTGTGGTGTTTGGTTGAGGATGTGTTAAAATACACATATACCCCTTGATAACTCTTAGGAAATTAATGATTATTTATGTATGGCCATGACTAGTTTTCATAATTAAATGTGGTTTGAGTTAATGATAGCATTTATTAACAATTGTCTTGTACAAGCCCCGTTTGATGAAAGTCATTGTGATATATTTTGGTTTCATTCAAGTTTTTTTGTTAGAAAGTTAAGTGAAAATTGTACAGTGTTGTTGTTTAATTTGTAAGAATCATTTTATTTGTGAGAATATACCAACGTGATTGCAAGAGAATTATGTAAATTTTTAAATAAGAGAAAAAAGATGAAAGCTATTAAAGTTACCATGTATCATGCCCTAGTCTTAGTTACATTATGTTTAGTAGCAGTATTAATATTTTGGTACTCTTACAATCTACTCTAATTTTGTTACAAAAAAATGCATTAAAAAAATACTTATGGAAAGTGAAACTCCTAGGTACCTAATACCATAATGGCCAAAATTCATACAAAATTAACTATACAACACTAAGGTTCCTAATTAGTTAATTCATTCATCCAATCATTAAAACATATTTTAAGCTTTTACTAACACAATTCACGCACACAAAAGAAAGAAAAACTAAACTGATTAGTTCATATTTTTTTACTTTCTGATATAACATTATTACTTACTACTTACTTTAAAATTACTTACCTGTGGTAAAAGAATACTTTACTAATATCGTAAATAAGTTACAAATCAATACCAAGATGACCATATTCTCCTCAACTGTATATTTTTCTAGACGTAAAATTATCTCATTGCTCTTACATTTAACACCCACATCAATACAACTATTCACAATCGATTTATATTACTCATTCTATAGGTAAAACACTATAAAAATAAATACACCAAACTAGCCCATATCTTTAACACTTGGAAAATTGAATGGCCTACTTATAGGACTAAGTCATGACAGAGGGACTAAAGAATTTGCCCAACTAAAAAATCTTTTTTTTGGGTACATATTACAGGCTGGAATAGTCCTAGGCCAAGGGGTGGCAGCACAGTTTATAGAAAGTCTTACAATTCAGTATTTCAACTCAACAACCAAGACATACTCGGTACAATCTCACTCTTCGCATACACCAGTTCATCTTCTTAAGCGGAGTCAAGATGGACTTAAGCATAGTCTTCCGTACGGGCTCCAAGGCCTTCCACACTGGTTCTCTCGCCATGATCGCGCCGCTGCACAGTACTTGCTCAGTAAACACTTCGAGCTCGACAAGCAAGAGAATCTCCAGCTCATGTTTGTGCTAACGACACATTCCTTGATGTCATTTCCAGTCATAGCATCTATCGTTGAAGACCTGAAGATCTTCAACTCGGAGCTCGGTTGTCTAGGTTGTCGTCCTCGATCATAAGTGACATACTTGGTGTGATTCTCACGGCTCTAGCCACCCTGGCCAAGTGTGAGACAAGTCCGTAGGGTTAGCTATTTTGGACTTTGTTTACTGTTGTTGTCATCTACGTGGGCAGACCAGCCATGTGTGGATGGTCAGCCAAACCCCAGAGGGTAGGCCAGTGAAAAAAGTTTTCGATCATCATTTTGGCACTTCTGTTCTCTGCCATGCTATCGAATTGGTATCACATGACACTTGTTTTTGGGCCTATGATATCGGGCCTTGCTGTCCCAGATGGGCCCCCATTAGGGTCAGCTTTGGTGAAGACGTTTGATCCTTTGGTGTCTAGGGTGTTCATGCCTATATCTTGTGACTGTGCCCATGATCAAAGCTGACCCACATGACCTCAATCTCAACACCAAAGTGTCTAGAGCCAATGCGCTTCTTGTGCTTGTGATTACTGTGTCCAAGTTTGTCTTCTCGTTGATACCTCCAAAGCTTAGTAGGATGCCTTTTAAGGATGGCTTGGTTATTGCCTTTATTATGTCCTATAAAGGGGTTGTGGAAATGGCCTCCTATGGTATTGCCAGAGATAGTAAGGTATGTATAATTATATTTATATTGCTTTTATGTTTACTAATTACATGGATTGTTTTAACATTAACTGAAATATAGCTAATAGTACTTGGAATATTGAAAAGTGAAAAATTCAATAATTAGGTTATTAGTCACAACATAATATGAAATCAACATTACTAAAATATATGGTCATTAGATGGCTATTTAGGATTTTTGCTCCCGAACTATGACCAATACATTATTGTACCCCTGATTTTTTTTTGAACTTTTAAAAATTACCCTCGAACTATTCAGAGTGTTGTAAAGTGAGACTTGTGTTAAGTTTTATCTTATGTGGCTAACAGATTGATGACTTGTCATTGTCACGTCAATGCCATGTGTATAATTTAAAATTAAAAAAATATATATTTCTTATAAAATATTAAAATTAAAAAATAATTCAAATATTAAAAAAAAAATTCTTTTTAATTCTTATAAGATTATTTTTTAATAAATTTTTAAAATATTAATTAAATAAAATTTTCAAATATTAAAAAAATATACTGAAACTCATCTATTTTTTTTGTTTGGAAAAATTAAATTATTTATTTTTAATAATGATGGAATTAATAAATTTTAAATTAGATTAGTTTAAGTTTTGTAAAAAAATATATCATTTTCAGTTATTTTTTTAATATTTGAAAAAAAAAATTTAACTAATCTTTTAAGAATATAAAAGAAAAAAATATGTTTTTGAGTTTTTGAAATATTTTTAATTTTAATATTTTAAAAGAAATATATATTATTTATTTTAAATTATACACATGGTGCTGACGTGACAATAACAAGTCAACAATCCGTTAGCCACATAAGATAAAACTTAAAATAAGTCTCACGTTATAACATTGCGAATAGTTCGGGGATAATTTTCAATGACTCGAAAATATTAGGGGGCACAATAATATATTGGTCATAGTTCAGAAGAAAAAAATCCTAAATAGCCTCATTAGATTATAAGACTTTCATGCTAATATGAAAAAAAAAATATTGCTAATTAGTTTGGTTTAGGTCCTAAAAGGTGTTGATAAATAATGTATAGTTTTATTATAATGATTTGATGATGGGACTGAGAAAAATGACATATATAGAATTTTTATATATAGGAATGATTAATTATTAATAAGTTTTTTTTGGCCTAAAGTAGTTTTTGTCAAATGTAAACTAGTAGAGACTGTTTTTTTTCATCAAGATTATTATTGTTAATATTTGGAGGTATTACTGATCATACAAATTATTTTGACTGAAATCTATTAATTACAATTATGACTAAAACATATGAATTGTTTTAACATTAACTGAAATATAGCTAATAGTTGGAATATTTAAAAGAGAAAAATACAATAATTAGGTGACAACATAAGATTAAGAATTTCTTGTACCCGTTAGAATAAAAATGTATTGTAAATTTGGTACTGCGCACAACTAAAATGTGGTGATAATTTATGAAAAGAGTGAAAAAAAACACATATAATACATACATAGGATCTTTTAATTGGAGCAAATAATTATTAAATAAAAACATTTTGGCCTAAAATTGATTTTTTATTGTCAAAACTTAACACAAATAAAGGTAACATTAGGCAACTTTTTCTTTTCTTTTAGAGTATTAATTATTGATCACATAATGAAATATTGCTTTTGTTTTCTTGAACATATTGATTACAATAATATAGGTTATAGAACTGGAGGTGTACTGTTTTGTGATGGCAACGGTTTTGGTGACTGCAATCGTGGTGCCAGTATCCGTGCGTTACTTATACAATCCCAAGAGTAGGGCTGTGCAGAAACGATTCGATCCAATAACAAACCGACCGATCCAATGTCAACCGACCGCTAAAAATTGGATATCCAATTATGATTGGATTGGATCGGATGATATTTTTAAAAATCCAATATTGGATCGGTCGGTTCTTGGATGACATGTAAATCCAATGGATCCAACCGACCGATCCAATCCAATAATGATCCAATACCATCCAATTAATATTCAGATAAAAAATATATTATATATTGAAATAATTTTTTTTTTTTTATAAAAAAATCAGCCTAAATAAAGGTTTTAAAAGATCGGATGGATCCGATCCGATCCAACGGATAACCAATGGATGGAACCGAACCGATCCAATCATCCATTGGATCGGATCGGATCGGTTGGTTCAAGATGATTGGATCGGATCGGTTCCAAAAATCCAACATTCAATTGGATGATTGGATCGGATCGGATGGGCTTAAAAACATTGGATGTCATCCAATGAACACCCCTACCCAAGAGGAAATACGCAGGCTATCAAAAGCGAAACATCATGCAATCCGCCACCAACGACTCTGAGCTCCGCATCGTCGCGTGCATAAACAGACCGGACAACACCCCAGCCATCATCAACCTCCTCGACGTCTCATGCCCCACAGAGGACAACGCAATCTACGTTCTCCATCTCATCGAGCTCGTCGGCCGAGCCACGCCCGTCTTTATCTCCCACCAACTTCAGAAGAAAACACTCTCCAAGCGCATCGTGGACACTCGGAGACTGTCGAGTCCATGGTGTCAAGACAAGTGACGTACCGCGTTGCTATGGTGTTCTTGGGCGGTAGCGACGATAGGGAGGCTGTTACGTTCGCCAAGCGCATGGCCATGGACTCGTGCGCATAACCTTGACCATCATCCATTTTGTGAGCGTGAATGAGGACCGGGAACTCAAGCAGTGGGAGAAGGTTCTTGATAATGAAGTGCTTAAAGATATAATTCAGAGTTATGATCGAGATAGTGATGTTGGTCATGGAAATGTGGGTTATGTTAAGGAAATGGTTAAGGATGGAACTGAAACGGCAATGACTTTGAGATCCATGGCCGATGATTTTGAGCTGTTTATTGTTGGAAGACGATACAATCAACACTCTATACTAACTTCGGGTCTTGAAGAATGGAGTGAGTTTCCTGAACTTGGTGTTGTGGGAGACTTGCTTTCCTCCACAGATTTCATGAGCAATGCTTCTGTTCTGGTTGTACAAAAGCAAAAACTTAGTAACTAGCTGTGTTTATATGATTCAAGGTCTTGGGGTGAAATGATCATATTTAAATTTTGATATACATCGACTACAAATAAGGTTAAACAACGTGAAATTGAAATTAAAAGAATACATATGTAAAACACAGTTAATTACCTTTTAGTTTGTAGGATTTAAATGAAAATTGGCATAAATTGGGGCAATCCCTACACGGTCTATCTTGATTTGTATTTTAGACTAAAGAATAACCATGAAATATAATTGTAAAAGGTGAGATATAGGGTGCGTTTGTTATAAATTTTGTGTCATTCTAATTGTTTTTTACAATAGCTCAAACCTCTTTTTCTAGTTCTAGCTTTCTTAAATTATATTCATGATTTTTATTCATAAAATATACATATACGATTATATAAATAACAGCGAGATTAGCTAAAGCTGGCCGCACATATGTACCTAGCTAAACAACCACTTACTCTCAAAATTAGAGTATCAGTTTCCACCAAAAATAGTCATTTTTCTAATAATATTATTAACAAAAAAAACAAAACTAACCATCATGCACCAAGAAAAATGAGTTGGTTCATTCAAATGGGTGCAACGTTAACATTAATTCTTTTCATTTCTTGCCATGCATGCATAGTTATTGTTCCTTGTGATCATCATCAGTATTCTTTATTTTCCTTTTCCTACCTCATTTTCTCTCGAGCCAAACAGAGGAAAAAGTAAAAGAAAATGGAATTGTTTAATACAAGCGCGAGGAATATATTACCTATAAAAAGGTGCACTGCTTTCCCAGCGAATACTCACTCTGTTGGGCTGGAATAAAAGTGATGCATGGCAACTCAATGTATCAAGTCCATTTGGCAATGTCACATGGCCAGTTCAAAACTATACAATCCCAGTTTTAGAGATTGAGATGATTTCTATCTTTTGTATTACTCAAATTTCTCATTTTTTTCTTAAGATGATCGGCTTGCCCATGTTTGTTGCTGAACTTCTAGTAAGTTTAAAAGCCTATATATATTTACATAATTTTAGATTTTCTTTTCATTGAAATACATTTATAGTGATTTAAAATATAAAAAAGAAGTAATACATAAATTTACAATTTTGGTGCAACCATTATTACTAATCGTTAACTGCACATATGGATTTTGGTATGACTTTAGACTAAATTATTTAAATATTATAAAAATAATTTTAAATTTAAAAAAATCTAAAACATTATTAAAAGCTAGTTAATAATATGGATTTTGAAATGATTTTGAGTTTCTATTTTAATTTGGGTTGTTTTGAATTTGTAAATTTTAGTTTTGTAACTAGTTTCTAATAATATTTTAGAATTTTTAAAATTTAAAATGATTTTTATAGTATTTAAAGAATTTATGGATATTGACGGTGATAATACACAAATCATCTATAAAGTTATACTTTAATACCTAAATTTATGAGTATAAAAATATGCCACGTGGATACTTTACGGTAGTTAACAGTGAGTACTAACGGTTGCACTAAAATTGTAGATTTAGGTATTATTACCGCCAAATAAAAAATTTGGGTATTAAAGTGTAAATTTTTTGGTATTATCACCGCCAATATCCCTTTATTTTATTAGAATTTAGGTGAATTTGAGTTTTATTTGTGTATGTTGAACAATGATTTTATTTTGGTAAAAATCTCACATGGTTTACAAACTATTGCGGTGTTATACTTGTAGGCTATACATAAAGTATTTTTTCATTCACTTTGATTTGTCCGACAATTTTTTTTCTTACATTGGTGATTGGTTAATATAATCTTACCCAATTAGTTAATGTTTTAATTTTATCAAATTAATATCAATATTAAAATTAGTAATTATCAATAATAAAATTAGTATTATTTATTAATATTAAAATTAGTATTTTTTTTTCTTATATAGGTAATATATATTTCTCACATAGTGTACAAACTATTGAAGTGTTATACTTTACAAACCATTGGGGTGTTATACTAAAAAAAAAGTCGTGTTCACAATTTTTGAAGAGACATAAAATATTATATATTTTTTAAGAGGCATATATATTATGATGTTTATTTTGTTAGAATTTTGGTGAATTTGAGTTTTATTTGTATATGTTGAACGATGATTTTTTTTGGTAAAAATCTCACATGGTTTACAAATCATTGCGGTGCTATACTTGTATGTTATAAATAAAGTATTTTTTCATTCACTTTGATTTGTCCAACAATTTTTTTTTCTTATATTGGTGATTGATTAATATAATCTTACCAAATTAGTTAATGTTTTAAGTTTATCAAATTTATATCAATATTAAAATTAGTAATTATCAATAATAAAATTAGTATTATTTATCAATATTAAAATTAGTATTTTTTAGTAATATATTAGTGTTATACTTTACAATCCATTGGGGTTTATACATAAAAAAAAAAAAACTATGTTCACAATTTTCGAAAAGACATATAATATATTATATATTTTTGAAGATGTATATAAAATATTATATATTGGTGTGATATTAATTAGTTTGAATAAAATATATATAGACACTCTAACTTGTTAATAAGTTTAAGATAATAGAAAAAATTAAGATCATATAGTATTAATATATTTTTGTTGTGTAATGATTTATCTTTCGTGCTAATTGCATAAGACAAAAGAAAAAATAAAATAAAATTGTGATACTTTAAATAATTTATCATATTTTTCGTATAAGAATTAGAAAAAGTATTAGTTGATTAAAAAATAATTAAAATAAATAGTTTATGAAACAATTTGAAGTAGTAATTTAATGCGTATATATAATTTAAGTTGAATTAGAGACATATAGTATTAAAGAATATGTATATGTACATATATAATATCTATATATATATATAAAGTCTAACCCTAAGCTTTGAATAGTTGATATGGCATAAAATCTTTTAGAAGTCTTTTATCTATTTAATTAGATTTTTTTTATGAAGATGAGTTTTATTTGGAGAGGTGATGTGACATTCTATAAATTTTTAGAGTTATTTTTATCTATTTTATCATAATTTAAGTGACTTTGAGTTTTTAATGATTTTTTTTTTTTTGCGAAAATCGCATATATTGTTTATAAACCATTATGAGTGTTATACTTGTACGCTATAAATAAAGTATTCCCTCATTTACTTTGATTTATCCAATAATTAGTATTTTTTTCTTATTATATGGATGATTGATTAATACATTCTTATCTAATTACTTACAATATGCTGAGTTCATCAAATTTATATAAATATTAATTTTTTTTCTTATGTGGTTGATTTATTTATATATATATTTAATTTTTGCAGTGTATATTTTTATATCATTTAAATATGTAAATATTATAATATATATTAAAAAATGATATAATATATATAGTGTAACAAGAAGACATATATATTGTATCACTTATTTTTCTTTAAAAAGTCATGTTGATAATTTTTGAAGAGGCATATAAAAGATTATATGTTGTTGTGATATTGAGTTTGTTTGAAGAAAAAAAATATATAAACGCTTTAACATGTTAATAAGTTTAAAATAATAAAGAAAATTAAAACCCTATAATATTAATTTATTTTTGTGCTAATTATATAAGATAAAAGAGAAAAAAATGAAATTGTAATATTATAAATAGTTTATCTTATTTTGTATATAAGAATTAGAAAAAGTATTAACATATTAAAAAATAATTAAAATAATTGATTTATGAGGTCGTTTTAAGTGGTAATCTAATACATGTGTATGTATATATATATAATTTTAGGTGAGTTACATAAGAATAATGATATGTGCACCAAAACTATGCACAAAAATATTACACCAACTAATGTGATGCTGTTTTTTAAAATAGTGGGTCATGTCTGAAATAAATTTGATTGATTAAATGAACTATCACGCCACTTGGTGTAATGTTTTAGTGTATAATTTTGGTGAACATATCATTACTCATTATACAAATATAACATTAAAGAGAATCTATATATATAAGTTTAAATTATGAAGGGGTGATGTGACATCCTAAAATCTTTTAGAGTTCTTTTGTTTATTTTATTTAAATATTTTGGTAAATATGAGATTTATTTTACGTATTTATTTATATATGCTGAGTAATAGTATTTTTGTAAAAATTTCACATGGTTATAAACCAACCATTGTGGACATTATACTTGGAGAAAAGTTGAGAACTACCCACTTTTAAGAGTAGTCAACTAAAACTAGACACTAAATATATTTAGTTAAACTTTATCCATTATTATCGTGAAACTTCCCAAATTACCCTTATTTGAGCACATGGTTCTAAGTGTTGTTATATCATGTATTATATGTGTCATATTATAGTTAAATTGGAAATGAATTCTAATTGTAGTGTGTCATAGTTATGTGTGAATAAAAAATTATTCTTTAAAATGTAAACATCAAAGCTTAAAATCTAAACAACAACTTTTTAAAATTTAAACCACAAAGTTTAAAATGTAAACAACAATCATTTAAAATATAAACCTCAAGATATAAAATATAAATCAAGACACTTTAAAAGTTCAACTACAAGACTTAAAATCAAAACCAAAACTCTTCAAAATGTAAACTACAAAGCTTAAATATAAATCACAAGGCTTAAAATTCAAACTACGACTTTTTAAAATTTGAACCACAGCCCTTTGAAATTTAAACAACAATGCTTAAAATTTAAACCATGAATTCTTAAAATTTAAACCATACTGCATAAAAGTTAAACCACAACCATATAAAATATAAATCATGATCTTTTAAAAGCTAAATCGCGACTCTTTAAAATTTAAACTACTAATTTTTAAAATTTAAACTACAAGACTTAAAATTTAAACTATGACTCTTTAAAATTTAAACCACAAAGCTTAAAATTTAAACCACGACTCTTTAAAATTTACATCACATCTCTTTAAAATTTAAACCACAACCCTTTAAAATTTAAATCACAAGACTTAAAATTTAAACCACAAGGCTTAAAAGTTAAACTACTAGGCCTAAAATATAAACCACGACCATATAAAATATAAATAATGATCATTTAAAATCAAAACCACGACTTTTTAAAATTTAAACCATTAGTTTTTAAAGTTTAAACTACAATGCTTAAAATATAAACCACGACTCTTTAAAATTTAAACCACAAGACTTAAAAAAATAAACAACAACTTTTTAAAATTTAAACCATAATGTTTAAAAGTTAAACCACTAGACTTAAAATCTAAACCACAATCATATAAAATATAAACTACGATCATTTCAAATCTAAATCATGACTCTTTAAAATTTAAACCACTAGTTTTTAAAATTTAAACTACAAGACTTAAAATTTAAACCACAAGTCTTAAAATTTAAATGACAAATCTTTAAAATTTAAACCATGACTCCTTAAAATTTAAATCTCAATACTTAAAATTTAAACCGCGACTTTTTAAAATTTAAACCACAATGCTTAAAAATTATATTACTAGGCTTAAAATCTAAACCACGACAATATATAAATATAAACCATGATTCTTTAAAATCTCAACCACGATTTTTTAAAATTTAAACCACAAGTCTTTAAAATTCAAACCACAAGACTTAAAATTTAAACTACGACTTTTTAAAATTTAAACCATAAGACTTAATATCTAAACCACTAGGCTTGAAATCTAAACCACAACCATATAAATATATAAATCATGATCATTTAAAATCTAAACCATGACTCTTTAAAATTTAAACCACTAGTTTTTAAAATTCAAACCACAAGACTTATAATTTAAATCATGACTCTTTAAAACTTAAACCATGCAAAGCTTAGAATTTAAACCACGACTATTTAAAATTTAAACCAAAAGGCTTAAAAGTTAAACCACGTCTCTTTAAAATTTGAACCACAAGGCTTAAAATTTAAATCACGATTCTTTATAATTTAAACCACAAGGCTTAAAATTGTTTAGGCTTAAAGTCTAAACAATGTCTATTTAAAATGTGAACCTCTAAGCTTAAAATCTAAATCACAACTCTTTAAAATTTAAATCACAAAGCTTAAAATATAAACTACAATCCTTTAAAATATAAACCTCAAGACATAAAATCTAAACCACCACCCTTTAAAAATTAAACATCAAGGCTTAAAATCTAAACCACAACTTTTCAAAATGTAAACTACAAAACTTAAAATGTAAACCAATTTGCTAAAAATCTAAAACAAGACCCTTTAAACTTTAAACCAAAATTTTTTAAAATTTAAACCGGAAGACTTAAAATTTAAACCACAAGGCTTTAAATTTTAAGCCTCATAGTTTATATTTTAAAGAGTTTTGGTTTAGATTTTAAACAATATGCTTTATAGTTGAAATATATAATTTAAAGGGTCGTAATTTAGATTTTAAGCCTAATAGCTTAAATTTCAAACCATGTAGTTTAAATTTTAAAAAGTTTTGGTTTAAATATGCTAGTGAATGTGTCTCTTTATTTCTCCAACAATAACTTTCTCCATATAATCAACAATAACTAATATTCATGTATAAAATATACCTCCAAAATTTGAGAAAAACAAACAGCGCATCAATGTTATTTCATTGTTTCTTGCTCATGTTCTATTTGTATTTATTTCAGTTTATGTCTTAGTTTAGCTACATTTTGCTTGCATACAGCACATGCACCTTATACTATAAGCAAAAGCAAGATTAGCAACATAAAAAGTTGAGACAAATATGAGAAGACATTATTGTGGTACCCATCTCCCTAGTGTTCAAAAGGTAGAAAGATAGTATCACACCAAGCAGTTTTAAGCATCAAACACATGAAATATAGTTGAGGCATTTTATCAAACATATAAAGGGTATGAAAATCAACTCAAGCAAACCAGTAAACCATTATTGAATCTTTCGTTGTTAAAGATAATATAAACAAGGTTTATATATATAAATATACTTATACTACAAGTAATTTAAACGGGTCATATATATGAAATAAGTGTATAGTAATTTAAACGAACCAAGCAATCAACCAACCATTGCCAACTACAAGCTCAGTTTCTACAATACAGTGCATGCTATCCAGAAATCTCTTCCCTTTACGGGTTGAATCCAATATGATACACCCTTCTTTCTCTCCCAACATATTTTCTAATAATAATTTTTAAGATTTTTTGTCCCAGTTCCAGTGACAATTTTGTGTTATGACCACTTAATTAAACAAATAAAGAATGAGGGTGTACCAGCAAGGTGAGCGAGTACGGGGAGATTAAGGTGAGAATAGTCGAATGACCAGTTGTTGTTGTGGCCATCAGTGGACTTGAAGTAACAGGTTGAGTGGAACTTGGAGAGTAGCAGAGTCCACAGCGGAGGTTGGCAACGAGATGGAGGTCCAGCCATAGCTGGGAGATCTCTCAGCTCTTGGAGTTGCTCATGGTTAGGACTCGGAGGAGATGAAGATGGAGGGGGCTGCGGCTGCCAATTGTGAGTGAGGATTTCATTATAACTTCTTAGATCTTGAAATTTCTGAGCCTCGCTTGCGTCGGTGAGAGACCATCAGTTTGTGGCGCACGTGGTCTCGAAGTCGGACGACAGCTTGACGGAGATCCGCCATAGATGGGTGAAGAAGATGACGTATATGTCCTGTTGGGGAAGACGATGGGTACTGAGTTTCAGTGAGAAAAAGGGTATTATGGGAAGAGACACTAAAAAATTGGGCATAAATGAAAGAGTTTTAAATACTGGTTAAAAATCGAAGGTGCTCTCTAAAAATGGGTATTCCATTTAATTTTTACTTATACTTGTACTTTATAAATAAGGTATTCTTTTATTCACTGTAATTTGTATAAAAATTAGTATTTTTTTTTCTTATATGAATGATTGATTAATTGATTAATATTGTCTAATTAGTTATAATTGTTTAGTTTATCAAATTTATATTATACATATTTATAATACTTTTTGTAGTATACATTTGTACGCCCTGGTTTTCCCACGGGCTGTTTAGCAGGACGAGCCTCGGACTAAACATGATTTAGTCCGAGGTTCCCACAGGCCAGAGGCTCTATTTCCAGGACGGGCCCTTTCTAGCTCGAGGGGGTCCTGTTTCCAGCTCGCACTTGTTGCACCAGGAGCTGGGAATAATATCCGGCGTCCACGGACGGATAAGCTCGGGTTATGAATTGCTCGAGTAGCGAGCTTCTCAGGAAGCTCTGACCCTATGGGAAGTCAACACGCAAGATAAACGTGCATATTCCTGCCATCACGTGTCCGATATCCCCCTAACTTCTCGGACACGCAGCAGGAACGTGCGTATTCAGACACCCACGGATGAGTTGGGCCGTGCGGCCCATTATCTCCTTCCATACTGATTAGACCACACTTGTGTGTCAGGTTTAGGAATTAATCATGAATATCACAGACTTGATGTGACAAATGGTAAGGTCACGGGATGACCTCCCTACCAACTTCCAGGTGCCTTCTCCTATAAATATGGAGACCCTGGGAGTTGATAGGGGTTGGAAAAATAGTCTTGTAAGAACTATATACTTTGTAAACCAATTACCCCGAAAATATCAATAATATTGACTAGTGGAGTAGAAGGATTTTAACCTTCGAACCACTTAAAAACGTGTCTAGAGTCACCAAGTTCTTTCCATAAAGATTTCATATCTGTGACGGTTCTACTTTTAAGTACTAATCTCTTTCTCTTCTTCTCTTAATTATCTGTTGCCGAAGAACCGCGTCAACAGTTTGGTGCTTTCATTGAGAGCAAGTCCGATTAGTACTACCACAAACATACAACTATGGTGACCACTCGATCCAAACATGGCAACGAGACAGAACAGCATGATGGGCAGGAGGCCCGCCATGTTGCCCTCCCTGATGAGCAAGTTCCTGAAGTCCAGCAGAGGCCAGGAAAGCAGCCGGCCGGCCAAGACGACACTGGTAGTTCGGCGCCCCGGCCGCCTAATCCGAATCCATGTTATTACACTGCGGTGGAGATGGAGAATGCTCAGCTGAGGAGCCAGCTAGCAGCAGCTGGTCAGCAAATCCAGGATATTCTGAGTCGACTACCCCCTCTCACAACCAACGGTAACGTTGGAGAGAGGCAAGGCGAGGCTCCTAAGTCTCGCCGGAGTAATCGATCCAGGCGTAGCCGTTCGGGTAGACTCCCTGCAGCCAACTCCACCCCTTCACCGCACCATCAAGAGGCGAACTTCAGGGAAATGCCTCAGATCGAACAGCAGCAGTACAGCCGTTCGGTTAGGACATCAACCCCTAGCTCTCAGCCTTCCTCGAGGACGCCCAGAAGAGATCGAGGAAGTTCCCAAAGGAGGGCCGAGGGGATCCGGAGACGTCAGCCCGTCCCCGAAGAACGTCCAGTTCCTCATCCAGCTCGCCCAGCGCGAAACCAGCAAGCTGGCAGGGCCGAGAGGCCCCCACCAAATTTAGTCCGTTCGGACGGCACTAGGATCGCCTCTCCAGTCAGGCATCCTCCTTCTCCCATCAGATACCCGTCTCCTCAGCCCGTCCGGGACATCCCGACCTACGGAAATAGTAGGAGAGACCCGCCATCGTCCGGGCCTTCCCGGCGCAGCAGGGTGCCGGGGGAAGGATTAGGTCGGAGCCGCCAAAGACGCACCTCGAGCCTGTCCAGCAGGAGTCACTGGACCGGTAGTGCACGGAGTGATCTTTCGGGAGGAGACCTGCGACAGCGACTAAGTTCAGTACAAAGTCACCATACTACCCAGGGAGGCGACCTTCGAGATCGCCTCAACTCTCACAGAGAGGATCGAGTTAGGGATGGTAGCCAGGCCCGCTCAGTTGGGGTCCGATCCGAAGTACGTAATGGCGGGAATGCCCCAAATGACCTATCTCAAGATAGGAGGGGCAACAACCCGCCTAATACGTACAACGGGTCCGGAGCTGTTGAACAGCCCCGGAATAACCCAGGATCTCAGGACAAAACCCTAGAGCGCTTAACTCAAATGGAGGAGCTGATGAAGAGGCTCCTGTCGGAGAAAGAAAAAGACGAATATGATTCAGGGGATGAGATGGAACTCTTCGCCCCCAACATAGCAGCAACGGCATACCCTTCTGGCTTTCGTATGCCTCACTTGTCAAAGTTCAACGGGGATGGAGACCCATCCGACCACTTAGGGATGTTCAACACCCTAATGATGGCTCATAACATCGGACCAGAGCTTCGTTGCTTGATCTTTCCTTCCACCCTAACTGGACCTGCCAGGCAGTGGTTCAAACAAAGTAAAAGGCAGTCAATCAGCTCCTGGAAGACCTTTTCGGCAGACTTCAAGAGGGCATTCCGCGCCTCTCAGGCCGCCAGGGTCCAGGCCGACTCCCTAGCTAACGTGAGACAGCAACCTGGAGAGACACTAAAAGCCTACTTGAGCAGATTTGCAAATGTCGCTGCTCGAGCCAGAGACGCCGACGACAGCTCCAAACTCATGGCTATGAGGACCGGGATCCTAGTAGGCGGAGATCTGTGGAAGGATATTCAAAGGAGGGGGGTCAGCTCAGTTAGTGAATTCCTTAACAGAGCCCAAGAGTGGATAAACTTGGAAGAAGCTGAAGCTTCAGCCGCGGGGACCAGCCAGGTCCTCGAGAAGCCCGCTGGGACGGGAACAGAGATCGTAGTAGCGACTCCCGACGTCATGCAGAATAACCAGCCCGGTGGCGGCAAAAGAAAAGGAAATGGTGAAAACAGCCAGCACGGTCAAAAGAAGAATAAGTCCGTGGATAAATTCAAGCCCGTTTTCACAACGTATACCGAGCTCACCCAAACCAGAGAGAACATTTTCCTGGCCAACGCTACGCGAGTCCCCTGGAAAAGACCGGAGCCAATAAAGCACCCTAAGGGAAAGAGAGACGCTTCCAAATTCTGCCGTTTTCATAACGACGTCGGGCACAATACCGACGACTGCAGGCACCTCAAAGATGAAATCGAGACTCTTATCCGAGCAGGTCCGTTGGCGCAATACTCGCAGAACAGGGTCCCGACAAGTCGACCCGCTCCGGAGATCCCAGCCAGTCACCCTGGACCTCGGGTAGATCAGGACGTCCTTCCCCCCATGGTCGAGGGAGAGATTTCCACCATCTCTGGAGGACCACACATGGCTGGCACGAGCAGAGGCGCCCAGAAGAGGTACGTAAATGAGTTGAAGGCCCACAATGGAGGGGAGTTCGTCCCGGAACAGCGTCAATCAAAACAACAAAGATTAGAGAAACAACCGATCACTTTCACGGAGGAAGACGCGAGCCATGTCCAATTCCCTCATAACGATCCCTTGGTCGTAGCAGTCCAGCTCGCCAACCGGAGAGTAAGGAGAGTGTTAGTGGACAATGGGAGCTCGGTGAACCTCCTATTCCGCTCCACCTTAGAGAAAATGGGTCTGACCGTCTCCGAGCTGAAGGCAACCTCGATGATGCTATATGGTTTTTCAGGAGAAGGGTCAGCAGCGATAGGAACGATTGAGCTGGTGATCACTCTAGGAGACGAGTCCCGAACTGTGTCCAAACTACTCGAATTTGTAGTCATTGACTGCTCTGCTGCCTACAACGCAATTTTGGGCCGACCTACGCTCGTTGCTTTCGAAGCTATCACGTCCGTCCGGCACCTCGCCATGAAGTTCCCTACTTCAACAGGGGTCTGCACTATCAAGGGCGATCAGCTCGCTGCCAGGGAATGCTACAGCATTTCCATGAAGGGAAAATCTAAACCCGGGCAGGTGACGATGGCCATTCAGGATGAAGAGGAATCACAGGGACCCAAGGCGGCTCCTGAGATTGAAAAACCTCGGGTTTCCGAAGACGAAAAGCTCGCCCTAAGCGAGGACATTGACCCCCGAGTAGGCGAGGACAGGTCCGAGCTCCAAGCTATTGAAGATCTCGAGGAGGTAGGCATCGATGAACAAAACCCGTCACGGACGGTTAAGCTCGGAAAGAACCTCTGCGATAGAGTAAAGGCGGAACTGACTGCGTTTCTGAAAAAGAACCTGGACGTATTCGCATGGTCGCACGAGGACATGATAGGGATCAGTCCGAGCGTAATCATGCACACGCTCCACCTAGACAAAAGCGTCCCTGCCAAGTCTCAAAAGCAGAGACATTTAGGGGCAACCCGAGCCGAAGCCCTTGAAGAAGAAGTGGCCCGGCTCAAAAAATGTGGCTTTATCCGCGAAGCCAGATTTCCCATTTGGGTTGCCAATCCCGTGTTAGTTCCAAAGCCCAATGGGAAGTGGCGGACCTGTATCGACTTTTCCGACCTGAATAAAGCCTGCCCCAAGGATTGCTTTCCATTGCCGAGGATCGATCAACTGGTGGATGCCACGGCGGGGCACGAGCTCATGTCCTTCATGGATGCATACTCGGGATACAATCAGATCGCGATGAATCCAGCAGACCAGGATCATACCAGCTTCATGACCCCGACTAATGTCTATTTCTATAAGGTCATGCCGTTCGGCCTTAAGAATGCCGGGGCTACCTACCAAAGGCTGGTAAATAGAATGTTCGCGGACCAGATCGGGAAAAACATGGAAGTGTACGTCGATGATATGCTTGTCAAGTCAAAGATTGCCAGCAACCACGTCACCGATCTGGAAGAATGCTTTAACATACTGCGAGAATATGGCATGAGGCTCAATCCTCAGAAGTGCACTTTCGGTGTCGCATCGGGGAAATTCTTGGGTTTCATAGTCAATACCCGAGGAATCGAGGCAAACCCCTACAAGATCAGGTCACTGCTCGAACTTCCTTCCCCCAGGTCGCGGAAAGATGTCCAAGGCCTCACAGGAAGAGTGGCAGCACTGAACCGGTTCATTTCCAAATCGACCGACAAGTGTTTACCCTTCTACAACCTGCTCTGGGGAAACAAGAAGTTCGAATGGACAGTAGAGTGTGAAAGCGCATTCCTCGACCTAAAAACGCACCTGGCTGAGCCACCTGTGCTGTCAAAGCCCAAGGTAGGAGAACCTCTTTTCCTCTACATGGCCGTCACTGAAGACGCAGCTAGTGCTGTTCTGGTGCGAGAAGAGGACCAGGCTCAGAAACCGGTTTATTACATCAGCAAGAGACTCCTCGGAGCTGAGTCAAGGTACCCATTGATGGAAAAACTGGCGTTCTGCCTAATCACGGCCTCGCGAAAACTCAGGCCATACTTCCAGTCCCACTCTGTACACGTCATGACCGATCAGCCTCTAAGGCAGGTTTTGCAAAAGCCTGAAGCCTCGGGACGCTTGCTAAAGTGGGCGGTCGAACTCAGTCAGTTCGAGATTTTCTATACTCCCCGAACTACCATAAAAAGTCAAGCCTTGGCCGACTTCGTGGCAGAATGCGCGGGATTCCATGAGATCCCTTCAGAAGACTCACCTCAGGTCGCCTCCTCAAGTTCATCGTGGAAGATCTTCGTTGATGGCTCATCTAACGAGAACGGCTCCGGGGCCGGAATCATTCTGATATCCCCAGAGGGGCATAGATTCCACTCGGCGCTGAGGTTCGGGTTCAAGGCGTCTAACAACGAGGCAGAGTACGAGGCCTTGTTAGCTGGACTTAGGATAGCTAGTGAGCTAAAGGCAAGCTCTGTCCAATGCTTCAGCGACTCCCAACTCGTGGTGAATCAGGTTCTAGGCGAGTACCAGGCGCGGGGTCCCAAGATGGCCTCCTATTTGGCTAAGGTAAAATCCGAACTGTCTACGTTTGGGCAAGGGTCGATCGAACAGATACCTCGGGAGCAGAACGCCAACGCAGATGCTCTCGCCAAGCTCGCCACCTCGGGGGAGACAGAAACCCTGGGGTTGGTGCCAGTTGAGTTCTTGGAGAAACCCAGCATAGACGGAGATCAAGCAGATATTGAAATGATTAACATCAGGCCGACCTGGATGACTCCCGTTGTTGAGTACCTCGTCGAGGGCAAGTTACCCGAAGGGCGCAACGACGCACGACGAGTCCTTTATCAAGCTCCTAGGTATACGCTAGTCGGGGGGGTGTTGTACCGACGTGGGCATTCCTTACCTCTCCTCCGGTGCGTTCTTCCAAGTGAAGCGAAGGCCATCCTGCAAGAAGTTCATGACAGATTCTGCGGAGATCACACTGGGGGGCAAAGCCTGGCCTTGAAGATCCTTCGGCAGGGTTATTACTGGCCGACTCTGTCCAAAGACTCGATCTCATATGTAAAAAAGTGCGACAAGTGTCAGCGGTTCGCCGCGGTTGCACGAGCTCCTCCGACCGAGCTAAAAATGATTTCGTCTCCCTGGCCCTTCGCCATTTGGGGGATAGATCTAATAGGCGCCCTGCCCACCGGAAAAGGCGGGGTCCGTTACGCCGTGGTAGCCATCGACTACTTCACCAAGTGGGCCGAAGCAGAGCCGTTGGCGACAATAACATCGAAAAAGGTGCTAGACTTCGTGGTTAAAAGCATCATATGTCGATTTGGCCTACCCAAAAAGATCGTCTCCGACAATGGCACTCAATTTGACAGCGACCTGTTCACCGAATTTTGCGAAAGGCACGGAATTGTGAAAAGCTTCTCGTCCGTGGCCTATCCCCAGGCGAACGGCCAGGTCGAGGCTGTCAATAAAACTCTGAAGGCAAGCCTCAAGAAGAGGCTAGATGAGGCAAAGGGGATCTGGCCAGAACAGCTCCCCCAAGTTCTATGGGCCTATAGGACCTCACATCGGACTCCCACGGGTCACACTCCTTTCTCCCTAACCTTTGGAAGTGAAGCAGTCCTCCCCGTGGAGGTGAAGGTCCTGTCGCACAGGGTCCGGTCCTACGACCAAGACGGGAACCACGAGCTCCTATGCCACTCCTTAGACTTAGTGGATGAAAGGTGAGAGGATTCACAACTCCAGCTTGCCCATTATCAACAGAAAATCACTCGCTACTTCAACACTAAGGTCAAAAGACGTGCCTTTAGCGTCGGTGATTTGGTCTTGAGGAGAGTTTTCCTGGCCGGGAAAGATCCCAAAGATGGGGTTTTGGGACCAAGCTGGGAAGGACCATACCAGGTCATCGAAGTCATCAAAGAGGGAACTTATAAGTTAGCTCGACTTGGTGGAGGGGCGGTCCCGCGGACTTGGAATGCTATCCACCTAAAGAAATATTATCAATGAGCCATTTGTAAGGCCTAGAAGGTCACCTTCCATGTATAAATAAAAATCAAATGTTTCTCGTTATTTGCAAGTGTAATTTTAAAGTAACAACGAAAGACCCTTTCCCAGTTACTTGGGGGGCATATGGTACCTGGATATATCCAGGTCTCCTTAACGACTTAGGTGTTAATTTTTATCTACGGATAAGAGTTATCACAAACTAAGTCCTATCCTGGTCTTAACCAGGTCATAAAACTTAGAAGTTAACAAAAATTTGTTGACCGTGGTTCTTCTTTAAAGAGCCCGGGATACGGATAAAAGTTGACGCGAACTAAGTTTTTTCAAAATAAGTTCCTGGTCTTAACCAGGTCATAAAACTTAGAAGTTAACAAAAATTTGTTGACCGTGGTTCTTCTTTAAAGAGCCCGGGATACGGATAAAAGTTGACGCGAACTAAGTTTTTTCAAAATAAGTTCCTGGTCTTAACCAGGTCATAAAACTTAGAAGTTAAATTTGTTGACCGTGGTTCTTCTTTAAAGAGCCCGAGATACGGATAAAAGTTGACGCGAACTAAGTTTTTTCAAAATAAGTTCCTGGTCTTAACCAGGTCATAAAACTTAGAAGTTAACAAAAATTTGTTGACCGTGGTTCTTCTTTAAAGAGCCCGGAATACGGATAAAGTTAACTCGAACTAAGTTCATAAAAATAAAGAGATGAATTGTGACCAAATGCATAAAAATATATATGTAAAACAGGCTGGGCAAATTGTCTCGAGGCGGAAACACCTCATATAAAAAAGAGAATTACAATAGAAAGAGTTCAAAAAACTTAAAAAAGAAGTGTCCTAAGCCCCATCAGTTGGCCCTTTGGAGGTCGCGGTCTCATCCTGCTCCGCCGCGACAGAGGCCTCTCCAGTCTCCGATGGAGGAACCTCCTTATTTAGGCGGGCTTGGAGCTGCGGCAACAAGAAGGCCCAGAGGTCCGGCGGCATGAAAGAAAAGTCCGCGTCCGGATTGTGGGACCAGCAGTGATAGAACAGGTCTTGTAAGGACTGCTCCGATACGACCCGCTCGTCTTTCAGGGCGGCCTGGGAGGCCTGGGCTTCGGCCTTCGCCGCCTCAAGATCTGTCCGCGATGCGGCCAGGGAGTTTTTAAGCTCCTGGTTCTCGGAGCGGATCTTCTCTAGCTCGGATGCGGCCAGGGAGTGTTTAAGCTCTTGGTTCTCGGAGCGGATCTTCTCTAGCTCGGCTTTAGAGGCCGCCAGAGCGTCTCTCGCCTCCTGAGACTCCTGGAGGGCGGTCTGGCGATCAGCTTCCAAACCCTCGAGCTAGGCCTTGGTCCTAACAATGCCTCTATAGGCGGCAGCAATGCCCTGCAAGAAAAGAATGATAAATTAACAAACTGGAAGGAAAAAGGCGGCGTGTGAGTGTTAAAGCCTTAAAAGAAGGGGGCACTTTACCATTAAGGTCATGTCCATCGCAGACTCTATAACTCGGACCGGGCTCGTTGTTTCGATGGCCCAGAGCTCCTTCTCCCTGATATTGTAGAAGTGGCTGACGGCGTAGCTAGCCGACTCATACACCGTACCCCGGAATGCTTCGGGCATCTTCTCCAGAGCCTGGGGGTCGACCGGGATACGCATGTCCGGGGCTGCCGCGGCCAGATTCTCGACCTCTATTACCCCGTCCTGCGCGGCTAGTGGAGATCGTTGGGGTGGCGGGTGCATGAGCCCTGTCCTGGCGACAGGGAGGTTCGCCCCCGCGACCTGAGATGACGGGGCTTTCTCCTTCTCCTTAGCCGGGGATTTGGTGGAGGCCCCAGCCGAGCTCTTGGACTCGCGAAGCCTCTTTAACCTCGGTCCTGCTGGGGGATTCCCACCGAACACAACGCCGCGCAGACTATTCCCGGGCTGAGACATCTCTTCTGCCAAGAACAAAAAAAAAACATGGTTATTACAAGATAGCAATCATGCAGAAATAAAGACAAAAGGTCCAAAGGCAATAAGAAAGCAAATACTAAGGGAGCCCTACCCCCCCCCCCCCCCCGAGCTGGAAGAGCCTAGGACGATTATCTCGCGAACTGGCGAAGGTTCTAGGTCCGGTTCTGACTTGGGGCTGGACTCTTCTACGTACTGCCTAATCCCCGGAGCATAGATGCCCCTCTGGAGCGCAGGCCACGTGCGTAAGTTGGTCCCGTACTCCTCAAAAATGACCGACCTAAAGGCTAGGGTATTATCTACTACTATGGTACCCTTAGGCCGACTCTCCTGGTTGTCCAGCACGAGCTGGTCAATGCAATGGAGCAAGAGCGTGTCCAGGTCCGGATTCCTTGAGTGACGATGGACGAGCTGCCTAGGGTTGAACCTAACCAGCCGGGGGTCTGCAGTGGCCCTATCTACGTTCTTAAATGAGTAAGAGTTACCTTGACCGGAAGGACCCGCGGCTGCTCCGGATTGGGCCCTCTCCTCGCTCATCCCCTGGGCGACCTCCAAGGTCCTCTTCCTGTTCATCACCAGAGGAACTTCCTCCCCTTCTTCCTCGCCTTCGTCGTCTGCGACCTCCTCCGCGACGATCGGTCTGTTGTCGCGAGCTGGGGGAGGCCCCCGGGGCCTTTTCAAATTCAAAGTCTGATTTGGGAAAATCAGCTTGCAGAATACCATCGTCTCGACCGTTACGATCGCGCTGTAGTCTTTCTCACTGGGGGGCAAGTTCGCCAGTGTATCGTATTGACCCCCGAGGGTCACAGACTTTTCGGTCCTCGAGTAGATGGCTGCAAGGTTGGTTGAAATCAGAAGTGGAATAAGGGACGAGCTAAAATAAGATAACCGTTAAAAGGCGAGCTAAATCAAGGATCACTTACGAGGACGGTTGAAATAGTGATGATCGCAGTTTCGGAACCCAGTTGACATAAAAAACTGGTCTTTGAAGTCGTTTGGATGGCTCGGCAGCTCGATCACTGCTGCTGTGTTAGGGAAGCGGGTTAAGTAATAGAACCTGTCGCCTCGCCCCCGCTGGTCCGGGCTGGCTTTGAGGCAAAAGAAATATAGAATATCAGCAGGAGTGGGGACCTCCCACTCATGCTTTTGGAACAAATACCTCAATCCCGCCAGCAGACGGTATGAGTTGGGGGGGAGCTGAAATGGGGCCAACCCCACATAGTTCAGAAAATCAGCAAAATACTGATCCAGGGGGAGGAAGGCCCCTGCCTTGAAGTGTTCACCGCTCCAGGCCGCGAACGACTCGTCGAGCGGCGTGCAGCTCCGCTCCCCATCCGCAGCAGGTCGGGCGATCACGGAGGTCATCCCCAGAGGAATGTTGTGGTTGAGGAAGATCTTGATGATCTTTGCCTGGCTGGTTATCTTCGAGACGATTCTCTCCGCCTCGAAAAACGCATCAGGGGCCACCTCGGCTTGCTTCTCCACCGCCGGCCCAAAGTGAGGAATTGGCGAGCTGGTCACCACCGCCTTTCCTTTATCCTGCTGGGAGGACGAACTTCCCACATTCTTCTGTGGCAGATTTCTCTTTGGAGCCATCTAGTCGCCTATCGAACAAAAGAAAACACTTTAGAAAAGGCAACCCAAGCATGAGAGTGAAGCAAGTATTATGTACACGAGCTGGGGTAAGCCCAGCCCGTGGAGAGTGGTGCCACGCGTTCCAAGGAACACGCGCCTATGCCCTCAACAGATCCCAGATTACTCGGAATTCGTGTGTCAGAGGGCTCAGAGTAAAAAATTGCCTTGGGGGGAAAGTTTCAACAGGCAAGGCGTGGCAAAACCGCTTTTAAGGCGTATTCCCTAAGCTACCCGGTTTTTGCACCCAAAATTCCTAAGGATCCTACCCAGAAATTGTTCCTAAGAGAGAACCATGGAACCCATATTCTAAGACGATGTCCCATGGCAAGTGTGCCCTAATCTAAGAAGGGCTGTCACCCTCCATATCCGCGCGACCCAGAAAACCTCTGCATGTGGCTACAGTAAAAAATTTTGCCTAAGCTACAGTGGCATGCTTTAAAAAATAAACAAGGACAGAAGTCTTACAGTATATGGTTAGATGGTGAGTGAGGTTGCTGCGCTGGTAGGAGCTTCGTTGGCATAGTGGTCTCTGAAGTTTTGAAGGAACTCGTACGCTTAAGCTTCGTGAACGAAGAAGATGAGAGCAATGGAAATGAGGGTTTTGTTCTTCGGAAGGTCAGAGAAAATAAGGAAATTTGAGAGGTTTTGAATGGTAAGGTGGCCCGTGCGTGGGATGACCACCCCTTTTTATACACGGGAAGGATCACGTGTAAAAGGCCCTTGGGAGACCCTCCACTCGAAATGTGAAACGACGGCTGGACAGTAGGCTAGGCCATTTAATGCGGTTCTCGTAGAGTGTACCGTCGCCACCCACGGCGTTCCACGTATCAGACGCCTGCGAAAAGCATGGAATGCGAAGGGTTGTGGGAGAAGTCTAAAAGCCCCTACTGTGGTCTCCCGTATCTGACGTCATGAACCACGAGCAGGAGCTTGGGGGGCAGATGTACGCCCTGGTTTTCCCACGGGCTGTTTAGCAGGACGAGCCTCGGACTAAACATGATTTAGTCCGAGGTTCCCACAGGCCAGAGGCTCTATTTCCAGGACGGGCCCTTTCTAGCTCGAGGGGGTCCTGTTTCCAGCTCGCACTTGTTGCACCAGGAGCTGGGAATAATATCCGGCGTCCACGGACGGATAAGCTCGGGTTATGAATTGTTCGAGTAGCGAGCTTCTCAGGAAGCTCTGACCCTATGGGAAGTCAACACGCAAGATAAACGTGCATATTCCTGCCATCACGTGTCCGATATCCCCCTGACTTCTCGGACACGCAGCAGGAACGTGCGTATTCAGACACCCACGGATGAGTTGGGCCGTGCGGCCCATTATCTCCTTCCATACTGATTAGACCACACTTGTGTGTCAGGTTTAGGAATTAATCATGAATATCACAGACTTGATGTGACAAATGGTAAGGTCACGGGATGACCTCCCTACCAACTTCCAGGTGCCTTCTCCTATAAATATGGAGACCCTGGGAGTTGATAGGGGTTGGAAAAATAGTCTTGTAAGAACTATATACTTTGTAAACCAATTACCCCGAAAATATCAATAATATTGACTAGTGGAGTAGAAGGATTTTAACCTTCGAACCACTTAAAAACGTGTCTAGAGTCACCAAGTTCTTTCCATAAAGATTTCATATCTGTGACGGTTCTACTTTTAAGTACTAATCTCTTTCTCTTCTTCTCTTAATTATCTGTTGCCGAAAAACCGCGTCAACAGCATTTTTAAAGCATTTAAATTTGTTAATTCTATATTGAAAAAATTATATAATATATAATATAAAAAGAATGTGTGTATATATATAAATATATATATTGTATAACTTATTTTTTAAAATATCTTGTCGTACTCTTTTAAGACACATATAAAAGAGTATATATAGACTAGACGATCTAATACGTTAATATGTTTAAGATAATCAAGAAAATTAAGCCCTTATATTGTTAATTTATTTTTGTTGTATTATAATTTATCTTTTGTGCTAATTCTATATGATAAAAAGAGAAAATGAAATTGTGATACTATATATATTTTCGCATATTTTCTATATAAAAATTATAAAAAAAAAAGTATTAGCGATTTGAAAATAATAATAATTGATATTTGAGATAATTTTAAGGGATATGCTATTATATATGTGCATATATAATTTCATATGAATTATACAAAGCATTAAAAATTAGAAAAATTACAAAATATATAAAAAATTATAACAATCTATTATTATATATGAAAAAAATATAATTACCTTCTTAGATTATATTCTTTTGTTATGTAATTATTCAAATAAGTATAAAAGTACACATGATAATCTATATGATAATCTGTTATTATAAAACTGCGAAACACCATATTTTTCCTAGTATACTATAAATAACAAAATTATTTACCATTATCAATTAATTGCTTAACGAACATGTTCAACTTAGTAAAATTTTATCAAATATGAGCAATGTGAACCTTGTCGAACATGAACAATGTGAGGTTATTTGAGTTTTGAAATTTGTATGTATAGCTCTTTGTGAAATTAGAATGCAAGTGTAATAATTTGTGCGGAGAGAATTAAAGAATTTGAGTGATTTCAAATTTGAGATATATTTTCTTTTTGTTCAGGTGTTAAGTGTGGATTTTAGGGGTAGTCAAATAATTTTAAATGGCAGAGAGAAGGTTTTATGAAAAAGGGTACTATTAAGTGTGTTATGGAGGTTATATTACGGAGTTTCCTTTTGAATAGGACTAACAGTGTAACAAAATCAAAGTTCGTTCTGGATATTATAGGGAAACCACATTTATATATATTTGCAATATTAATTCTATACACTCTTTCAGTCATAGCATCGCTTAATGGGTCAAGCTCACTCCCCCTTTTTTTTTTTTTTTTTTTTTTTTTTTTTTGAGCAAAGCTCACTCCTTTTTGTTATCCTCCCAATATGGTGTCATTGTCGACTGAGCTCCCTCACTTGAATTTGACCCAATTATCCCCATAACTGCTCTCTCTCACTCGCTACAATTCTGAAGTAAGCCAATCTTGTTCTGCTCTTTCAGTTTTTGAGGGATTTTTAAAACAGACATGGTGACTATAAATGAAACTAAGCTCCCATTTCCAATCTTCAGCTGCCAGAGGAGACATAACTAAGATGTCCTGCTATATCAGGACAAAAACCCTTCTCCATCATTTCCTCTCTTACAATATCGTAAGTAGTTCGGTTTGGGACTAAACCCTTCTCCAACATCTCATTAAGAAGCTCATTTGCATCCTCAAGCATGCCCTTCTCACAGTATCCCCTGATCAACACATTATAAGTTACTATATTCGCCCGCTTACCGTCTTTTTCCATCTGCGCTCTTGCATTCAGTGCAGCCCCCATGCTACCTTCTCTGCAGTAGCCATCTATCAGTATATTGTATATCAAATGAGTCAAATTCAAACCTGCCTTCAACATGTCATTCAACATTCTTCTAGCGTTTCCTGTCTCCCCTTTCTTACAAAGTCCATCCATTAGTATGCTATATGTTATGGAATCAGCTTTTAGATCCTTCTCCTGCATATCATCTAAAAGCTGTCTTGCTTTTTCCATGTTCCCTTGTCTACAAAAACAAGCAATTACGGAGTTATAAGTTGAAACATTAGGGAAAACTCCTTTTTCCAGCATTGTACTGAGTAAGAGAAATGCTTTGTCCATCATCCCATTCTTACAGTATGCATCAATTAAAGTGTTGTAAGTTATAACATTCGGGGATAAGCCCTGACTTATGATATCATCAAACAACTCAATAGCTTCCTTGATCATTTTCTTCTTGCAAAATCCATTGATGAGTGCATTGTAAGTAACAACATTCGGCTTCAGGCTGAAACCAACCATTTCATCCCTCAAAGCACAAGCCTCTTCAAGCTTCCCTTCCATACATAGTCCGTTAATCAGTATGTTGTAGGTAATATCATTGGGTTTCAGATCCTTCCTTTTCATTTCTTCAAACAATTTTAACGCAGCCAATACATTCCCATCTTTACAGAATCCATCAATCAATATATTGTAGGTAATTTGACAGGGGCAAATTTTATTAGCGACCATTTCCTTCAAAACAGCATCAGCTTTATACATCATTCCTGACTTTCCCATCTTGCAATATCCATGAATTATTGTATTATATGTAATCGCATCTGGCAAAATTCCAAAGGCCTTCATATCCTTGGTGAGATCTCTAGCTTTATTCAATTTCCCAACTTTAGACAACCCTTTAATCACTATGTTGAAAGTATACAAATCGACCTTAATCTTTCTCTTAATCATCTCCTTGTACACGTACTCGACATACCCAATTTTATTCTCTTTAACCAAGGAAGATAACAAGGGATTACATGTAAACAAAGATAACTTGAACCCATAATCACCGGCTCTTTGAAAAGCCTCAACAGCCAATTGGGTCTTCAAATTTTTAGAATATCCCCATACCAACATATCAACAATGATTGAATTTATGTGAAAACAGTTGTCATACAGTGACAAAGAGTGAAATATTGTGAAGTTTGAGTGTTCCTTATTCTTCTTTACAAACCTATCTAAGAAAGCTCTAATCCTTGAATATTTTTGGGCACGTGCTAGTGAATGTAAGAGTCTACAAGTCAGGTCAAGTGTATATGAAACATTAAGCTCTTTCTGGGACCAATCGAAGTACCTCAAAATGAGGTCTGGATCAATTTCTGATTCAAACAAATGATGAAGAAACTTGATGGGATTCATGTCTATAATATGGGTTTTGAGCTCAGACCAGTGTTGCTTTGCTATGAGCTCTGAAACTATTGAAAAGTTGAATTCACTTGAACTTGTCTCTACCAGCCGTAATTTTCTAAGATCTTCCTCAGTAACTTGCAAAACATGAGGTGGGCAATTTTCCCTGTTTGGTTCAAGCCTTGCCTTAGACTTTGCTGCAGCATAATAGGAAAGTCAAGAAATAGCTATAACAATGTATACTCTATATCTAACCTGGTATCAATATTTTCTCCCTCCACACACTGAAAACGGATATTGGCACTGAATGATATTCTCAAATTAAAGTATGACATCATTCAGTGCCAATATCTTATCTCATGCCATGTTTTTCTCCCAGATGGACGATGATGAACAAGAGACCATGGTAGAGAAAAATCACATTGTTGGAATTAGATAACAGCTTTCAAGTTTTTATAAAAATTACCAATAAGTCACAAAATCTAAATCCTTGACATTGCATATCTAGATTTGAAAAAAAAAAACTCATTTACAACTGTACAAACTTATGAACTGAGAAAGGAAAGAAACCTAGCATGATATAATAAAATCCTAGAAAATTCTATCAATGAGATTCTAAACTGACTAACCAGATAGTGTCATTTTATCATTCGTCTCCAATCCCAGTTCCTACACAAGAAAAGCCAAGTAAATTTTAAAATTGCCTGTATGCCATGTGTAAGCATATATGCTGCATGTTGGCAGAGGAAAAAAAGGAAAGGAGTACTTAAATAGAGAAATAAAAACACCAAGTAAGCAACATCTTAATGTGTAATGTAAACATATGTCAACTACAACATGTAAGAAATAATATCAAGCAAAAGAAAGCAAAGAAGTAGGTTTAGTATAAACACTGTTACCAAAGCCCAAGCCAATTTGGACTATCAAATGGTCCACAAAAGGGCCCAAGGCTGGATAAATTCTACAAAACAGGAAGCCCAAGATGTTGAGAAAGCTCAATCTCTTGAGAAGGAACAAAGGGAGCTGAACCACGGGTTGGGAACGACTCAAGACAATCAATGGCAGCTGAAGCCGATCACAGTGAAGCTGGTGAAGCACTGGGGCGCGGAATGAGGCAATGCAAGAAACTGAGCTGGTTAGGGGGGTTTACGTTTGCTGAGTTATTAATTTTGTTGTTGTATAGGCTTGGGGAGCCAAACCAATTTCTGTTACAATTCTGTTTTTGGTTTTGAGAACCATTTAAATATGGAGATTTGTTTGTATTTGATTTTCATGTTAAATGAAATTGCCGAATTAAGGCTTGGGAGTTTGGCACAGACTCGAAGTGTGCATTTTCTTCAATCAAACACTCTGGCTACACAATACCTACTTATATATATATATATAAAAATAAAATAAAAAGCACCACTAATAAGTATTTCTCAAATAGGCATGTCTTCACCAAGAAACCTATAAAAAAGAAGAACACTTAAACATGACTACGATCGTTTCTTCAAAATCTGTCTTCCCTTACCTCAACTTCAAGTTTTCTCACCAAAAAAGTAATCCCTAAAACAATTAAAATTTCAAACCAACTAAATTAATTAATTAGATTATCCTGTCTGAACCAATTACTATCACATTATATATGACTCCATAGTTCACTACAACAAATACAGGGCCAATGGACGAAAAACCGAAACTTTAAAGCCAACCAACCGTTAGATAATCTTCAGGTCTAGGGTTCGTGGACACAATTGCGGAGGAGGGCTTTGCCTCAGCCCCTGACTCCGCCTCCGCCACTGGCTCAGACCCAACACTCGCGTCTGAGCAGAAAAATGCACAGCAACCCAGATTACGATTTCGCCCAGTAAAACCAGTAAGCGAGTTCAAAATACGAAGAAACGGCGCCTTCGACCAGGTTGAGCCTGTTCGGATACTGGTCGGAGCGAGGCTGTGGACTCGGTTCTGAAGGCACGAAGAGGAGGAGAGAAGCTTCAACATTTGGTTGCGATAATAATTTAGACAGGTCAGGCGAAATTGTGTCAGTTAAGGGTCTGATTGGTATCTATTAGGATCCAATTTTATCTTTTCAAATCCTTAAAATTAGTCGACCAGTTATAATGAGTGATTGGTAGTTTGATTTTGAAAATTAAATTCAAATCTGCATCCAAAATTTGTTAAGGAAAATAGAAAGAAAACTCGTTTTTTCAGTTTTATAAAATTATTTTTCAAAATCCCACATATTTTAGTTTCTGTTATATTTTCAAAATTAATACCAGATTTAATTTTTTAAAACTAAAAACAGTTTTCTTGAACTAATCACATTTCAGAATAAATATAGTCACTAAATTCAGATTTTCATTTCAGAATCTCATTTTTCAAAGGTTTTGGGAGGGTTTTCATTAAATTTGAAAATATAACAGAAACTAAAATATGTGGGATTTTGGAAAATAATTTTACAAAATTGAGAAAACAAGTTTTTCTCGTTTTCTAAATTATAACACAATATTAAAATTTTGATTAGGATACAGTTTTCAAAAACATCATACCAATCATATATTTTAGTGGGTCCACTCATTTTAAGTTTTTGAAAACATAAAATCAAATCTAAATCACTTACCAATCACACCCCTATTTTTTATAATTTAATTACAAAAATATATTTACTAATTTAATTTACAATACTACCACTTTTTTCAACTTTTTTTTTTGCTTTTTTTCCACGAGTGCCTCTCTCTCCACTATACTATTTTTTTTTATTAATTTCTACCATTCTCTCTTATTTTTAATTTCAAAAAAAAAAAATTTGGTCACACTGCTAGTCGGTTAGGCTAAAAAATGGTATCATTGCGACCTACTCTTCAAAATGATCATTTTGATATGTGGGAAACATATATTTTTTGGCCGTCGCCGGAGAAGATGCCCAGAATAAAAAACAACATTTTAGTTTTTTTTTATATTGTATTGACAAAAAAATCACTAAATTTTAAATTTAATCAAAATTTAATATACTAAAATTTATATTCTTATTTTACACTTAAAAAATATTATATTGTATTCTAAACAACTTAAATTTATTTAAAAATATTCAAAGTAACTTTCTTAAAATATATTCTATAGGATATTGTTTGGTAACATTTAAATAGAATATAAAAAAACTCTTTTTGATAACTCACTAAGTTTGTTGGTTACTTTAAATTTGTGGCATACTAAAAAATTTAATCATATATCAAATGGTAATCAATTGGTATCTTAAATGATTTATAAAAGTGAAAATTATATCTAGTATTGATTTTTTTTTCATATTATTTACATTTTTACCATCGCGACCTACTCTTGAAGGTGATCATTTTGGTATATGACAAGCATGAGTTTCTTGACGGCGCCGGAGAAGATGGAGCGGATGGGGTAGTTTTTGTGTTGTATTTGAAAAATAACGTTTAAATTTCTTTTTAGCTTTGTTTATTAAAAATATAGAAAAATTTCTTAAAAATTGGAATAAGTAATTTATGTGTTGTATTTAAAAAGTAACTATGTAGTTGCTTTTTATTTTGATCAATGAAAACTTAATAAAAAAATACCGAAATGTGTATTTATTATTATAATTTGAAATTAACTTTTAAGTTTATTTTTTATTTGATTAATAAAAAAATACTATTACTCCCATATAAATTGCATTAGTGACTAAAAAGTGAATTAAAACTTTTAATTAAAAAAATTACTGTACAGTATACTAAAAGTAACTTTTAATAATAAGCTATATCGTAATTTGCTATATTTTATTGTAGCTCATTAATTTCTAAAAAATGACTAATCGACAACATAAAAGTGTCTTAAGTAATAAGACACTATAATATAACTTCAAAATGACTAATCAGTGTCTTAAGATAAAAAAGTTTCAAAAAATAAGCATTGGAGGTAACCAGAATGTATATAAAATAATATGCTATAAAAATAAAAAAATTCATGAAAAAAGTCACTAATTGGTAACTTATTAACATTTTAAGTAACCAAAATGTTACTTTTTTAAACCCAGAAAAATGGAAAAACTGAGATTTCGGGAAAGTTTCAAATTCAGGTATATGATTTTTAGAATTCGATATTTTTTGAAGATGTGGCAATGTAATTTTGTAAATAAAATTTTGTAGGTGATTTTTGTAATTATTTTATATTATAGGTATATATTTGTAAACATCCCTTAAAAATATTCAGCTACATATCCATTAATCATTATCATATTTCCATTAACAACATATATTTTGCTAATAAATGGTGTATACAAAAAATTAAAAATTAAAACTATACATAGAAAAAACAATATAAACACAATGATATTGTAACGTCCCAAATTTCCTAATAAGACTTAGGGTCATGATTAGGGGGTCAGGAGGGCCATAATTGATTTAATATGTGATTATGTTATTATATGCATGATTATGTGAGTTATATTATTATATAATGATATTTGCATGCATGTGGGCCCTCTTCTTATTAGAATGGCATTTTCGTAATTTTGGTCGTTACTGGCGTATTTGTATATTTATGTGCATGTATGTGATATATGGGTGAGACCACATTATTATGTGGATATTTTTGAGCTATTCGGCATGAAACGATCCTAGGATGCAAGTTAGCGGTTTGGTCATAACAAGGTTAATTACCAGGCTCAGGGTGAGCCTAGGGGTAAATTGGTGTTTAGTACATTACCAGAAATGAGCGAGTAATGGGATATGATTTAATAATTATTTGAGGATATTGGGAATAATGGGAATTGAGGATATTAATTATGATTAACAAGATAGGTGAGAAATGATAATTATACTCTTGGGTGGCTTTGAGAGGTTAGAATGGCCCTAGGGGCAATTTGGTCATTTTGACCATTAGATATATTCAGCCAATAGGAAGGCTGTGGAATACTCAGGCAGCAAAAAACAGAGTTTTCTTTTTCTTTCTCTCTCTCGATTACTTCCCCCGCTTTCTCTCGGTTGATTGTTGAAGCTAGGCTAGAGAATTGAAACTTGAGGATTAAAGCTTGAGAGTTTAGGAATGTGTTCAACAACTCAAAGGGTTCAATTCTTTGTTTGAGGTAAGGTTTTCAGCTTGAAATTTCAAGGTTTTTACTCCGTTTTAAGGTGGTTTGTAAGCTGAGAGTTTGATTGTGTAATTGGGTGTTTGGTGATGTTTTAAGTGTTATAGAGCTTGAGTTTTGCTGTTAAACTAGTAATAATGTTGTGGTGATGATTGATTGTGATATTGGGATTGGTTTGATGAGTTTTGGTTGAGGTTTAGATTGAGAAAAATGCAGGGGAGCTGGGTTCGCAGGGTCAAGTCGCAACCGAGTTCATGCAAGTCGTGACTTGAATGAACCCCAAAGCCTCCCCTGGGCTCTGTCTGGCAGGCACACCGCGACCCTCAAGGGCAAGTCGCAGCCCGCCCCTGGCACCTAGACAAGGGGCTCTCTGTCATGGGGGCGCGTTGCGGCCCTTGGGGGGCAGGTCACAGCCCACCTATCCTTTTTGTGACAGGCTAGGTTTTAGGCAGTTTTGAGCGCGGGTTTTTTGAATCTCAAGGCTCGGGATCGTATCTACTAACCGTTTTAGTAGGATTCGAGGTCCCGAGAGCTGGGTTTTAGTACATGAACCTTTTATTACTCATTTTATTGATGGGATTTCCTATTTGGTTATGATTAGGTGACCGCTAAGGGGCCTAAGGACAGATCGTTCTCAAGGGTCGTTCCTTTATTTATTTTACGCTTGAACTTGAGGTAAGAAAAATGCACCCAATATGTAATGCATGTGATACATATGGTTATGGCATAGCATGAATGTTGAACCTGGAATTGATCAGAGCTTGAGTCTCTGTAATTGTGCATGATTATGATTATGCTTGTGATTATTGATTAAGCATGTTGAATGCCTTATAACTGGATATTTGACATATGATATATGTCTGTTTGCATTACCTCATTGAGGAAGCACTGATTTATTAGTCAGAAACAACAATGGTGTTTAGTACTGGTCGTGAAGCTCTGACTTATTAGTCATCATTGGCAATGGTACTTAGCGTTGGTCGTATGGAATTGACTTATGAGTCAAAAACAACATTAGCGTATTTAACGCAGGCCGAAACTATTAGATCTAATCAACATGAGCATTAAATGCTTGGCCGACCTATTGGTCGAAGAAAACTAAAATGCTTAGCTAGCCTAAGGCTAGTTACTCAGAGCCAGGGCTAAAAGGCTCAAGTGACTGGAATGTCACATGGCTTAAGGCGCAGGACCCCATAGAGACTTATTAGTCATCTATTTAGGGCGCAGGACCCCAGAGAGACTTATTAGTCATCTATTCAAGGCGCAAGACCCCAGAGAGACTTATTAGTCATCTACTTAGGGCGCAGGACTCCATAAACATTTATTTGTACTTGCCAACATGCATGGATGGGATTATTACTGCTAGGCATGTTTATTATGATTCGGTGACATGTTATTGTCTACTTATGAGTATGTTTGAGTTTTCCTGTTGAGCCTCGGCTCATAGGTGCTATGTGGTGCAAGTAAAAGTAATAGAAAGCTAGACCATCCTTGAGTTGGAGAGCTTAGGTGATGATGTGTACATATGCGGCTGCTCAACCACCACGGCCGAAGGTTTAAAGAGGAACTAGGGTTAAACCCTTTTGCTGCTTAGGTCGGCTGGTTATAACTCTTTTATTGTAATTAACCTTTAAAATGTATTTTGGGATCTCAATGTGTACAATAAACATTTTAGTGAAACGTTGTATCTTTGACCAAAATTTTTAACCCTAAACCATTAATCACATTTAGTTACACGATTATGGCTAAATGAATCGGTTAGCGAGTTTATCACTATTTAAAATACACAACATAACGGTCCCTGGGTAGTAGGGCATTACATATATAATTGTCAAGATAGCTTTAGAGCGTAACTTGACTGACCCATTTGCCAAGATACTTTTTGCTAAGTTGTTTGAGGGTCATGTGAGAAATATGGATTGAAAGAGATGCCTCACTTTCTTTAAGGGCAAGTAGGATTTGGTGCCCTAAAAACATGTGTAAAGAAATTTTATTTTGGAATTAAATAAAATTGTATTTTTCTTATGATTGAATGTTTGAATTATTACTAAATAATTATTATAAATATCATAAAAATTCATATTTATTAATGAGAGTATGATCTTGTATGAATACGAGAGGATGAAGATCATACATAATGAATAATATAATCAGCAACATATTAAAGTATGTAATCTTTAATTAATGGTTGCTAGTACGGTTCACTAAGTATTTTTGTAATACATGTGATTTAGATTCGAATCGTTGATGTAGATAGACATCTTAGTGATGGTTCTTTATATAATTAGATTATATATGATTGGATTGATGTGAATTAATTTCTTTATAAACATATCGTTTGCCATTTATGTTTAATTCATATCAATACGATGATCATATGTAGATCAATCTAAATCATGAGTAGTCATGAACTCTTGTTTATGTTTGTTGGGTCTTTTGATTCACTCATTAAGGTCTCTTAGAATAATGAGACTAGGGACTTTTGTTTTGGAGATTCAATAGCATGAATGGCTGGGAACATGAACTTACAAGATTTGGAATCCAACCTTTGGCAATTTGATAGACAAAATTAATTCAAAAACTTGCAACACAAATGTTAGTTACAAGTAAAGAGAAAAAACTCTCCCTGCAAACATGCATTAACTTATAACAAACATATAAAGAAACTAAACTTAACTCCCCCTCAAAATAAGAAGGTCCAGAGTTAAACAAAACAACAAACAAGGCAGGTTTTCGGAGGTACTCTCCCCCTTTGTGTCTTTCAAAGAAGCCAAAGAAACAAGAAAGGCTCGAACAATAGCTAGTTCTGCAGCAACAGGTCCTGAATCCGTGGGAACAGATGAGAATTCAAGAGGAATGTCATCTGAGGAAAAATTCAGAGATTGAGGCTTGGCTTTCTTGGATGATGGAGCATCATCAACTTCAGTTTCTCTTATTCAGGCATCTTTTCGAAATTCAATGATTTGATCATAGATAAACATAGCCAAGTCTATACCAATTCGGGTCCCCACTTTGTACAAAAAAGGAAACCAAGTCTAAAAGGAAACAAACCTATTACAGAGAATGTCAACACTAAAAAGGTAACCAAAAAAACTCACACGATCTTCTTATTTAACCCCTTTTTTTATATATATTTTTTAAATTGCTAAAAGAGAAAACAAAGCAAAAAAAAAAAAACAATAAAGAGACACATCATGGTATTCCAAAATAGAGTAAGATGACAAAATAAATTCCTTGGAGACAAAGAATATATTAAATCACATAAAATAAATGCACAATTTCACAACATTGCCACAAAGATTCGGTCGACCATGAATTTCCTTGTCTATCAAATATATATATATATTTTTATATAAAAATGCACAAAAATAAAACCCAACAAAAAATATCTGCTTTGATCAATGAGAGTCATCCTGACAAGAATAAAATCAAGCAACTGAAAATAAGTGTTAGTGTATACCATGGATAGGAACACTTGTGAAAATGAAAAAAATTAGAAAGAATATTCGAGAGAAATAATGCACAATTCAGTCACAAATACATATTCTTATGTGAATCAATCAACATGTATGAGTCTTACACACATTTTTTTTATTTCAAACCGTGTACAATTTTTCTGGAATAGTTTCAAGCATAAGTGTGTGACAGTGTATGCAGGAAAATATTGCCCAAAGACAAATAAGTCTTTTTCGAAATTGTAACTAATTGTAACCCATGAAGACGCTGTCACACCAGTGGTAACCCTTTTCTATGGTAGCGTATCCTCTTTATAACTCTGAATTACAAAGTTCCAACTTACTCAAAAGACGGTTTTCACACATTGATGTAGGTAGCTCTATTCTTGCACATGAGCTTGAAACAATGCTACACAAAAGGAAGCTCAAACATTAAACATTCATTGATTGACTAGAATATGCCTAAGAGGAATTGATTATTTTTCTCTCAAGAATATACAACTAAAAGTTCATAAACACAAGTCAGATTATCTAGCTTGATACACAACAAAATTTTCAAAATAATTGACAATTTTCTTAAATTTAAACAACACACATTTGATCAAGAGTAACAACACAATAACAAGGAAATTTATAATGAACAAACCCCCAAAGATTTTCGGAGGAAATCAAAGCGAACCGAATCAAGAGCTTTAATGAAGATATCAACAATCTGTTTATGTGTTTCAATATATTCCAAGACAAGAACTTTATTTTCAACTAATTTTCTTATGAAATGATGACGAATATCAATATGTTTAGTACAAGAATGTTGCACAGGATTTTTTGAAATATTAATTGCACTTGTATTATCACAAAAAATAGTTAAAATGTCAAGATCAAACCCGTAATCCATCATCATTTGCTTCATCCACAAAATTTGTGCACAACAACTTCCTGCTGCATTGTATTCGGCCTCAGTTGTTGAAAGTGAAATAGAATTCTGTTTCTTACTGTGCCAAGAGACTAGATTATTTCCCAAGTAGAAACATCCTCCACTAGTGCTTTTTCTGTCATCAGTGTTACCTGCCCAATCAGCATCACTAAAACACACTAGATTAGAATTAGTTTTTTTTTAATACCAAATACCATAATCAACAGTCCCATGAACATATCAAATGATTCTTTTGATAGCTGCAACATGAGACTCCATGGGATTTCCTTGGTACCTGGCACACACACCAACACTATAACTCAAATCAGGTCTACTAGCAGTGAGATAAAAAAGACTACCAATCATGCTCCTATACAGTGTAGGATCAACTTTGACACCATTTTCATCTTTGGATAGCTTCACAGTCGTTCCCATTGGTGTTTTGGCAATCTTTGAACTTTCAAGTCCAAACTTTTTCACCAAGTTCTTAGCATATTTGCTTTAAGAAACAAATGTGCCTTCATCTAACTGCTTGACTTGCAAACCTAAGAAATAGGTCAATTCTCCCACCATGCTCATTTCAAATTCCTCTTTCATTTGTTTCACAAATACCTGCACCTCATTGTCAGAAGTAGAACTAAACACAATATCATCAACATAAATCTGAGCAATAATTATGTTAGATTTAATATTTTTGATAAATAAAGTTTTATCTACTCCACCCCTTTTGTATCCATGAGAAACAAGAAATTGAGTGAGTCTCTCATACCAAGCCCGAGGGGCTTGCTTCAAACCATAAAGAGCTTTCTCCAATTTGTAAACATGATCAGGTGCATTGGGATCATCAAACCCTTTGGGTTGTTCAACATATACCTCTTCATTCAAGATCCCATTGAGAAATGCGGATTTCACATCCATTTGGAACAACCTGAAACCAATCAAACAAGCAATAGATAATAATAATCTAATTGATTCAAGTCTTGCAATAGGTGCAAATGTTTCATCAAAGTGTATTCCTTCCACTTGTGTGTACCCATGTACCACTAATCTTGCTTTATTTCGCACAATTGTACCAAATTCATCAGATTTATTATTGAAAATCCATTTTGTACCAATAATATTGGTATGCAACGGTCTTGGCACAAGAATTCACACTTTGTTTCTAAAAAATTGTTCCAATTCCTCCTGCATAGCTTTAATCCAATTTTCATCAGTTAAAGCTTCTTTAACATTTTTAGGCTTAAGTAAAGATAAGAAACAAACAATTGAACAACATTACTAAACCTTCTTCTTGTGACCATACTGTCTTTTGGATTTCCAAGTATTAAATTTGTTGGATGATTTAATTTAACTCTGGTTGATGGCTCCTTTTGGACTTCATCCGAAATAATATCTGGAAATTTCTTTTCTGTCTGTCCAGAATCTGTTTCATCGGATTCGTGATCTGTTGGAACAGATGGACCAGACGTTGCAATAGTAGTATCATTGACAGAAGCTTCTTCGTGTTTTTCGGTAGGTTCATCAACAAACCTATTAATTTCTTCCTCAGTAGAAAACTCAGAAAAATCCCTGGCATTATCAATAACAACGTTAGCCGACTCCATTACAGTTTGGGTTCTCATGTTATACACACGATAAGCCCTATTGTTAGTGGAGTATCCAATAAAAACACCTTCATCACTCTTAACATCAAACTTACCAAGATTTTCTCTATCTCTCAAAATGTAACAAACACATCCAAAAACATGAAAATAAGCCACACTTGGTTTCTTACCTTTATGAATTTCATAAGATGTTTTAGGTGTACGTGGATGGAGAAAAACATGGTTTATGATATAGCAAGCAGTGTTAATTGCTTCTGCCCATAACCATTTGGTCAATTTTTTGCTATTTAGCATCACTCTAGCCATTTCTTGAAGAGTGCGGTTTTTCCTTTCTACAACTCCATTCTGTTGAGGAGTTTTGGGAGCTGAAAACTCATGAGAAATACTTGCAGACTTACAAAAATCATCATAGACAGAATTCTCAAACTCTTTACCATGATCACTTCTTATATGAACAATTTTTCCAATGTTGCAATCTTTTTCAACTTTTAATTTCAAGCAAAGAGTTTTAAATGCATCAAAAGTATCATATTTTTCTGTCAAAAAATCCACCCAAGTATATCTAGAAAAACCATCAACACAAACAAAAATATACCTTTTCCCATTTAAACTCTCAATTTGAATTGGACCCATAAGATCCATGTGAAGCAATTCTAAAACTTTCGAAGTGTTTATGTCAAAAACACTTTTATGTGTAATTTTTAATTGCTTGCCAAGTTGAGAACTCTTGCACTTACCATCAGATTCTTTACCTAGCTTAGGTAAACCACGAACAATCCCTGCATGTGACAATTTTTTCAAGGCTTTGAAATTTATGTGACCAAGTTTAGCATGCCACACATCAGTGTTATTTCTCACAACAGATTGACATATCATAGAAGGCAAAAGAATATAGCAATTGTCATTAGATCTAAAACCTTCAATAGCATTCTCACCATTCTTATTTAAAACAAAACAATTCTCTTTATCAAAGTTAACAATATAACCTTGATCACAAATTTGACTTATGCTAAGCAAGTTAGCTTTAAATCCTTCCACAAGTAACACTCTTTTTATTTTAGGTAACCCTTCAAAGTTAAGAGTACCCATTCCAAGAACATTACCTTCAATTCCATTCCCAAAAGTAACAGATCCATAATGCATAGGTTTTATGTCTGTAAGAATAGACTTGCCACCTGTCTTATGTCTTGAACAACTATTGTCAAAATACCAAAAATATGAAGAAGCAGATCTATCATATTTACTAGTAAAACCAGCAAAACAATTATTCTTTTTTATTCATATTTACCTTGATTGAACATTTTTCTTTTTTACTCTTTTGAAATTATCAACATAATTGAATTTCTCAAAATATTCATTTTTGGCAAAATTCATAAGAGTAAAACACTTAGGTCGAATATGACCCTTCCTACCACAAAAATGACATATTGGAATGAATTTTTTTAACTTACCATTGGATTTACCTGCGACTGTGTCCTTTCTGTTGGAACAATCCGAGTACTGGATACAATAGATTTCAGTGAGGATGACACTGGAACATCAGACGATAGCATCCCAGCCGAGATAAAGACAGTTTTCTTTGATTTTTGAGAACTTGAAGCACCAAGTCTCACATGACTTCTTTGACCTGCATTCTATATATTCTCAAAAACAGTTGAACCGGGGTTAAGCATTCTAACATTTTTCTTAAGAGTATCCAAATCTTTAGACAACTTATTAATTTCAACATTTTTTGAAATTATTTCTGTTTCAAAATTTTCATTTAAGACAGTAAGTTATTTAATTTCAAAGGATAATTCTTTATTTTTGCTTAACAATGACCGATTTTCAGAACACACTTTCACCCATGAACCATACATCTTTTTGTAAGATTCACTCAAAGACTCATCATTCAATTCAGATTCATCACTATCAGAATTTTCTTCATCTTTTGAAACATTATTCAAGCAAACAATTTTTTCATTTTCAGATTTAGAAACAGGTAAAATAAAAGTGAAAGCGACATTACCTTCCTCATCTTCACTACTTTCTGAGTCATTATCACTCCAAGTAGTAATCATACCTTTTTTGTTCTTTTTCAAGGTGTTTGCACATTCAGACTGGATGTAGCCAAATCCCTCACATTTCCTACACTGAATACCCTTTTTATTAGTTTGAAAATGATTAAGAGAAGAATGATTACCTTTTGACGGCTTGCCATTGAACTTCTTATTTCCTATCTTTTTCATATATTTTTGAAAATTCTTTGCAAGCATTACCATTTCATTATCACCATCTTCATCATCTGATGCTTCTTTTTCAGTACTTTTGAAAGCTATGGTCTTCTCTTTCTCTTTGGAAGTACTTGGCTTGTCTTTTTGACGAATCTTTTGATTTAACTCATAGGTACGAAGTGTTAGGAGTGTGTCCTAAAAGCATGTAAAGACATTTGTTTTTTCTATGAATAAATAAATACAATGGTTTATTATTATTGTCATATTTAGATTGTTAAATTATTGTTTGAATAATTTTGTAAATATCAGAAAAATTCCATATTCATTATTGAGGATGTGATCTTGTATTAGTATGAGAGAATTAAGATCACATGAATGAATAAAAATAGTCAACAACAACAAATTAAAGTTATGAAATTCTTTAATTGGAGTTGTTAGTACAGTTTACTGAGTTTCATAATGATACAAATAATCTAGATTCGGATTATTGATGTGGTAAGACATCTCGGTAAAGGTGCTTTATATAATATGATTATATATGGCATGAACCGATATGAATTAGAGTCTTTATCCAAAAACCATTTAACAATAAAGACTTGTAATTCATATCATAACAAATGATCATTTATAGATCAACCTAAATCCTGAGTGTTCATGAACTCCTATTCATGTCTATTAAATCTTTTGATTCATTCGTTAAGGTATCTTTAAAGAATGAGGCTAATGACTTTTGTTTTGGAGATTTAATATCATGGATGGCTGGGAACATGTATCAACAATACGGAATCTAATCTTTCCTAACGGATCGTATATTAGTTCCCTTAAGGGTTAATTCTGGAACTGAATGATTTTGAGCTCAAATCTATAATTAGATTATAGATTAATTATTCACTAGTGAATTAATGGTACTTAAGGAATAAGAAGTGAATTAGAAAGGTTAAATGGTAATTCTCCCATTCTAATTTATGAACTAATTAATTAGAGGGTTGAACTATTGTAAGATGGTTATATCAATGGACGACTTAAGAATTTTTTTTATGTAAAAGTATATCTATAACATAAAGAGTGCAATTCTGAATTTATAGTGGAGTAATATCATAATTAATAAATTAACTATTACAATTAAAGAGTTTAATTATTTAGTTTCAATTTATTGGAGCTTAATGTTATAGGTCCATGGTCCCTGAAATGGCTCAAACAATCACTGTCAAAGGCAAATACAAAAAATGGGCAAAAAGGACTTATGTGATAAGTAAAATATTTTTCTATGTATCAAGCATAATTATTGTTTAATTATGTGTAATTAATTAATTAAGAATTAATTAATTATTTGATTTAACAAAAATATAATTAATTTTGAATTAATTTATTTTTGGAATTGTTGGTATTTAAATAATAATAAAAATTGGGAAAAATCACATGCCTGCACAAGCATGTGGTACACGTGTGGCACAGTGCACATGCACTGTGCTACACGCATAAGAGATGGACTTAGTCTCTTGATTCCACAATTTTATTTATTTAAATATTAAATAAATAATGAGATATTTTAATATGATTAAAATATTATTATTTAAACAAAAATCTGATAACTGATCAGTTATTTTGAATTTGTTTAAAATAACAAATATTTTAATATATTGGATATTATTAAATATTGGATATCAGTTTTCACATAACGTAATTTTTCAAGAATAGAAAAATATCTAGGATTCTCTCAGAGAAAAGAGAACAGTGACAAAAATAAAGGCCATTGTTCTTCACAAAACCTAGGTCCAAACTTTATCAGATCTCATGTATTGAGAACATCTGATAGATAATTATTGCCTATTATTTGTATAGCGAGCCCACACTCGTTCTTTGTATGCCTGAGAACATTTTGGAAGATCTTGGTGTGAGATCTCAAGGATTCAGGTTCAGCCATACGAAAAGATAGCAGCAAGGAAGGACCTGAGGTAATTTTTCTATTCTTGTCCTTGATTCAATATATATATGAGTGTGAAGAAGTAGATCTAGAAATCTTATGGGATTAATCTGACAATTTGATTGTTGTTCCGCTGCGCATAATCTCTGATTTGATCAATAAAAACCAACACGAAGTGACCCCATCAATTCTTCTACTTTCATAGTACTGAAGTTTTTTGCCTCTTCCATAGCAGTGAGCTTAATATTGAACCTGTCAGGAAGAACTCGAATGATTTTTCTAACAAGAACAGAATCATCAAGTTTCTCACCAAGTGCAAAATACTCATTAGAAATATCAGATAATCTCTCATAAAATTCAGATTGTGTTTCCGAATCAGTCATCCTAAGGTCATCAAACCTAGTTTGTAACATAATAAATCTAGATCTTTTGACATCTACAGTTCCTTCAAACTGAGTTTGAAGAATTTTCCAAGCATCTTTAACCGAGACACATGTGGAAACAAGTTTAATAAACTTTCTCCAACACCATTGAAAATGGCATAAAGAGCTTTATTATTATAACTGGATAATTTTCTTCTTCTGTATCCCAAATAAGTTCAGATTTTACATTTGTGCTTCCATCTTCACCTTTTTTGGTAGGAGGTGACCATCTAGACAAAATTGCTCTCCATGCTTTCTCATCTTGAGTTTTTATGAAAGCTCTTATCCTAACTTTCCAATATGGATAGTTTGAGTCATTAAGCAATGGAGGTAGAGACACCGAACTACCTTCTGCAAAGAAAGACACTTCACACAAAACAAATCACACGAAAAATAACTACAAGATCTCACTAAGAGTTTAGTGAACCGCTCTGATACTAATTGAAATTCCGTTTTTTATGATTACCAACTTAATTATTCAAATTAAATAATTAATTGTTGAACTATTACAGAAATGTTTAAACGGACACAGAGACTGTTTGAACAGAAACCAGATATGTTTAAACAGTTTATCACTAGAAGATAAAAACGAACATAAGGTAAAAAACACACGAAATTATATGTGGTATCAGCAATCTTTGCAGATTGCTACTAGTCCACGGGGCCACGCTCAGAGAATGAAATTTATTAGAAGAATATCTAAACGATTACAAAACCAAATTGACTTATACAAATAAAGACTCCCTCTTGAATTTGTCGCAACTATTGTAATATAAACTCCTAATCAAATTTCTGTAGTGCTAAGATCTTGAACTCCCTTCAAATCATAACACTTACACTTTTCCTCCCGAAAAGTGACTCACGAACAAGACTTCTCCCGAAGCTTGATGAACAATGTCCAACTGTGTTCAACCTGCACAATTAGCACAAAGAAAACAATACAGAATTACATTGTAATAAACCACTAAGAACTTGCTGGACTAAAGTTCTTCACATAATAAAAAAAGTGTCTCTAAAACTTGAAAATATTTGGAAAATAATACATCAAGAGAGATTCAGAAAAACCAACGACCTAAGGATGACTATATACCCTTTAGAATCCCTTTAGGTCGTGGAAAACAAATCAGAAACCAATCAGCCAATAAATAGAAAATCTTCCCAAAAAGGAAAGTCAAAATCTGTTCAAACAGACTGGCAATCTGTTCAAACAGATTTATTGAACCTGGACAATTTTTAAACCCAGTTTCCTTAAATAAATAAGCAAACAATATATACATTATCTCTGCAAGTTGTACACAGTTTCTAAACAAACAAATCAGATCAATAAATTAAAATAAATACCAATAATTTCCATATAAACAAATTTTAAGAAAAGATATTCTTTTATAGGAAATTATATATTTATTTTATTAACATATATAGAATAATCTGATTAGAAAATATTTCACAACAAAACAAGAAACTACCACTACACCAAATACCCATTTCCATAACACATGAATATAATAGAAATGAAAAAGAGTTATGGTAAATGTTATGTATGTAGCAAAATAAAAAGGCGGTAATATTTTGGGAGCCCGCCACTCGTACATTTTTTTTCAGAAAAAATCACACGGACTCACCATTTTCTTCTTCGGCTAAGCAAAGTCCGAACTTTATCTTCGGTTTCAACATCCCTGCTTCAAATCTGAGCTCACATCTCCTCCATCCCTCAAATCTCAGCCTCCATCCCTCATATCTCTTCCATCTCTCTCTCGTCTTTCTCTATCTCTCTGTCAGTAGGGTTCCATTCGTTGGGTTGTTTCACTCCTCTTCGGTCTTGGCAAGCCAGGTAAGGATATATAGTTTTAGGTGTTATTGATCTGGGTCATTGGATTTTTATGCTAATCGAGCTTAATTTGGGAATAAATCTAATGGGTTGTTTGATTTTCTGTTTCCCTCTACCTCCAGCCTCCCCCGACCTCAGCTCTCACACTCTCTCTCCATATTTCTCGGCAACGGACAGTCCAGCAAGCCGAGCAGCGGAGGAAGCAGAGCACCCACTGACGGCGACTTCTCCAACAGGCTCTCGGCTCACTCTCTCTGACTAGCAACGGCGCAGGAAGGGACTCCTCCAACAGGTTCTGTCAGCTCTCTTCTTTCTTTGTGTCTTGGATTGAATTAACTGGTCATAGCGAATTGAGATGGATGTGAATTTTGAAGCGTGGTTTGATTTTTTCTATGTAATTTTCTTCAGTCCAATTTTCCTTACATATAATACAAAATTTTCTCTTAGAGTGTCCCTCAATAATCTGCAAATTGGTTTCCTTCTCCGTCCGCCCCTCCTCTCTGTATATATACTATAAGCACATAGGCTAAATATTAGATAAATGTAATTTGCAGCAATGGTATGTCGAGTATCCCAACGAAGGTCCATGGTATGAACTGTTGGTCATTCCACTTCGTTTTGAGCTACTTTGTTCAATCATGATCCCCATATCAATTAAGGTATCCTTCTGTATAAAAATGTGTGAGAAACTGTGGTACATAAATCATTATAAGAATAAAAGACACAGCAATTCTTTTGTTAACAAAAGTTAGAATTTCTCTGTTTGAAAGCGGTTGATAGTCTCTAGTGTAAACTGTTATATCTTTGGCAGGTGTCCCTTGACCTTGTGAAGAGCTTGTATGCAAAGTTTATTGATTGGGATGATAAAATGATTGACCATGAGACTATTACTCCAGCCCATGCAACAAAGTGAGTGTAATTGGTATTGTAGTAATTATCAATGCTTTCCCCCACCCCACCCCCCCCCCCCCCCCCTTTTTTTTTTGAATATATGCATATGAGGTTTATATAATATGTGGCAGTACAACAATCAGTGAGGACTTGAGCCAGGTTGAGTACATTTTGACTGACAAAACTGGTACTCTAACAGAAAATAAGATGATCTTTAGAAGGTGCTGTATCAGTGGCATTTTCTATGGAAATGAGACAGGAGATGCCTTAAAAGGTATGGTGTTTTTCTGAACAAATATTTCTGTTAAACTTATGTAGTTATTAACTTAATTTGGGGTTGTAAATTGGTGTTAAGTTGACTTTACATCAATTTCTCATGTGTTAATATGCAGGTTCAAAGACAAATAATAAAGAAAATGTAGTATTTGTTTTAAATGGGCTTGGTGATTGGCTAATTTATTTCTGTCATTGATTTGATATCATTGACAGTTATAGGACGAATTCAATCAGCATTAGAGCCTTGACGATAATGCAAGTGATAAAACTTCAATTCACGGGCACTTAAACAGATGCTTAGAATAATATGATCTTTCTTATTTTTGAAATTATATTGTGCATTTGGCTTGATTCCTCATTCGTTCTGTTTGGGTAGGTTCATTGGGACTACAGGAGCTTTAGTGGGTAAGGTGAGACTTTGATTTGATTAATGTTATAATCTTCTCAAAATTTCAACATTATTAAATATGGTTATCTAGATCAGGACATTATTTTGAGATATTTTGGCAGTGGCATATCTTGAAAATTGTTATTGCTATTCCAATTTTGGTAAACACTTTTTGTGTTTTCTTTGCACTATGTTATATGCTGAAGGAACACAAGTCAATAGATTTTTGTAATAAAAATGATCTCTGGATAAGAATTGCAGTGTTTACTTTCACCTTGGTTTATTAGCATAATCTGAACATGGTTTTTATAACATTGATCATTCATTCAATGTATGTTAATGCAATAGAGTGGCTTAAACAGATGCCAAGTTCTTTGTCATAGGTTAAAGGGTTCTGTGAAGGATGAATATGCAACCGGCTGTCCATTCCAGATCATCTACCAATGGATTTGGCCGTCACAGAGGCGAAAGAGATGTGGGGACCAGGCTGGAGAACAGGTCACAGAGTGGGAAGTCAAATTCCAATAACAGATTAACATCTACTGGTGAAATTCGCTTACAATTTCTGTTGTTTCTTGTTAGGATTTATTTTCCATTGTTAAAGAGTCTAAATTTTATGACAGGGAGCAAAACTGGTGGCCATGGGAGTCCTTCACATGATCGCTTAGTATATATAACTACTTGTTTTGTTGGTCAGCATGTGGATGTCCATGTGAAAAATGGATCCATATATTATGGAATATTTCATGCAGCAAACGAAAAAGATTTTGGTAGGTTTCACTTTTTCTATTTTTGTTGAAGAGCTTATGTTTTACAGGTTTCAACCTTTTTTATTTATTAAAGATCCAATCTTTAATATCTTAGTCTTCATTGAGTATTTTGCATTTTTTCTGGCGTTTAGTATTACTTTAGTCAGCTGACAGTTCTAATCCTGTATTTTAGATGAGCTTTATCACATTCACCTGTTTGTTACATTCAGGAATTATATTGAAGATGGCTCGCTTGACAAAAGATGGTAGCTCTCGAGGACAAAAGTCTCCCGCGGAGTCAGTTAGCAAGCCTCCCGCAAAGACATTAATTATACCTTCTAAGGAACTTGTGCAAGTTATAGCAAAGGTTTTGCAATATTTATGTTCTGTTCTTATTTCTGATTTCAATTTGTTGCATATATTTTAAAAAGTTCCACTGCTTATGGTTTTTGTTTGAGTTATGTTATTGTTTTGTTATTACTATAACTAATAACAAAACTATTGCTACTATATTACACTAATGCCTTGCTTGGTAAAATTTTTGGTTTCAAAAGTGAATAAAGGGTGGAGATCTTATCAAGATGTTACTTCAGAAAATCTTCACAATTATTTTGAATATTGAAATAGAAATGTTTACGGGCAATAGCTTAATAGGTAGCTACATTAGATATTACATAATTTGATAGAGTATGCTGATGCAGTGGTAATTCAACTTTGACAGGATGTTTCTGTTACAAGTGAGGGGTTTGTAGAGTCCAAGAACTTTACTTAGCTAATTGTTTAGTAGTATTATAGTATGTTTAGTGTTATCTTTGTTACTATGGATTTTTGGTTCAGACCGGGAATTATTTGGACACTCATAGTAGTACTTATAGATTTTTCTAAGTTTAATCTATAGTTTAAGAATATTAAGTATAACCTAAGGTTTGATTAATGTGACTGATATTAAGGATTATATTTATTATATTATAAGGTTTAGACATCAACCAATAGGATTTTAAGCACATGTTATGAATGGTGATTAAGGATTAAAGATTTTTGAGGATTAAATTAAATAAGGGTAAAGTTTGAATGATATAGGGTCAGTTAGCAGCTTTGAATACGTTGAAGGCTTAGTCAAGGCTGTTTACTCCATTCAAACTTAGCTAAAAATGTGTAATTTCGTGTTTAAATATTCAGCGTGTGTCGATATATCGCAGCTATAGAGGGCGATATATCGCAGCACGTAGATACGGAAAACACGAGACGATGCACGGTCGCCTCGGGCATACTGGCCCAGGCGATATATCGCCTACAGGGGGCGATATATCGCCTCCTTCAGCATGAATTCAAACTCTTTTGAATTCATTTCCTTTCAGCCATTCAAACTCCTTCAACAGTCCAGCATCTTTTGAACGAGTCTTCAGCCTCTGCTGAACGATTATTCAAATGATTTTCACCTAAAAGGCCATTATTTTTATTCAAGTAAAATCAAGATATTTTCATTCCCAAACTCTATAAATAGGACCTAGTACCCAGCCATTATTCACCATTTGCTCTAAGTTCAGAAGCTGCTAATGTTAAGTGAGAGTGAGAGTGTAAACACCTGGTTTGGGGAAAAACTATAAGCTTAAACATCATAAGCTTATCAAACACTTTCGGAAGGGAGTTCTATAGTATTTCGGTGGAGGTTAGATTGATCTTGCAAATCTTTGAGGGAATCCAAGTTCTTAAGCATATAAGTCGGAGTGTTCCAAAAAGTCCCAACTCAGTCCATTATATCCCGGTAACTTTGGTAAGGAAAATAGGCTAGAATCAATATGTTATGTGCTTATGTTATCTATATGTTTTATGTTATTAATGTGTTATGATATGTATGTATGTTTGTAGGCTTGGGCATATGACCCATATGACTAACAAGACCCCAAATGGGTTATGGGCATATGACCTACTTAGCTAGTAGGACCCCACTAATCCCATGGGCATATGCTTGTTTAGTCTATGGGACCCCAAGTAATAATGGCCATTATAATAAGTGTATGTTATATGTATTATGTTAAGTCTTTATGTTTCTTATGAAATTATGTGTATGACTATGTGTTAGATTTTCCTTGCTGGGCATTAGGCTCACTCCTTTCTGTTTATGTGCAGGAAAATAAGCTTTAGAGGCGGTAAGATTCGTGACGCTTGGAGGATGTGTATCGATGGTGAATGGAGTCAAGGGGCCGAGCGTTATTCGATTCGAGGATGTAGTTTCGGTTTTATGTCTTTTTACATGTATTTTCCGCACTAATTATGTAATGTCTTATTATTTTAAATTATGTTTTTGTTTTAAAGACAATGGGATCCCATATCCGTTTTGGTATTTACTTTGTAAAGTAACTCTTATTTTTATAAGTTACTTAATAAATTATGGTATTTTCGCAAATGTAAGTTCTTTTAAGGATTTTATGTATAGTTTCGTTAATGGTCCAATTAGTCTAGAGTAGTGGGTCATTACATGGTTTTTAGATGAGGCTCAGTGTGAAAAACAACAAAAACTTATGATAGATTCTGTCATATCGCAATCTCGCCATGTTGAGTTGGAGAGAGAACTTGAGCCATGGGTCCCTGACGAAGATGATCCGCAATGCCCTGAATTAGAGAATATTTTTTATGGCCATTGGAATAGGTTGTTCTAACATCTATTTTTTCTCATATTTATTGGTGATATACTACTATTTCAATGTTGCAAATGATTTTTTCTTTCAAGTAAGGTGCCATTTGAACAACTTTGTGGTTCGATTGGTAATTGTCATTTTCTTTTAATTTTAAAGCTAATTTGTGATAAGTCTTTAGAGCACTGATGCTTCTTTAGATTTTTTTTTTTTGCTTTCCTAAGTAATTACTAGTGCGCTTTTCCTTTTAGGGGATGGGACAAGTTTACAGCAAATGAAGCATTGTTTGGAGTTAAAAGCACATTTGATGAGGAACTTTACACCACAAAGCTTGAGAGAGGTCCTAAGACTCGAGAGTTGGAAAAGGAAGCTCAAAGAATTGCAAGAGAAATTGAGGGTGAGGACACTCGTGATCCTCATTTAGCAGAGGTGAGGCTTTGTTGATGGTATTTTGAACCTATAAATACTTTTTTTTTTACCTTCGAAGTTTTCTAGTTTTGGATGTTGATTTTTTTAAATGCAACACAGGAAAGAGGCTTTCTACTCAGTGGCAATTTAGATATTGATGAGGAGACAAGATTCTCTTCTGTCTATCGTGGTAAGATAGCTGATGACAGTGGTTATGATGAGGACGTATTGGTGGATTCACATAATAATGATACCTTTGGAGATTCCTCTACCTCTGGAAACAGACTGTTTGAATGTAACCAAGCTGTACAAGTGTTCATTTACTTTTTGCCAGTTACTTACAACTGAGCATGGTGGTATTTTTTTTTGGATTTTGACTTGTACATTCATTTTTCTTATTAATAAAAGTGCACTTAGTCATACGAGTAGATTCTTTTTTAGAAGTTCAAATGATGTTGATCGTAGCTTTGATTTGTATATAAAGTGATTTTTTTATTCAATTTTACTTTTAATATATATTTTGATCTGGTTTATCTCAGATTTTTCTTAGAAATAATTTAATAAAGATTGAAGAAGGGATATTGGTTTATTGCATTTATCTAACTCCTTTGATTTATCTCTCTCTCTCTCTCTTATTTTTTTTTATAAAGGAAAAATTGAAAGAGAAAAAACCTGCCTCTACTGAGGCACTAAATCAAAGTCTTCAGGCAATGCATACAGCTGGGTGCTTAAGTCTAGCTGACATTGTGGAAGGCAAGTATATCTTTATCCTACGCTGTAGTTCTTTAATTCAGAATATAGTATTGTCATAGGATTCCTTACTATGTTTTTGGTTTAAGTTTTTTTTTATTAGAGATTAGATGACATAAATTCTTTGCATTTGAGTGTTTGTAATCTCTTTGATTGGTGGTAATTTTGATTTTGCCCAAACTGTAATGGATGTTGTCTATTGCAGATATTAAGACAGCTGTAAAAAAATAAAGTTCCTCTTGTACGGTCATCAACTCTTAACTGGGTAACATTCTGTATTGAAACAAGTAACAAAGCTGTTATTTTAAAGGTGCACAAGGACTATGTGCCTATCCTTATGGAGGTAAATGCATTTATGTTTGTAGTTGTAATATATTTCATATTTTTGAACAATCAGTTGAGTAAAATGTGCTAAACATTGCTTATTCCCATTTATTTTAGAAGACAACTTCAGTACTGGTTTTGATGAGTTTAGAGCACTAATTCATGGTTTGGTGCTCTTACTTTCTAATTTGTAATCTAGAAGACAAAGGGAAATAAAAAAATAATGGTGCAACCTATTTTTGACCATGGAATATCCTATTCATGGTGTTTCATGGACTCTCTTATCTATATTATCGTTTCTTACTTTTTCACAGTGCCTCAATGATGGGACTCCAGATGTGAGGGATGCAGCCTTTTCAGCTTTGGCAGCGATAGCTAAGGTATCGTTTTATTTATTTATCAATTTTGTGCTTTTGCTGCTTAATTCTGAATTTTGATTATTGATGGTATGGATTTATTTCTTCTTTGCCCATTTTATTTAGTTGGTTGGTATGAGACCCTTGGAGCGGTCTGTAATGCTCCGGATCCCCTATTATGGTTAATGGTTGGATTAGTAGGCCGGGAGGGCCATAACCGTTTAATTATGCCATTAAATTGTTTATGCATGTTTATGAGAATTATATTATAATATGATGTTAAATGCATGCATGTGAGTCCACATTTGTTTACAGGGGTGTTTTGGTAATTTGGCCCGTTGAGGGTATAATTGAATATTTGTAGCATGTTAATGATATATTGTGAGACCACATTATAATGTGGATTGGTTCGAGTATTTCGACATGAGACGATCTTTAAACATGATTTATCGATTTGGTCATAACAGGTTTGAGCTCGGGGCTCGGGGTGAATCTCGAGGTGATATTTGTGATTATAGCGTTACCGGGGATTTTAGGGTAACGGGATATAAATTATTGGTGTTTGAGGATATTGAGATTAGCGGGAATTGGGAAGCGTTAATTATGATTAACGGGTTAAGCGGAAAGTACCAATTTTGCCCTTGTGATGGTTTTAGAGGCTTTGGATGACACAAGGGTATTTTGGTCATTTTAGGGAGGATATATGTGACTTTAAGTGGCTGTTGGCTGTAGAAAGTGGTAGACTAAACAGGACAAAAACAGAGACTCTTATCTTCCTTACCCGTACACAATTTCCTTCATTCTTCCTTTGAGGTTTTTTAGTTCTAGGTGGGGATTCAAGCTAGGAAACTCAAGGGCTGGCTTGGTGGACTTGATTCAACCATTGAAGAAGGTTCAAATCTGAATTTGAGGTGAGATTTAGTCACTGGTTTCAAGTGTTGCTCTGTTTTCGTTTTAGTTTTCAATTCATGGTTTTTGATGTGGGAAGTGGGAATCAAAGGGGTTTTTTGTGTTGTTTTGATTGGGGTTTGATGAGGGTGAGCTATGGGTGTTATTTGGGGGTTTAATTGAGTGTTTGGAGGAGGTTTGGAGTTGGTTTGAAGGGTTAGTTCCAAGGGAAAACGTAGGGGAGAGTTGGCTGGTGCGTGCTGGTTTCTTGGCTGGTTTGCGAAATGAGCCGCGGCCTGTCTATGGTGTGCCGCGGCCTATGATGGCTTAAAATGTGAAAATGGCCCTGTCAGGAGGGTGAGCCGCGGCCCATCAGGGCAGATTTAGCCAAAAGCATGTTTTTAGCTTGGGGATTCAAACCTTAGGCCTCGGGGTTGAACCTAGTACCTAGTTGAGTTATGTTTGATGTCCCGGAGGCTAGATCTTGGTTTGGGAACCCTCAGTTATCATTTTTAGTGATGAATCCTATATTTTGGTTATGACCAGGTGACCGTCAAGGAATTTAAAGGTTGATCGTTCTCAGGGGTCGTTCATATTATAATTCTCACTCGAACCAGAGGTAAGAAAACAGTGTATGAATACAGTTGCACCCTGTATAAGTATATGACATGCATGGTTTGATATTGGAGCATGTTGGTTAATATATGTGGACATGGATTGCATATTAAATGTCGATGTACGCTGATTACCTGTTTAAGACACTGACTAGTCAGGGACCGACTCTAAAGTCGAGAATCTCGCATTGAATGGCTCTATGGCATTAATGCTAGACCGACCCTAGGGTCGAAGAACTTATAAGCTCTTGCCTAGTCTACGACCAGATGGCTATAGCCAAGGTATATGACCCCGGTGACCGTTTGTCACGTGGCTAAGGGACGTTGTCCGTAGTTTCGACTCTAGAGTCGTGAGGAAGGTTATGTTGGTGACCAATCACCATGCACCTGTCCTGAACAAGCTTATGAAAGAATCACCTATCAGTTAAGCCCTGGTGACCCTACCGTCACATGGCTAGAGGGATCGATGCTCACTATTGTGACTTGTGGCTATTGTCACCTATTTGTTGGACTAATAGTCCTGAATGGTTATTATGGTCGTTGTTGATATTATATCATGTTTTATTATGTTTTCTTGCTGGGCCTTGGCTCATGGGTGCTATGTGGTGCAGGTAAAGGGAAGGAAAAGCTTAACCAACCCTGAGTGGAGAGCTTGGGCGATGTGGTGTACATACAGGGCCGCTTGACTGCCACGGTCAAGGAGTTCTCAGAGGGACTAGGGGTTTACCCTACTTTTGCCGCTTAGGCCGGCGGGGATTGTAAATTTGAAACTGTAGCGACTCTTTTGTATTATGGACATCTTGTAAACATTTTAAAAGGCTCATGAGCAGTTTATTTACTTAATGAAATGTACCCTTTCCTTTTCATTGGTTTTCCACCTTAACCTGATAATAGTACCTAGATCACGTTTTTTTTTTAACCAAAGGACTCGGGTAGTGAGTCAAATTTCCGGTTCACTGTTCACCGTAACTGTTCTGGGGTAACCAGGGCGTTACACGGTCACTTGAGAAACTTGATGATGTTAGAAGAAAGAAGCTTTCTGAAACAAAACAGAAATAGAACATCTTCCTAACCCACTAAGTAGCTTTAAAAATCGATGCTTTCTGAATGGAGCTTTTTAATTTCAGTACTTTTATATGTCAAATGCCTTTGCTTATTGCTGTCTTTGGTTTAGTTTAGTTTGTTGTTCACTTTACTTGGTTGTTTATTTGATACTCATGCTAGTTGCTTCTATCTTTTTTATTACTGGATTTTACTGGTTTCCCTTAGGATGGGGATTTTACTGGGTGGTGGATAACTTATGGCTATCTAGAAGTTGTTTTTGCTTTTTTTTTTCTTGATGCATTTACCAGTTGGGTAAGCGGGGTCTTGGATCTAGAAGGCAGTGCATCTGGAGATGTTGTTACATCGGTTAAAAGGTAGGCTCTTATTTGTTATTTTTGTTTACCTATTTATGTAGTTTATGCTTTAATAGTTGGTGTAATTTGTTTTTGTCTTTTCTGTATATATACTCTTTTGTATCATTACTTCTTTAATGAGAATTGATTATATTAATTCAGTCACTAAGTTTGTCACTAAGTTTGATTCTATCTGCTTTTCTGAATTCCATTGAGCAAGGAAGTTGTCTCGTTTTGCTTACCTTTATGTACATGTTTCTCTTGAAACTTTACACAAAAGTATTGTTTTCAAATTGTTTTTTTCAGCTGGTCTGTGTTTTTTGCATAATAAAAGAAAGGGAAGACATAAAGCATAGTAAGAAGAATAGCATTAGAAAAGGTGATAATTCCTCTTTGATTTTTTATTTGTAAGCTGTAAAGTTGATTTTACTGTATTTTCCTTTTTAATGTTAGTGGGTTTTACAAATGGTAGTATCCTTTGCCCTGTGATGGAAAAACTCAATGTTGGAAACAATGCATTGGCCTGATGATTACTTTCCTTTTTTTTTCCACGGTTCTTTAGTTTGTTTCTAGATTACTTTGTGCCTGATGATGAAAACTTTTATTTTTGTATTGATATGTGCATTGATTTCATTTTGAGCCTCCATCTTTTCTGCTCTCACCATCTTTGGTACTCACCATGATCCATTATTTTATTTTATTTATTTATTTATTACTATTTTCTCATGTTGGCTGTGGTGATGATGATCTGTGTTTGCTGTTGGTGGTGGTGAATGCCAAAGGTGATGGTTGAAGTGGTGGTGTTTAAACCTTGAAGATGTGATTGGTTCTTAATGAATTTTCAATGTTCATGAAATTTCTAGCATTAATCTCTGAAGGCATTTATATATTAAAATGGTCTCTTTTTACAGCTACAAAATATATATTTTATTGCCTTATGTAATAATATGAAGATATTGTCATTTTTTTTTGTTAGTTTTCACTTTCTTTGCATGCTTATTTGCCCTGTGATGGAAAATCTAATTTTCAGAAGTAGTTTCATGGTTTTGCATTATAAGCCTTCTCTCTCTCTCTCTACACATACATACATACATATATATTTCTCTTTCTCTCTCTCTTTTACAGAATCTATTGTGAGTGCTCTTAAGGCTTATAATGAAAATTCTCATGTACACTGTTAACGACCATATTAGCTTATGAGATCTGAGGGCTTTTGAATATCTAAGCTTGTTATTCTCTGTTTTATAATGCTTTATTTGCTTTATCACCTGTTAATAGATTAGAGGAAGAATTATTTAAAGATTACCTTTATTATTAATCTGTTTTATAATGCATGTTTTTGAACACTACTTGACAATGCCTTTGATGCTTTTGTATCAAGTAACTTGAACCTGTTTGCAGTGCATTCTTGTTTACATTGGATTTGATTTTGTCGATATCTATTTTGGCCCATCTTTGCTTCTTAGATTATGAACTTTTTTTTTGGCCTGATGATGATATTTGTCCTCTGTTTTTGCTAGTCTACTTAGTTTTGTTTCCTCAACTGAAATATATGAGTACTGTCCTATTTTTGTTTCTCAGGCAAGTAAAAAAGCCTTGGATCCAGTTGCTCCAGTTTATAAGTACTGCCTTGTATCAGTATCTAACATATTAACTTATACTTTTGGGTATAAACTTATATATTAAGCTCTTTGAGGGCTCATTTTAACTAAAATCTTAACTGGAGCTTGTTCACTTTCTTTCAGTTTTTCATAAATTTTAGGTAGCATAATATCTTTGTTTTTTTTAATTCCATTTGCAACTTAAAAGTCATCCTGCTTTCTCTGAATTGTTAGCCCAATATTCACAGAGCGGTTATAGGTATTAAATTCATTTTTGTTGTAAATCAAAGCATATTGATTCACGATACCATTATTGAACTTCTGAAAAAGCTTTGGAGCTTATTTGTTTAATGGTCATTAACTACATGAGGTGTTCCTCTTATTTAGTATTTTAATTTATATTAGACTGAGCATAAACTTCTTAGTTGCATGAGTGATCTTTTTGAAAGTTTTTTTAAGTTATGATAGGTTTCTTATATTTTGTGGTGTATCTCTCTGTTTAGAGATAGAGTTCATCTCTTAAATTAACAAAATTTTCCTTTAGATTAGATTGTATTAGTGTTGATAATCCAAAAGTCTGTTAGTAAAAGCTTTGTCTTAATTTGTTATTGCTTTGTTTGTCTTTATTTTGTTATTTTATTTTATCTTGTCTATAATTCTCTGGTTGTGTAGTTCCCTCAAGCCTTGTTCACTTATATGACCCATCCTTTGGTGCCATAGTTGCATCTCATTTTCTTGAACTTTAATAGCATCAGCTTCAGAAATAGATACAATTTACCCATCTAACACATACAATCCATTTACTTTATTCCATTTCATAACTAGCAATGAGCCTTTAGTAATCTTTATGATGCCAGGTTGTACTGTTATGGTTCATCTCCATGGCTGCCAGATTATTGTTTAGCCGTATCCATACATAGATATATATATATATATACATAATTTTAGACCTTATGTTATAAGCTACTGCATTCATACATATATATTTGGATATAATTGTAGATTTTCTATCTGTTATAAGCTACTGAATTCATACTTATATAGGTATGTCTCTATGGTTTGCTTTAGAGGACTTGTAAAATGTTTTTTGATTTCTTATGGAGGACATGTCGATTTTTTTTTAAAGTGCTTTCTTTCTGTATAAATTGGTTGCGTTTTATTTTCCTATTACTAGCACAAGTTCTCTATTTTGTATGCTTGATTCTATGAGCACATTCTAGAATTTCCTATATGTATTGAATCTGATTCAAAGTATTGTATTGTAATGTTTATTGGTTTGAAACTTTGTTTGTTTATTTGTTCCATGGCTTAAACACAAACCTTTTCTCAAGCAGAATTTGATAGCTTTCATCAAGTTTGGTGAGGACTGCATACTTTTCTGGGGTGTAAATGATCACAGTGAAAATGGTGTTGAAAAAAAACTTCTGGGTTATTTTTGTTCTACTCCTTTTAGGATTTGCAGCTAATTTGCACATTGCAAAACGCGCTCCTCGGCCTAGGTCTCGCCGGATTCTCTTGGATACAGATGTTGATACAGATGATTTCTTTGCTCTGCTCTACCTCTTAAAGCTTAACAGATCAGAGTTTGAGTTAGAGGTAATTTAAGTCTTCTTTTGGTAACATTGCCATAACATGTATATCATACAATCTCAGTTAAAAGCTACTCTAATTTGTGTTTAGTTTATGTATGTCAGGGTGTTACAACCACTGGGGGATGTAGATATAGACAAGCTATCCCAGTAGGTATTGGAGGTCGTCTGGATGTTGATACAAATTTTGGCATTAGAAAAGCTTTTCTTCCTTAGGTATATCTAAACTTTTATTTCCACTAATCCGTTATGCTTATTCTATGTATGATAAAAGAGATGTTTGCTTGAGTTGAGTTGAGTTGCTTATTTAAACTTTATATGCTTACAGGTGGAAACTGGCTTAAGTCTTATGTTCTTAATAATAAAAGGACTTTTTTTTTACAATGTGCAGGTATATTGAGATGATTTCTTTGGAGCAATTCTTGACAACATTTGTAGTTGAGGCCTTTAGAATGGAAGAATGTATTTCACTAATTTTTGTATACATTTCTTGTTTTGTATTTAGTGATAAAGGAATTTGAATTGGGCATAAATTATGTTGTAATATGATTTCTCAAGCCTAGACTAGTAGACTAAATATTGTAATTATATTTGAGTAATTAATAAAAATCTATTTATGTTACCTTATTTGGCTTCAACTTTCATATTTGTTTTCTTAGTTTTGTGTAAGTAAAAAAAGATTATGTTTCTCTAAGCTAATATAACACGTGTTATACTAAAGTGTAGTATAACACAAAAAATGTGTTATACTAAAGTGTAGTATAACACAAAAAAAGTGTTATCCTAAAGTATAGCATAACACAAAAAATGTGTTATACTAAAGTGTAGTATAACACAAAAAAAGTGTAGTATAACACAAAAAAAGTGTTATATAATCGACTATAAATAACATAATTAAACACTTATCTATATATTAAAATAACACAGAAATTGTGTTATCGTTGACAGTACAATAACATATCTGTATAACACTGATAAAGTGTTATGTAAAGTACCATGACTTACGATAACATAGTCTGTCTTAACACATCAGAAAGTGTTATCGTATGTTTTGATAACACATTTTCGGTTTTATTAAAAACATTTTTTCTTGTAGTGTACCCATTTTGAAAATACCACACAATATATTTTGAAAATGCATTCCATAATTAATTTTGCTAATTTTATCAAATATGTCAATAAAGAATTTTACAAGGATGTTACAATAACTTTTATAATTCTAAAGGAGAAATACAATGGAGAAATTTGATGATAATAAGGTAAAATTTCAGATTTTGAAATAGTAGAAATCAAAGAAATTAACAACAATATATAAACAATATCCCAAAGATGATTTATAAGTGAATATGTATAAAGAAAGAAGGGTGATTGAATGTAATAAGATTCACATAACTGTAATATAAAATAGACCAAAAGTTATACGTGTTTTCATGGAAATTCGTAAGAGAAGGACTTAAATTAATGTAACTCTAATCCTAAAATGAAATACATAAATGAATAGAGCATAACTGAATTAATGAAATTTTCAATTGGAAAAAACAGTAAACAAATACAAAAAGAAAAAACTCTACAATTTGAATGAATAAACATACCTATTGCTACCGTTTGTCGACATAAAGAACTGATGAGATAATTAAAAAACTTTGAAACTCATTAAAAATTTCAATCCACGAATATAAATCTTTCTCCATTGAAGAGGCCTGAACTTAATTCCGCCGCATAGCTTTTGATCTTGATTGGATTGAAAAACTCTTAATATATATCTATATATATATATTCATTTTTCCTCTTATTCTCGACAATACTCACCAAATGATAAACTTTCACTAAAAGAGCATTAATGTTAATGAAACATATTATATTAAATGTATTATATATATACATCGTGTTTACCAATTTTCATCAATGCTGGACGGCCGAATCAACTAAAGGACCACATATTAACCACCAACATATTACTTTGTTAATCATCATAACTCATTATAATAATAGTGTAAGTGTACGAAATATAGTGAGAGCACTTCTTAGGGCTGGTATTTCCAAAGAAAGAAAACCAAATCATTCAAAAGAACAGTGTGCTTCATATATGATTGCCTAATCTTAAGCAAAGGAAAAGAAAGGAGGAAGAGATTGACTAAAAACGTAAGTATGTGGGATGAATACAAAGCAGTTATGAAAGAAAGAATCTCATAAAACTATTGCTATTTTTCTCTATTTTTGTCCTCTTATTCTCAAAGAATAGTGTCCATTACACTAATATTCACAAATCCAAACCTCATTAGTTGATAAGTTGGGTCAGTTTGACTTCTCAAAATGAGACTCTCTCACCAAGCGTGAGTCTCTTGTCTTTCTCAATCAATTATGTTGATCAAAGACCAGCCCAATCTGGTGTATAAATAGTGTATCGTTTGCAAATATTTACATATTATGTATATAATAAAGGGAAAATATGTGATTATATTTAGAGAGCAAATGAGGGCTAAAAATATTTAATGTTTTTAAAATGTTTTATTTTTATACTTAATTTTTTTTTTTGCGATAAATACATATAATATTTTTAAAATGTTACATTTTTATACTTATTTTTTAAAATTATTTTGAGAAATAACAAGAAAGTGAATGAAAAATATATGATTTTAGTTATTTTTAAAATTTTAAATTATTTTCACTTTCAAAATAATAATAAAAAATTAAGATTAGTACAATTAATCAAAATAATTAAATCTATATTTTTCCTTTATTTTTTTTAAATTATATTTTAAATTGATGAAAATATATAAGTTTTTAATTATTTTAAATCATTTTTATTAATTTTAATAAAACATTTATTAATGCTAAATTTAAAATAATTACTTTTGAGAAGGAATAAAAAAGAGAAAATAATTTTAAAATAATTAAAATCCTATATTTTTTTCTGTACTTTCTTATTATTTATCAAAATAATAAAAAATAGCTATAAAAGTGCAATCTTTTAAAAATATTGAGTATATTTACCAAAAAAAAAGTTTGGGTATAAAAATGTAACATTTTGAAGATATTGAGTATATTTACCGCAAAAACACTTTTTTTAAAATATTTATTATTTTAGCAGTGATTTACTCTATTTAGATTCAATCTATGACTTTATTTATATTGTGTTTATGATGTTTTTTCTACTAATAGTATTAATTTTTAAAGGGATATTTGCGACATAAGTACCCAAAGTTTGGGAAAAATACCCGGCAATGACCCAATCTTTTTTTTAGTAGGGAAAGTACCCAATGTCACTAAAAGTGTAATTCCGTCAGACTCTTTCGTTAGGTCTGCATTACGTGATGGCTGGACCAACATGTGTCATGTCCTTATTGGTCCAGCTCATAAATATATTTTTTAAAATATTTTGAATATAAAAGAAATTAAAAAATACATCTTAATGTAATAAAATTATATAAGAATAATTTTTAAGATAAATATTAAATCTGATTTAATTTAAAATCTTTACTAATTAAAAAATCTAAAATTAAATTAAACTAAAACAAACAAAAATAAAACTTTACTTTCCATCATCAACAACACTCAAACCATTAACCATCCAAAATTCTTCAAGAACACATTACAAAATACCCAAATCAAATACATACCTAAAAATTTCAATTCTCAAATCAAATGTAAACCTAAAATTTTTGATACCAAAATGCAACCCTAGTTCAATCAATACCCAAATCAGCCAACAAATAAGTTAAATATCCAAATAAAATACAAACCCATTACTCGTAAATATCATCACCACCATCATTATCATTAATACAAATCCTAACCCCAACCCCAAATTTCGAATCTGAAACCCTAACCTCACTCATCGCCCATGACCCAATTGCTGCTCCAAGCCTCGTCACCTCCGGTGGTGAGGAAGAAGAAGAACCCAGGCGGAGAAGCCCTCACTTCGTTGACATCGCAGAAGCCCCGTTCGCCTCCTCCTTTGATGGCCACCGGAAAAGCTTCCATCTCCACCCACTACATAAAGGAAGAAGAAGAACTGAAGAAGAAAAAGAGGCAGGAGTGGCTTGCTGGTGCCGAGGAAGAAGAAGAGGCTGAGTGGGAAGGTGAGGGAGAGGGAGAGGGAGAGGGAGAGATAGAGATTGTGGGGGGGGGGGGGGGAGGGGTATAGTTTTATGATTTTTAATTTTAATGAGGGGTATAGTTTTATGATTTTTAATTTTAATTTTTTTTAAAGTTAAAATTAGATATAAAATATATATTTTTTGATTAATTTTTTATTTAAAAATTAATTAAATTTTTTTTTTAAATAATTGTTAGGTAGACCAATAAAAAATGACACGTGTAAGTTTAGTATCACATTAATATATCTAACTAATGGAACTGGACAGAATTACACTTTTAGTAATAGTGAGTATTTTCCCTACTAAAAAAAATTAGGTTTATGTTAGATATTTTTCCAAAACTTTAAGTATTTATGCCGCAAATATAGATTTACCAAGACATATACTCTTAATAATGGAGAAAAGTATTCGAATTTTTTTTACTTGAATGAATCTTTTTTAGAGAGTTCACATTGTGACACAGTTAACTATACCGAATTCGTAATTATATCTATACATTGGGGGCAGTTTGGTCAACTAACAATTACTCAAGGGTTTTGGGAGGGCTTTAACTGGAAAAGAGAAAACACACACAGGAAGGTCTTTCTTTCTTCTAGTTTCTTCGATGTATCAATGGCGGTTCTTGGCCATCAGAACCACTAAAACCGCCTAGGACAAACATAAGAACAAAACCCTAACAGACACAATTTCGCCTGACTTGTCTCAATTATTATCGCAACGAAATGTTGAAGCTTCTCTCCTCCTCTTCATGCCTTCAGAACCGAGTCCACAGCCTCGCTCCGAACAGCATCCGAACAGGCTCAGCCGGGTCTACGGCGCCGTTTCTTCGTGTTTTGAGCTCGCTCACTGGTTTTACTGGGCGAAATCGTAATCTGGGTTGCCGTGCATTTTTTTGCTCGGACGCGAGTGATGGGTCGGAGCCAGTGGCGGAGGCCGAGGTCAAGGAGGCGGAGTCAGGGGCCGAGGCAAAGCCTTCCTCCGCAATTGTGTCCACGAACCCTAGACCTGAAGATTATCTAACGGTTGGTTGACTTTAAAGTTTCTGTTTTTTTGGCTCAGTGGCCCTGTATTTGGTGTAGTGAACTCTGGAGCCATATGTGATGTGATTGTAATTGCTTCAGTCAGGATAATATAATTAATTAATCCAGTTGGTTTGAAATTTTAATTAATTGTTTTAGGGGTTACATTTTTGGTGAGAAAACTTGAAGTTGAGGTAAGGAAAGAAAGAATTTGAAGAAACTATCGTAGTCATGTTTGATAGGAAGATATAGAGGTACATCACTGACAAATGAAAAATGAAGTGGAATTGTGCTTGGTATGACTGAGAAGAGAAAGTCTTTTAAATATGAAAAGGGTTAAAATTATTGGCACAAATGGATGATCTGAAATTCTTAGCATAGTGCTTTCACTGTCAAATCATTCCTACTAATCCTTGCACTCCTCTCATTGCTGTAACTTCTTTCTTCTTCCATCTACTCTTAGCGTACAAACGTCTTTCAACAGATTTTGGTTTGTCTTCTGTTCATTTGATCAGGGAAGGTGTATTTGAAACAGGTTACCAAGCATCCAACCCAGATATTTTATTTTATTGCAGTTTAGTAGAAGCACTTATGGGATGTTTTAATCACTGCCTGATAGATATAAAATAGCATAGTTCAGGAAACTAATTTTTGCAGTTCTTTCTGACTATGAGGTTTATGACACTTTCATACATTTCGTTGAATTGTTTGTAAGATGATATGGTTCCTTTCCAAGCGTCATTGGCTCTTTGTTGGCTATTTTTCTATCTTTTGCAAATGATTTCTGCCCGGATTACTGTCACAGGTTATAGCATTACCATTGCCCCATAGGCCGCTGTTTCCAGGATTCTACATGCCAATTTTTGTCAAGGTATGGAAACTTGTTGGGTCTCTTTTAATTCTTGTTTTAGACATTGGCACCTTCTCTTTTTGTTCAGTCATTTTTATCATTGAAATTTCTGAAGCATGGAAGGACTGCGTTTCTACATCCCATTCTATTAACTGTCAAATGGAAAAGACCATGAACTTGTGATATCTCTAATTTATATACTTTCATTGTAGGATCCGAAACTAATGGCAGCTTTACAAGATAGTCGAAAACGGCAAGCTCCATATGCTGGAGCTTTCCTTCTTAAGGATGAGCCAGGGACTGATCCTAGTTTTGTATCTGGTTCTGAAACTGATAAGAACATTTATGACCTGAAAGGGAAAGAGTTATTTAATCGTCTTCACGAAGTTGGTACACTTGCACAGGTATTGAATTTGCATAGGTGAGAACTAACTGGTGAAATGCATCCATTAAAATTACCCGTCACTTAGTGGTGTGTTTTTGCTTTATTATTATATGCCAGATCTCAAGTATCCAAGGAGACCAGGTCATCCTCATTGGTCACAGGCGTCTTCGCATTACAGAGATGGTGGGTAGAAATTATCAGTAAGCATGAACTTTAAATAGTCTGTTGATAGGTGATATATAACACCATTGTTTATTGTCTTAGTTCTATCCTTTGTGCATGCTTCAACTTCAAATTTGTACTTTGTCTTGTATGTGAAAATACTTATCAAGCTGATAACCTTTGGTTTGGTTTTGACAGGTTAGCGAGGAACCACTTACTGTAAAAGTTGATCATCTTAAGGCATGTTGTTCATATTTTTTCTAGTTTCTCCACGATTCTTATTATAACTTGTATTTGTAAAATGAGTTTACTCCTTTGTTTTTCTCACTGAGTTTTACCTTTAATTATAGGATAAACCGTATAACAAGGATGATGATGTTATAAAGGCAACATCATTTGAGGTGATATCAACTCTAAGAGATGTTCTAAAGACTAGCTCCCTTTGGAGGGATCATGTCCAGACATACACTCAGGTGTGCAATTCTTTTCAATATTTTTGGATATGTTGGGTTATTATTCTTTTCTACTAATTTAAATCATGCATTTAATCTCAATTTATTCTCTCTGAAGTTCTTGTGGATGTCTTCGCCCCTACTTTTGCTGTGTGTGTGTATATGGATTTTATGTACTGTGGATGAACTTTTAAACGGTTAATAGCACATTTATTGGATTTCTCATCCTAGGTACATAGGTATAGGTTTCAGTTTCATATAAGTGTTTTCGTGCAAATGAACCAGTGCATGGATGTTGGAATTTAGGTCTTAAGTTTTTTTTTTTTTTTTGGTTTTTTCTTTACATCCAAAATTGGTGGTTAAATTCAATCTTGGAATATTATTATACCAGCTAATTTATGGAGGAAGAAGGAAATGGAAGTGGAAGAATGGGGAAGGGAAATATGTAGGTAAAGATTAGGTAAGTTATAAGGTCCTATTCTTTCTCGACCATGCCAGGGAAAATGTGTCAGTGATGTGAACATTGAGACAACTGCATTTGCAACCTTAGAGATGAAGATAGAGTTGGGAAACTAAAATAACGTCTTCCTATAGTTATTGTTTTGAGTCCATTTTAGCAATTTTTTCTTTAACCTTTACCATTGCATTTTCATTCTATCCTTTTGACATCTATAATTTTGAAGTACATACCATAACTTACTGTTATTATGTATTGTTTTTGGATATTTGATTAAAAGTGTTCTTCTTTCTGATGGGTTGCTTGGTGAAGACATGCTTATTTGAGATATATTTTTGCAACTAAGTAGTGCAGGATGGTATTTTTTATTTTATTTTTTAAAAAAAAACTTTTAGGTATTATTTGGCCATAATCCTATGATAGGCCACCGTTAACCTTTGTGTACGCGCGTAGAGGCAAGGGCAGTAACAGTGAGGGTACTGAGCTGGCATAGTTTGTTATATGAGAGATGCTAGTGTATGGGAGGGTACAGGGTACTTGGCTAGGGAAGGTATATGTGTATATGGGAGGGTACAGGGTACTTAGTTAGTTATGGACTGATTGAGTGTGTAATCAAAGGGAGAGAACTAGGCTCTCGAACATCCTAGCTACTCAATACAGACAGTTATTCATTTTTCTGGCCATTTGCATTCTTTCTGGGTTCTGTTTCTAATTTTCTGTGCAGGAAACTCTACCAAAGTGGTATCAGAGCCACCGAGACCATGGGACCGAAGAAGGATTCACAACTTGAGCTGGTGGAGGATCGCTTGGAGGCCGTTCAATCGGAATTTACCCGTAGTTTGGAGGAGGTCCGATCTGAATTCCAGCAGCTTCCGAAGGAGATTGACTTGCTGAAATCAGAGGTTCAGCGATTACTGGAGATCGAGAAGAAAATGGATTTCATACTTCTGAAATTGGCACAGTGGTTACCTCAGTCGGAGAAGATGACTTCGCATTCGACCGCAGCAAGCATCGATCGTGGTCGACAAGCAGTAGAGGGCGACGTTACATCGACCAAGCATCCGAGCTCACCTCCGTCGACTGTTTCACCGATCGCACACCCGGGAGCTCCACCGTCCACGGCCGTTCCGGACACATTGCTTCCGACCCAGATTTTCGGAACCGACTACAGACCTCCACGAATGGAGCTTCCACTTTTTTCGGGGGATAATCCAGAAGGCTGGATCTGCAGAGCGGAGAGATATTTTTTGTTAACGAGGTTAGCGGAACCTCAGATGCTAGAAGCTGCCATTGTTGGGCTGGAAGGTGATGCCCTAACCTGGTTTCAGTGGGAAAACCAGCGGAGACCCATTCGTTCATGGGCAAGTTTGAAGCATCAATTATTGCTTCGGTTCCGCGCAGTTCCCATCGGAACGGTGTCGGAGGAGTTCATGTCAGTTACCCAGACGTCCACAGTTCGTGATTATCGCCTCCGTTGGGAAGCTTTGGCCTCACGAGTTCCCGACGTGCCGGAGCATATCCTCGAAGGCAGCTTCGTCAAAGGTCTGAAGGAAGAAATTAAGGGAGCTCTGCATATTTTGCAACCAGTTGGGCTGGCCCAGATCATGGACACGGCCCAGAGAGTGGAGGAGGGCCACCAACTGTTCACAACGGGCAAAACACCGAGAGCTTCAACACCCAGGCCCAATCTAAGTCCGATTGTTCCCTCTCGGCCACCCATGCACTACGCATTCCCGAAACCAGCACCCACTACCGTTCAACAACCTTCATCATCTTCGTTTGGCGCGACTCAAGCTTCTGTAAAAACTGCAAGAAACCCACCAGTCCGCCGGTTGACAGAAGCTGAATACCAAGAAAAAAAGGCACGGGGAATATGTTTCAGATGCGACAAAAAATATCACCGCGGGCACGAATGCGACCAGAAGCTTCTTCAAGTGATGTTGATTTTGGATGAAGAGGAAGCCAGTTCCCCATCCGACTCTCCTCCCCCAACACCTGATTCTGAAGAAATCTTAGTTTCTGAGGAAACATTAGCCACCCTTTCATTAAATTCTTTGGTGGGAATAACATCAGCCCATACCATGAAATTGGCGGGACACATTGGGCAGCAGGCAGTGACGGTCCTTATCGACAGTGGGGCTACCCACAACTTCTTATCGATGGACGTGGTAACGGCAGCTGGTATTCCGATTACACCCACCACCTATTATGGCATTTTACTGGGTACCGGTGGCAAAGTTCGAACGGAGGGAATATGTTCTCAAGTAGCTTTGGATTTGGGCGCTGTGCGCGTTGTCGCTGATTTTTTCCCGCTGGATTTAGGTGGGGTGGATGTCATATTGGGCATAAAATGGTTAGAAACCTTGGGTAATATGGAGGTGAATTGGAAAACGATGGTGATGCGCTTTGAAATGGCTGGAGTTTGGGTAACATTGCAAGGGGATCCGAGTTTGTGTAAATCTCCCATCTCTTTGAAAGCGATGATTCAGACAGTAGAGCACGATGGCATTGGGTTTTGGGTTCAGCTGGGTAATTTGGCAGCGGAGGTAATCGACGAACAGCCACAAACGCCACTGCCAGTGGGCCCAATTACTCAGTCGTTTTGAGCTGGTTTTTTCTATGCCATCCGGACTTCCACCTCCACGAGCAAGGGAACATTCGATTTTGTTGAAGGAAGGGGTGGGGCCTATTTCGGTGAGGCCTTATAGGTACGCTCAAGCGCAAAAAAATGAAATAGAGCGGCTGGTTGTGGAAATGATGCAAGCAGGAATTATTCAACCAAGCACCAGTCCGTTTTCTAGTCCCGTGCTACTTGTGAAGAAAAAAGATGGCAGCTGGAGGTTCTGCGTCGATTACCGTGCTTTGAATAGGGAAACGGTGGCTGATAAGTTCCCTATTCCTGTGATAGACGAGCTCTTAGATGAGTTACATGGAGCCACAGTCTTTTCCAAGTTAGACTTGAAGTCGGGATATCATCAAATAAGAGTGGCAGCAAAGGATGTGGAGAAGACTGCTTTTCGCACTCACGAGGGACACTATGAGTTCCTAGTTATGCCTTTCGGCCTTAGCAACGCCCCAGCCACATTTCAAGGCCTAATGAATGAGGTGTTTCGTACTTTTTTGCGAAAATTTGTATTAGTATTTTTTGATGATATACTTGTGTATAGCAGGTCACTTGAGGAACATTTGGGTCACCTTGAGATAGTGCTGGAACAACTAAGGGTGCATTGTTTATATGCAAACAAGAAAAAGTGTTTATTTGCTCAACCAAGTGTGGAATATTTAGGGCACATCATATCAGCTGAGGGCGTGGCAGCGGACCCTAAGAAAATTGAGGCAATGCAAAGCTGGCAGGTTCCTACATCATTGAAGGCGTTAAGAGGATTTTTGGGACTGACGGGCTATTACAGAAAGTTTATACGTGGGTATGGGCAGATTGCAAAACCGTTAACTGACCAGCTGAAAAAGGATGCTTTTGGATGGAATATGGAAGCCGAGGAAGCATTCAAGACCCTCAAAGCAGCTATGTGTACAGCCCCTGTGTTAGCACTTCTAGATTTTACAGCCCCTTTCATTGTAGAGACAGATGCGTCTGGGACAGGATTGGGTGCGGTTTTGATGCAAAACCAGCGACCCATAGCTTTTTTCAGCCAGGTACTCTCAATTCGGGCTAGTACAAAATCTGTTTATGAGCGAGAATTAATGGCAATAGTGCTAGCAATACAAAAATGGAGACCGTACTTGTTGGGAAGGAAGTTTATTGTAAGAACAGATCAAAAAAGCCTAAGGTATTTGCTGGAACAAAGATTAGTGGCAACTGAACATCAAAAGTGGTTAACTAAATTGCTGGGTTATGATTTCGAAATACAGTACAGGCCGGGGTCAGAAAATCGTGCGGCTGATGCATTATCTAGGCAGCACAGTGAGATAACTTTCGCTGCCATTTCGATACCCAGCATTGTATCCATACCTGATTTAAAGGCACACGTAGTTTCAGACCCAACTCTTTGCAAGATAATGCAGGATTTGAAGCAAGGGAAGGATTGCGGTGGTTACTCGCTAGTTGGGGACTGTTTGAAGTTTAAAGGACGCATGGTACTGCCCGTGTCATCACCATTTATTCCTCTTTTACTGCAAGAGTATCACAGCGGCAATATAGGGGGGCATTCTGGTGTTTTTAAAACGTTCCAGCGGCTGGCAGCTGATTTTTACTGGGCTGGGATGCGGTCTGCGGTTCAAAAATTTGTGGCTGAATGCAGTAATTGTCAAAAAAATAAATATGTGGCCCAATCCCCTGCTGGGTTACTTCAACCACTGCCTGTTCCAGACCAAATATGGGAAGATATATCGCTGGATTTTATCGAGGGACTACCCATGTCGAATGGTTTTGATTCAATATTGGTAGTGGTGGATCGCCTAAGCAAATATGGGCATTTCATAGCACTTCGGCACCCTTTCACGGCAGTAACGGTGGCTGCTGTTTTTGTCAGAGACATTATCAAACTTCATGGAATTCCTCGTTCAATTGTGTCTGACAGGGACAAAATCTTCATCAGCATTTTTTGGAAGGAACTTTTCCGCCTACAAGGGACATTGTTGAAGAGGAGCACAGCATATCATCCACAAACAGATGGCCAAACAGAAGTGGTGAATAGATGTCTCGAAACATACCTCAGATGTTTCGTAAGCTCTAAACCGAGCCAGTGGTCGAAGTGGTTGCCGTGGTCAGAATATTGGTATAACACAGCCTATCATTCAGCTGCTGGAATGACCCCTTTCAAGGCTGTTTATGGTCGCGACCCGCCACCTCTAATCCGATATGAACCAGCCAGCACGCGGGTATCGGCGGTGGATCAAAATCTGCAATTGAGAGACGAAATTCTGGGGTTGTTGAAACAGAATTTATTGCGGGCTCAACAAAAAATGAAGGCACAGGCGGATAGAAAGAGAAGGGATGTCCAATTTGAGGTAGGAGACCTCGTTTACATTAAATTGCGGCCCTATAGGCAAAGAACTGTTGCCAAACGACTTAATGAGAAGCTGGCCCCAAGATTTTTTGGCCCTTTTCCTGTTACAGAAAAGATCGGGAGTGCCGCTTATCGTTTACAGCTTCCACCAGATGCATCAATTCACCCAGTCTTCCATGTTTCGCTGCTGAAAGCTGCTTTGGGACCTAATCAACAAGCCACCAAGCTTCCACCAGGTCTGACCGCTGATTTAGAATGGATTCTGGAACCCGAGGAGGTGCTGGATTTTCGGCCAGGCACCCACAAAGCACCACCCCAGGCGCTCATTAAGTGGGCAAACATTCCTGCATTTGAGGCCACTTGGGAGGATTTTCGAGTAATCCAAGACCAGTTTCCCAGCTTTCACCTTGAGGACAAGGTGCGACTTCGAGGGGGCGGTATTGATAGGCCACCGTTAACCTTTGTGTACGCGCGTAGAGGCAAGGGCAGTAACAGTGAGGGTACTGAGCTGGCATAGTTTGTTATATGAGAGATGCTAGTGTATGGGAGGGTACAGGGTACTTGGCTAGGGAAGGTATATGTGTATATGGGAGGGTACAGGGTACTTAGTTAGTTATGGACTGATTGAGTGTGTAATCAAAGGGAGAGAACTAGGCTCTCGAACATCCTAGCTACTCAATACAGACAGTTATTCATTTTTCTGGCCATTTGCATTCTTTCTGGGTTCTGTTTCTAATTTTCTGTGCAGGAAACTCTACCATCCTACTTCTTTGCTTTCTTTTGCTTGATATTATTTCTTGCATGTTGTAGTTGACATATATTTACACATTAAGATTTTGCTTACTTGGTGTTTTTATTTCTCTATTTAATTGTTCCTTTCCTTTTCTTTTTCTCCCAACATGCAGCATATAGGTGATTTTAACTTCCCAAGGTTAGCAGATTTTGGAGCTGCCATATCTGGTGCAAACAAATTGCAATGCCAAGAAGTGCTTGAAGAGCTAGATGTGAGTATCATTCAAACATATCTCAATGTGGTGATTAGTATTGAGATGAGTTTATATTCGAGTTGGTCCATATTATGAACATTTTTCAGAAAGATTACTATTTCAAGACCATATTTTTTTTCATCTAAGTTGCTGCTTATGTAATTCTGAAATATTTCAGGTGTATAAGAGATTAAAGCTCACACTGGAATTAGTAAAGAAAGAAATAGAAATTACCAAGATTCAGGTACTTGTTGCCATTGCTTTATTTGCATATGTGCTGAACTTCATGGTTGTTAAATCCGTATTTGAACTTTACTTTTTGCACTATAATTAGGAATCCATTGCAAAAGCAATTGAAGAGAAGATAAGTGGGGAACAACGCCGGTACTTATTGAATGAGCAACTTAAAGCAATAAAGAAGGTATTTGGCTCCATTGTCTTCATTTGTGTTTATTATATCTTACCTGGCAAGCATTTCTTCTTTCAAGCCCATGTGTTTCTAGATCCAACTTTAAGCGTTGTACATTTTTCTTGCGTAGGAACTGGGATTGGAGACAGATGATAAAACAGCACTGTCTGGTTAGTCAGTCAATTAAATCTTTGATATAATCTACTAGGATATTTATTATAACATACTAGGTTTCTTTCTTTCTCCTTTTCTCTTTATAGGGTAGGTTCATAATGGAGTACTCTTGCCAATGTGAATTTTTTATTTATTTTTAAATAAAAAAAATACCTAGATCTGCAATGCCACGAGTCAAGATTTGTGACTTATTAATTGCTTATACAAACTTGAAAGTTGTTATCTAGTTTTAATGATATGATTTTTCTCTTCCATGGTCATTTGTTTGTCATCCTACATCTGGAAGAAAAACATGGAATGGTCATTTGTGATGTTATACTTCACTTCATATCAGCTTCCAGTGTGTATATATACATTGTATAATTTAATTTTCTGTTACCGTGTTCTTTTGAGTTTTTAAATTGAAGTTGAAAACATTTATACAAGGGCAGCTAAAGTATTTATAGACATTTTTATTAACACTTTCTTTGTCAATTATGCTGCAGCTAAGTTTAGAGAAAGGCTTGAACCAAACAGGGAAAAATGCCCTCCTCATGTTTTGCAAGTTATTGAAGAAGAGCTTACAAAACTGCAGCTGTTAGAGGCAAGTTCAAGTGAATTTAATGTGACTCGCAACTATTTGGATTGGTTGACTGCACTCCCTTGGGGAAACTTCAGGTTTGCTTATCATTCAACCAATTGTTAGTTAACTTAGTTCAGATAAATGGTCTTTAATTTCTTACTTGTATCATGCTATGTCTGCACTAAGATTGATAAGAGTTTGCTGGTGACTAGAAAGCTAAATCGGAATATGATAAAATATGAATTGCTTATCATGCTTATTGTATCAATGGGGTTTTAATTATTTCCAATTTTGATTGCAGTGATGAGAATTTTGATGTCCTTCATGCACAGAAGATTCTTGATGAAGATCATTATGGATTGACTGATGTAAAAGAAAGAATATTAGAATTCATTGCTGTTGGAAAACTAAGAGGAACCTCACAAGGTTGATGTGGTTTTCTTGCTTAATTTCAAGGGCATTGCACTCACAAGCCACATGTTACGGAGTAGACTTTTTTTTGAGCTGGTCTTAACTTGTTCTATGCTTTCTATTCTTGATTTTGTGACAATAACAGGAAAAATCATTTGTCTCTCTGGCCCGCCTGGGGTGGGCAAAACCAGCATTGGTCGTTCAATTGCACGTGCTTTGAATCGTAAGTTCTTCCGTTTTTCTGTAGGAGGGTTAGCCGATGTCGCTGAAATTAAGGTAGTTAAACCTCATTATATTGAGTGAACATCAATACACATACTTAAAGTGATAACATACAGTTGTATCCGTTGGTAAATTCCAAAAATTTATGTCCAGGGGCATCGTCGAACCTATATTGGTGCTATGCCGGGAAAGATGGTGCAATGCCTTAAAAATGTGGGAACAGCAAATCCTCTTGTTCTGATTGATGAGATTGACAAGGTACTACAAGGCTGTTTTACTGGCTTGATAAGTATTGGGTAGCCTTATTTTCTGTGATTTCATTCTACTCTCTTGGGTGACTTTCAACTTTCAGATGGTTTTCTGTGCTGCTAATGAGTGGGTTATCATTTGTGGTAGTTTTCCTTTCCTTTTATATTATTTTATTTAATGGCAGTTGGGAAGGGGGCATGCTGGTGATCCAGCAAGTGCTCTGTTGGAGCTTCTTGATCCAGAGCAAAATGCAAATTTTCTAGACCATTATCTTGATGTTCCTATTGATCTATCAAAGGTTAGTTATACCAGTGTTGGGGAGAGGTACTCTCTATATGTTAGTCTTGTAGTTTGTTGATTGTACATCTATCTGGCAGCAGTAGCAATTGTTAAGGGCTTTTTCTCTTACTTCTTAAAATTTTTATTACAGGTTCTGTTTGTTTGCACAGCAAATGTTGTGGAGATGATACCTAACCCCCTCTTGGACAGAATGGAGGTTATTTCCATTGCCGGATATATTACAGATGAGAAAATGCATATTGCAAGAGACTATTTGGAGAAGAGCACACGTGAATCATGCGGCATTAAACCTGAACAGGTTCTTATTTATCTGGTGTTTCATGCTCTGTGTTTTTAGTTGTACCAGTGTAATAATACTACAAATTATAAATCTCAGGTTGAAGTGACTGAAGCAGCTCTTCTAGCTCTTATTGAAAACTACTGCCGAGAATCAGGTGTTCGAAATCTCCAAAAACAGATAGAGAAGATTTACCGCAAGGTGTGTTTACACTCTAGATAGTGCTTGTGAAGTTTGTGGTGCGACAATGTGCCCTAATATATGGTCTTACAATATTCCACTACAAATTTGGAAATTTTTTTTAGATGTTGATCTTGGCTAAGGTTTTAATCCTTGGAATCGGATTACATTGGTTTTGAATGCTAGTTGTATATAACACATTAGTTCCACTGAAGCTTGAACTTCTTTTTATGTGTTCTGACAGATAGCTCTGAAACTTGTCAGACAAGGAGTATCAGGGGAAAATGAAGCCACTGAACCTAATGAAGCAGAAGTAGAACAAGTGATCAGGGTGGTTCAGAATACAGATGACAGCAAGATTCAGTCTGGGGTTGAATCAGTGGAGGGTAACAGTCATGATCAAGAAATTGAATCATCTTTGGAATCTGACACAATTAAGGTGAACCTTCAAGCTGATCAACTAACAGGCAGAGTGATACCCTAGAAACAATTAGGTTTCGATAAATTAGTAATCGGTCACAAAATTTCTGCCCTCTTTCTCTTTCTTTTTTAATGTGTAGTAAATTAATTGGTCATCTGTTTGTACACTAAGAAAGATAAATATCACAATTTGTTTCCAGCTTCACAGATGAAGAATAGGATTTTGAAAGAGAGAGGAAAGATAAGAAATACGTTATACATAAGTACTTTCTTCTGGGAGTGGGAGAGGAGATGAGTGCAAGTACCACAATTATAGTTCTTTTTAATTTATTTTGATCATTTTGTCTGCTAAGGTAGCTTTATTACGTAAATTTGAGTTCATATACTCGCATCTTTTTTTTCCCATACAGGATGCAAAAGAGTCTGAAAATATTAATGAAAAAGAAGCAACAAAGACTGTTGAGAAAGTATTGGTTGACAAAGAAAACTTATCTGATTTTGTTGGCAAACCTGTTTTCCATGCTGAAAGAATTTTTGACCGAACTCCAATTGGAGTTGTGATGGGTCTTGCTTGGACTGCTATGGGTGGTTCCACCCTGTACATAGAGACAAGCCAGGTTGAGCAAGGAGATGGTAAAGGAGCTCTCATTCTCACTGGTCAACTAGGAGATGTTATGAAAGAAAGTGCCCAGATTGCTCACACTGTTGCTAGGGCAATTTTGCTCAAGGAAGAACCAGATAGCACTTACTTTGCCAATACCAAGCTTCATCTCCATGTTCCTGCCGGTGCCACCCCGAAGGACGGGCCAAGTGCTGGTTGCACCATGATTACATCCATGCTGTCCCTTGCTATGAACAAGCCCGTCAAGAAGGATCTAGCAATGACAGGGGAGGTCACTCTAACGGGAAAAATTCTCCCAATTGGAGGGGTATGCTAAGCATAATACTATTTCTTCGTAACATTCTTCTAACATCTCTTACTGTTCTTTTTCCACTTGAGCCCGTGGAGACTGGGGCAAGTTAACGCATGCATTTGGTTTTGTGATTCATTAACTTGACATTTTGCAACTTTCCCATAATATTTTTTGAATTTAGATTATAGGTGTTAAAAAAGGGTGAAATAATCTTTTGCTACACATCGGGTCATGTGCTTTCAAATTTTCAAGCCCAATTGATGGTATATCTGTTTGTTATTGATTGTTTGTACTGCCTTCAAACTTATTGAGTTTGCTTCTGTTAAAACAAATCAGGTTAAAGAGAAAACTATAGCAGCAAGGAGGGGCGAAGTGAAGACCATTATTTTCCCTTCGGCGAACAGGAGGGATTATGATGAGCTTGCATCCAATGTGAAAGAAGGCCTTAATGTTCACTTCGTTGAAGAGTACAGGCAGATATTTGGTATAGCTTTTGGTGATGACCAGAATAGTGAAAAATAAGCCATCATTGGCCTCCTATTTCCATGTCGACAGGCCTTTTGAATGGTCTGAAAGTGGACATTGGTGGTTATTGGAAAAACCCGGCCTTGAAGCATACCTATTTTTGAATTTTGATTTTGAATTTCATCAGAGGTGTTCTTGGGACATACTAGAGCTCAGATAGTCAGTTTAAGGCGGAATTTGAAACACATTATTTAATCTTTTTTTTTTTCTTTTTATTCTTGTAATATGGAGATATTCAATTCTCCCATTTGTAACAAGTAATAACAGCATTCACACCAATAATTGAAAGGATAAAAATTTGGGAATTCGAGCTAACTGGTAGCTCAGTTTTCCATTTAAGTTTTATGGGTCGTCAGTGTTTTGCATGGTTAAGACATATTCATGCATATATGAATTACACGAGCGTGAATAATTATATTGGTTTAAGTTAAGGCCTTATTTATTTGTATATTTATTTGAAGCATGCAAAAATGGACTACCCTCTCTTTCCACATAACTTCGTTACATGTGATCATATTAAATTCCAAACAAGGATTGGTTCTTGCTGATCATGGTGATCTAGAATTGAACATCATTGCCATTTTGACTCAGCAGGAAGAGGCGGGTCTTCTCTAATTCTCTTTTAGTAGGTACAAGTATATGTGAAGTCTTTCTCATTGTATATTTACAGTGGGTTGGTAACAGAAAGTCCTTGAACGTCAGAAAAATTGGATCTTTCTTCTCTTTGGGGTCTCTGATAATATGCATGATGATACCAAATAAAGTCCACATATTATTATTTTCTTTCAACAATGGAGAAATACCATTGAATCAATTTCTTTTTGGGGTGGCAAAAGAAAACAAAATACTCTACAGCTCTGAGTCGACTCTGATAGGACATAATGTCACAACTCACTTTCTCTTTTTTCTTGTCATGCCTTCACTTCACGCGTGCATATGATTGAAGAACTTAACAAATGATTAAAACCCTTTAAATAATACATAAATGATTAGCATATCTTGGAATTTTTGTCACTAATAATCTAGCACAGATCACAAAATCACACCCAAGTTGGGGACTATTTTCTTTTTACTCCTTTTGTGACACTAAAAAAGCTGCAAGAAAGATCTAATTTGGATGCATGGACCCCATATTAAGATTGTATACATGAACCTTCATAGATGTCATTGTTGTGAGAGTGAGAAAAACTAGTCTTGACCCACACCTTCAAGAAAAAATAATAATTAAATAGTAGAAATGAAGAGTGAAATTCTTTCATGTTTCATAGAATTGGGTCCATAAACTGGTTGATGCTTAAGATCAATCACTATCAGAACTTGGGCTGCTTTCTTGTTATAAAATATAAATGTAATTGATATAAAATCAAAATATTAATACAATTGGGTCATGTGCGTTATATAGTCAAAAGTGGATTTTTTTTCTCCTTTAAGGAAAAGTGGAAATCGTTGCCATGAAATCCAATAAAAAAGGCAAATTGAGAGCTACATCATACAAGGATGATGATGATGATGATAATTTTATTAATTTTTTTTCTTTTTGGTTTGTGTAAATAGCGGGCGCCTAACTACCTACCATTATCCACACTTTGGATTCTGAAACTTTGAGCAGCCAACGCATAAACCAAAGTCTGACGTGGCTCTTTTTGTTAATGTACTATATGCTCGATACACGTCAACGAAATCTTTAGTGTTCTAACTATCACAACCAACTACCTTACAATACTCCTTTGCTTGCTTCTATCTCCACAATAATAATTAAAAAAAAATCATATATATATATATATTCCTTAAACTATTAAGTTATCATCTTCTTAATGTAACTTTATTTTCTATTTAATTACTATAGAATAGTTTTATAAAATTAAAATACATGAACAGTAGCAGATTCATGATTCAACTTTAACTGGGCGATTTTTTATTTGAAATAATATAATAAACAAAAAAAATTATTAAGAAATTGAGACAAACTTTATTAATTATGACATATATAATTATTGATTATCAAATCATTTAAATCGATAGTAATTAATAAAAAATATACACAAAATGAAATCGTAATAAAAAAATCAATTTTTAACTTATTTTATTGTACATTTTTTGACATTGGTGTATGCAATTACACATATTTATATATATAAAAAAAATCAAATCTTCACTTCTAAAACCATATGTCTAAAAAAATTATATATTATATTTTTTATTCCAAAAATGTTCACATTGAGAGATTATGTAGAAAAAAATGAGAGCAAAGTTTAATATCTAAATAATGTCAAACTTTGTATTTATCTTTTTTGGGTATGAAAACTTGTATTTATGTAGTATTAAATATTATTTAAAGCTAATAAATTAATAACAATAAATATAATTTTACTATTTATACTTAATAGTGTCTAATATTATAAAAAAATCCTAGCACTATTCATCATTTTAATTTGATGCTAAACATTTCATTCATACCCAAAAAAACTCCTCCCATTATATCAAGAATCCATTTTACCTTCTCTTCCTCTCTTCTCTCTCTCTCTTATTATCACGAAATCCTCACCAAAACCCACAGATTTGTATCATTTTTTTGCTGAAATCGTTGTTAGCCATCTCCAATGTTTCTGTGAAGTCCCCAATATTAAAGGCAACATCCATTTTGAGGGTTTTTGAAGGAGAAAAACCATGGGTAAGAAGATTGTTCATTTTTTGTGTTGGGTATTTTTTGTTTAATTTTTTTTTTGGCTATTTTGAACATATCTGAGCCTATATTGATATGTTTTTTTTGGTTTGTTAGAGAGATTTCGCAATCTGCGTTTTTTTGGGTTTTCTGCAATTTTTTTGCTCGATAAGGGCTCGATGGTATGTAGAAGATGGTTCTTTCATGAGCTCGATGCTGCTCGATATAGTTCGATTATAACTCGATAGTTTTATGCTTTGTTGCTCAATTGTGCTCGATGGCAACTCGGTAGGGGTTCGATTGGACCCTAGAATATTTGATTTAGTAGTTTTCTTGATATGTACTTGTTAGGGGCTCGATAATTGGTAGATGGGTATGTAATGTTTAGAGTTCGATGTAGATCGATTGTGGGTCAACGGTGAGTGCTCGATAGGGGCTCGATGAAGGTTTTGGTTAGGGTTATGTTTGGTTTAAGAGTTGTTAGCTCGATAATATCTTGATGTGAACTCAATATAGTTCGATTGGAGCTCGATAATATTATTTTTCATGACTTTGTGAAATTTCCAACACAGGTTCCATTGTCTACGTTTTTGTATCTTACAGTGGTGTTTGGGAATTAGAATGGAAGAAGTGGATTTTCAAGGACCCTCAATGCATGGTGGTACCGATGGAGGATAATGTAACTTACTTGCAGCTTCTTGACATATTGTACAAGGAACTTAAAGTTGATAAACAGATGTATGGGTTGAAATTGGAGGTTCCTTACACATGCGACAACCAACCGTTTACACCCGTTCATGTTGAAAGTGATCTTGGTGTCCGTGCATTCTTAGGAGTAGCATCTAAAGAAAGGTTAGCCTTATGTGTCACTCCTGTTAAGAAGATTGTCATTGCAGATCCATATTCCACTCCCGGTCCCAGTGTTAATAAAGTTCATAGTGAGGTGGAAACTTTTGTTCCAGAAATAGATCTTGTGGGAGATCCTGCTAAACGTGAGGGAGCTACTTTAGGAGGTCCTATTGGTGACCTGAGGGACAACTAGTCTGAGTATGACCCCTATGTGAATGATGATTCAGTAGCTGAACATAACGAGGACTCAGGGTACGATTAAGAGGAATATTAGTGTGTCGAAGTGCTGATTGACATGTCTGATGATTTGCAAGTCGAACAAGTACAAGAACAGCCTGTTGACTTTTATGCTCTTATAAAACCATGTCGGACATGTAGCACAATTTCATATTATCAATAAAAGTAGTAGAAATCATTTAGTTTGACAACTGTGTTGCTTGCTTGTTTTATTACATGATTATTGAAATAATACAAACTTTTATAAAATCTCAAACATATGGATAGTTACAATTATAGTGACTAGGTCACAGTGGATTAAAGTTGTAATTATATATTCAAAAGAACGAGTCCTAAGATTAGATCAGTGCATTGTATCTTCACTGATTAGGAAATTTACGATATGATGTACTTACACATTCGAGGTGATGTCTTGTCCAAGACATCGACCAAGTAGATAAGATTGGATGTATTTAGTTACATCGAACTAGGACCGATATTGATTATTGATTGATAAATAAGTATCGTTGTTATCGAATCTGATCAATGTCACAACGTTGACCATATGTTAAGTCAATCTTAATTCTGAGTGATAATATTTTGCTAATTATATTATTTGAATCTTTTGACTTGTTCGTTATTAGCTTACCCTACGGTCTAGCCCATACTTACATCTTGGAGATTTAATAGTGTAATTGAGTGGGAGTATTATTCATAGATATGAAATCTATAACTTCTGTATGAGAAGTGAAAAGATGATTTCCTTAATTGCTTTGTTCAAAAGGTTAAATGATTGAGATCTCATTTCTGCGATTAAGTTCACATAAATATCATTTATAAGGAACTTAGTGGGAGTTAAGGATAAAATACTGATGATGGGTAAAACAGTAATTTGCACCCATCTCGTTAGTAAGTCATCGATAGAGGATTGACTGACTGTAATGGTTATAACAATGGATAACGTATTTATTGTTTTGAAAATATGTTCTATGAATTCAAGAGTTCAATTCCGAGTCTATAGTAGAGTCACGAGGAATTAATAAGGTAGTGATATTATTCGTAAATAAATTCATGGTAACTTGTTGGAGCTTGATTTCATGGATCCATGGTCCTCGCATCACCTTTGAGTAAATCATCTAGAATGTCTCAATTAATTGATTTAATTATCAATTAGGATTTTTGAAGTTGACTAGGTCAATTTTAGAAAATTTACAAAGATATGAGATTTAGAGATTAAAAGAGAATCTTTGGGTAAATTTATTAATATTGATAAATTGGTGTCAATATAAATAAATAATATTAAATCAAGTTTCAAATTATAATTAGTTAATTTGAATAAGGATTTAATTAATTAATTAAAAAAATAAAAGGTTTTGAATTTAGGCCCAATTGAGATTTAAATTCAAAACGAAGAGAATGGGTCCAAGTCCAATTATGGCAGCCCAAGACTTTTATTTTTGTTTATTATTTTTAATTAATTTAAATTTAAATAAAGCTCATTAAGTTGTGATGTCTAGGGTTTTCATAAGGAAGGAGTTTCAGTTGATTGGTAAGTGAAAACCTAGACAGTCTAACTTTTCTTGACCACTCTCTCTTCTGCTTCTCTTCTAGGTCTCTATCTTATGTGTTGAGAACCAACCCACATTAGTTCTTGATTGAACAAATGCTTGGCGAGGAAGACTGTGTTGCTGATCTAGTTCAATCTCATGATAATATTCTACTACAAAAATGAATCAAGGGTTAGAGATATTGAAAGATGGAGTTGTTCTAGTTCCGGATCCGCTACATGTTCGTAAGTTTCTACATTTTTGTGTTTATGTTAATTTACGAATCTGATGTTCATATGTATGTCATATTATTCTATGTTTCTATTATGTGTTTGGAAAAATAATAGGAAGCATGCATTTAGATTTAAATTCCAAGATCCTACAAATGGCCTGAGAGCCTAGGTTGTCTAGATCTAGATGTTAAGAATGCATGATTATATATGTTTGTTGACATGTTTAATTTTAAAAAGTTTAATTGGATAGTACATGAAATTTGATATGAATGTTTTGAATGTTTATGTGTCATATTGCTAATTTAATTTGTCATATTTTTCATGCATTTTGAGATCTTAATTGGTGCTTAATAAAATACTCATTGAAAAATTGCACAATTTTTTTTTTTGGTAGCTAACAGCCCCAATTAAAAAAAAATCTTAAAACTTTGTTTATATATACAGTTTGATTTATATATATATTTTATATAAAAATAAACTATATACACGGTTTTCAATATAAATTTATATATATATATAATGTTATATATGTTTATATATATTTTAAAAAAAATCGTAACCGTATATTTTTTTTGGTTTATATATGTATGTTTATAGGGGAATTCTCCTATATGTGGCTTTACTATAAGCCCTACCGGTGGGGCTTTCAGTGTTCTCGACCCATGAACAATTTTTGGTGCGATTTTTTATGACCGTGTATATTGTAGATATTTAGAGCATCCTGCAAATTTTCAGAAAATTCCGAATAGTTTACAGTACCGAAAGCTAAGTTAAAACATGTTGTTGCATGCGTAACTAATTTGTTTTATGCACGTGGAAATCAACATGTTTGAACCTAGTTTTTAGTACTGTAAACTATTCAGAATTTTCTGAAAATTTGTAGGATGCTCTAAATAGCTACAATATACACGATCATAAAAAAAAATCGCGCCAAAAACTGTTCACGGGTCGAGGAACATTGAGAGCCCCACCGGTAGGGCTTAAAGTGAAACCCCTATAGAAGAATTGTCTTATGTTTATATATATATATATATATTAAAAAAACCGTATATAACCGTGTATATATAATATAAAATTGAGTTAATATATTTTGGAGAATTCTGGCGTCCCTCACATGACTTAGTCCTTTATGTGGGGGCCAGATTTTTGCCAAGTGTCAATATTGGATTAGTGTTAAAATATTGACTTTTTAACCTTTTACTTGGTGTAACCGGTTGTGTCAACCGACTGTGTTTTTTGAGCTGACGCAACTTAAATAAGTGGGGGTAGAAGCGTAATTTTAGGTCCAATAAACTGTATAGTTGAGGGTTTTATAGTAAATTTAAATAGGAGTTTGGAATTATTTATGATTGTGGACACGTAAATATTTGACTGCTGCTAAGTAACTATTATAATTGACTTACATAAATGTATAATAAAATAACGTAACAAAAACTGAAGCTTTTTTATTTTTTTAATGCGGTATAAGAAATAAATAAAATGTGGTGGAAAGTTTTTAATATTAATAATAATTTTTTAAATGTAGGGATTACTGAATGACACACCACATTACCATTTAGTAGTTAATTTTTGCATAGACTTTTTATTTTGCATCAATATTGAGCATATTAGTATAGGTATTATCTATGTAAGAAGTTTCATTCTGCTAATTGACTTTTGAGGGTTTGTTAAGTGAGAAAATTAAAGTACAACATAACGAGAACATATATTTTAGTGTAAGTTTGTACAATTTTTTTTCAATTAAGTTTCAATACTTTGGTTTTTTTTTGAAGTCATTTCTCTTCTAGTATTGGATGACTTCATAATTGACGTCTAATTATGTCTGACAATATTTAAAGAAAATAATACAAGTACTATAGCACTTTGCTTGTGTTTTTTTTTTATTGGAAACAGAGAATAGTGATAACATTTGGGAGATAATGGTTGTAAAAATAATAACTAATGCACTCCTCTTGGTTCAGCTAAAATGCATAGTGAGATATGTGAGTTAAAGTGTACACCACATTTGGTGGCTTAGCTGATGAAGAAATTATTACTCTGTTATTGATTGCACTGAAGATGGGGTCAAGCAACTGAGAAGTGTCGATTGTATGAGTATGTCGTATTGGACTCAGTAGGACGTCCCAAATCATGTTTTTGTACTCTATGCTAGAGTGATTGTAAACATAGACACCATTCTGGTTTAGTGCTAATACTTTTTGACCATATGACCACACTTACTTGATTCTTGTATATAATTGCAAGACTTTTGGGGATCCTGGAAGTATGTAAGTTGTCATTTTGCTACCACCCCTTATGTCTATATCCACAATCTTGTCTCCATTCTCCTCGTAAGTCATAAATGAACTTACAAGGAGCATTGTCTAAATCAGTACATAGACAGGCTAAAGAATATTAGATATTAAAATTGAATCAATAGAATCTCGATTTCTAGATTGAAGGACTTACTGATCTTGTGAAAGGTCTTATACAGCGCATTGTCCTTTGTCAAACACAATCATAGCAAGGTTTCCATTTGCATTTATAAATTTTGAGTTTGTTCCTTATGGAAATGGGAGAGGTATTGGTTCTATATGGCAGTTTGGAAGTGAAACATGGCGTAGTAGGTGTGTCGGGATCTTATCTCTTTGTGGGTGGTAAGCACATTTTTTTTTTCCTGATATTGCCTACTACACAAACTTGTTTTGTTTCCAATTCTTTGTGTTGTGGCTCCCCCATTTATTGTATAAGTTGATGTGATTATAAGGATCCCTGAAAGTTTGTTATGAAAATATTATTGGTTATATTATTATTTTAAGCTAATAACGAAGCTTAATTAGTGTAGTGAGCAATTTTGGAATATTATGCTTACATGTTTTTTTTTTCAAATTTGGAAACAATGAATCTTGTAGTTTCATTCAAAAAAAAATTATGGCCCCGTTTAGGAAATGAAGTAGGTCACTTATACATGTGCTACCAAAATAAGGCCCACACTATATATATATATATAAAATAGTTGAGTGAGATGATGAAATTTATTTGAATATAGATCAAGTTTTGGAGTACTAAATCACATTTTAAAGTCAAGTTGAATTCAAATGTGTTTAATGAATTACTTATAGTGGAATTCTATTAGTTGAACGACCATTTTTAGAAGAATACCCATACTATGAACCATTAAAATTTTTTAAATTAAAAAAACATGAAGAACCCATGAATGGGTGTAAAGAAATGGTAGCTAATTAAAGGGTAAAATATTAGGGTATTTTTGTCTTTTTGTACCACTAAGCCTTTAATTGAAATCTAGTCATTCAACCTAAAAGGTATACACATCGGACGATCCAAAAACATTGAAGGACTAAGTCCTTCAATACTAAGTGAGGGACGCCAAAATGCCCCATATATTTTTATGTTTTAGTTGTGCTAAAGAAATATCTAAGTATCAAATTTTAAAATTTTGAGATATTTTCTTTTATGACAACTAAATTAATTTTATGTTTAATTAATTATGTTGTAAGTTTTCAATTGGGAAAAAGTTTGTGGTAATTAATTAATAAATAAATTAATTTTGATAACTCAATTAATTGTTTTAGATATTGATTGATTTATTTATTTTAGCAATTGATTTATTTATTTTTGTGATAAATGTAATGATGCATAAAGTTGTGTAATATGTCATATAGGTTTTCATGTTATGCCCATCCAATTAATAAGAAAATTAACATATCTAGCATCATTATTAATTTATTTTTTGTATTTGGGCTTTAAATATAAGTATAATGATGACCCAATTTTTGTGTTTGAAAAATGTGGGAAAACTCAAATAAAACCTTCATAAAATGTTAGGTTTTATTTGGGCCCAATAGAATATGTAAAGTTTAAATTCCTCTCTTGTGGGTGGTTCCACTTGTGAATGCTCATTTGCTTTGCATTACTAGATTGAGCTTAATCAATTGAATAACAATTAATAAAATGAAGGTTCAAATTCCTGTCTTTTTGGGCTTTGTGTGGAAGTTAGGAAGCCTTAGTAGTGGGTCCGACATATTGAACCCAGCTCTCCTCCATGCAAGCTCGAATTGTTAAGGCCCATTTACCTAAGTTGGACTTAATTGTATTAGATTATTCTTTTTAGTTGGAGCTAATAATTGATTAGAATCAAATTAATTCTATTTTTTGGATTAATTTTCCATGGTAATTTTAGAATTAATGGAAAAATTATAAACTATGGTTTATTAATTATTTTATTAATTTGGCAAACCTAAGTTGGTTTATTGATTATTTTTATAATTTGGCAAACCTAAGTTGCTTTATTAATTATTTTAATAATTTGGCAAACCTACGTTGATATTTTTCAAAAAGAATAAAATACTAAAATATTTAATAATGAGTTTTAAAAATTTGAATTCAATCTCCACCGTTGATTTAACAAGGTTGGAGTTCAGTGGGGCCCATGACGCTTTGATTTCGTCTCCCTACGGAAGGTGTTCACTAGACTTCTTAACATGGTTAAATTTCTTAGGATAGATGGTTATAGATTGACCTTCTATAGACTCATCCCTACAGTGACAAGGAATTAAGTCTATAATAATTGAAATCGTGGGTCAGATTCATAAAGTAAGAAATATTTGTGCTCTCGCCTACCGGGACACATGAGTTTTCGTTACTTTGATCGGATGGAATAGGCAGTTAATAGAAAGTCTGACGTTTTATTAATTACGATGATTTTCTATTTAACTAAGTGAATATTTGTGACTCTCGCCTATCGGAACACATGGGTTCATGACTAGTTAAAGTACCTAAGAAATAGAAAATAAGTGTTTTAGTATTTTGCTTATCTCAAAACATTTTGTATGTTATACTATTTCTAAAAATTTAATGAATAAATGTTTGTCAAGCAATGCGTTGATTTCTACTTAGTTGATAATCGTAGCTCTAGGCTTTCCATCTCATACTCTCTCTAATCTCTAAAAGGTTACTCTATGGTGAGAACCTCACGAAATGTTTGTCCAACATCAACATGGTGTTGATTATGGACAACATCGAGTTCGTGATAATCAAAGATATTCCTATTTTTCCTATGCAACGATCATCAAATCCTTCAAAAGATGATTGTTCATGGTGGTTCGAGCTAAGGAAAGAATGCTAATACTACTAAACAAGCTCAAGGAGAAGTTGCTTTAAGCTTCTTCTTCGAAGAGCAAGAGAGGAAGAAATTCATATAAAAAGGGCAAGAAGTCAATTGGCAAGGCACCAAATGCTGCAAACCATCTTGGAGTAGGGCCTAAATTATAAGTACACAAAAAAATGAGAGTGTTTCCAACTACATGGAGACTAAGAATTGGAACAATATTGCCCACACTTAAGGCATATGGAACCCAAGATAATTAAATTTGTCTTGGATGCGTGTGATTTTAGAGGATGATACTTCGGTTTTGGATCGCTGAATCAAAATCCACTAAACATGCATGTACTCTTTTTACACCTTTTTAGCATTGGGAAAGCCATGAAGGATAAAAAGGCATAGCTTTGAATCCATTAAGGGTTGTTCGTATCAAACAAGGCAAAATGATAAGCTTGAATTAATTTTGGAAATAAATATATTGTTTTAAGACAATGTTTATTTTATTTTGATTTTCAATGGAAATTTTAATTTCAATTTTTCTTATTACATCAACAACAATTTGTAGTTACTTTCACAAGTAATAAAATCCTATTTCTTTAAATGGATGTGAATTATGGGGTGGATTTATGAAAAATGGGCTATACTTATTGCAACTAAACGAACCCTATGTTCTAAATAATGAGTTGTTTAAGATAGCTAATTCTTGGACCGTTAAATGACAAAAGGTCAATAATGTTAGAAATGACGTACCTTTGGCATTTTTGCTTTGGTCATATTTGCTATGATAGGATTCAAAGACTAACAAAGGCTGGGCCTTTGAAGGAACTCACCTAGGGTGACCTACCTGTTTTTGAATCTAGTCTCGAGGGCAGAATGACAATGCGTCCATTCTCTGTGATAGGAGAAAGGGCCAAAGAACCACTAGGGCTAATATGTTCAAATCTTTGGGGACATATGAATGTTCAAGCGAGGGGTGGTTATGAGTATTTAGTCACCTTCATCGATGATTGCTATAGAGACTCATGTAAGTACCTAAAGCATAGGAATTCTGTGAATTTGTTAAGTTGTTCAAAGAATTCGTTTCTATGGCTTTAAAACCATATTAGGTAAAACGTTAAAGATCTTGCGATCTGATTGGGGTGGGGGATATTTGGATAATCAGAACCAAGATCATTTAATTGAACTTGGAGAATTGTCTAAAGCAACTGTCCCAAGGACTCCGCAACAGAACGATGTTGTTGAACAGCGTGAATCATGCGTTTATGAACATGTGTGTTCTAAGATAAGCTATTCAACTCTACCAACTTCTTACCCAGATCTTTTCTGGAGACATACTACCTAGACCGCATGTGACATTTTTTAAATGTTATGCCATCTCAAAAGATGTCTCCAAGACACCACTAGAATTATGAAATAGTCGTGAACCTATTTTACGTCATTATGGAATTTGGCGGTGTCATGTCCTGAGGAAAAAGGTAGAAAGCTAGAACAACGAACTGAGGGTTTGCTTGTTTGATGGCTATTCTAAAGGTACTCAGGGTGGTCTGTTTTATAGTCCAGTAGACAAGAAAGTGTTTGGCTCTACAAATGCTTCTTTTCTGGATAACGACTACATAATGAATTTCAAGTCTCGTAACAAGATAGTATTAGATGAAAAACTATAAACTATTGTTCCATAACCACCAACGAAAGTCGATGAAAACAAGGTAGATTTAGAAACCACTAATCCAAGTCAGAAAGTTACGATGCCTCGTCATAGTGGGAGGGTTTCTCAGAACCCGGTACCTATGATATGGATAGTGAAACCCACAAGTTGGTTGGGGACACAAGTAACAATGATTCATTGGCCTTTAAATAGGCAATGGGTAAGTTTGAAAGGGATCTTTCACTTGAAGCCAAGTACCAGGAAATAAAGTCTAAGTACTCTTACTTTGTCTGAGATCTTGTAGATATGCCATTGGACTTTAGGCCCATGGGGTGCAAGTGGATCTATAAGAAGAAGAGAGGAGCTGATGGAAAGGTCGAGACATTAAAGGCTCGACTCGTGGCAGAGAGAGAAATTTGACTTAGAGAAAAAATTTCTCCGGTAGCCATGTTAAAATTCATTTAGTATACTCTTATCCATAGCCACGACTCTTGATTAAGAGATTGTAGAGTCCAAGAACTTTACTTAGCTAATTGTTTAGTAGTATTATAGTATGTTTAGTGTTATCTTTGTGACTGTGGATTTTTGGTTTAGACCGGGAATTATTTGGACACTCATAGTAGTACTTATAGATTTTCCAAGTTTAACCTATAGTTTAAGAATATTAATTTTAACTTAAGGTTGATTAATATGACTGATATTAAGGGTTATATTTATTGTACTATAAGGTTTAGATATCAACCAATATGATTTTAAGCACATGTTTTGAATGGTGATTAAGGATTAAGTATTTTTGAGGATTAAATTTAATAAGGAGTAAAGTTTGAATGTTATAGGGTCAGTCAGCAGCTTTGAATACGTTGAGGGCTTAGTCAAGGCTGTTTACTCCATTCAAACTTAGCTAAAAATGTATAATTTCGTGTTTAAATATTCAGCGTGTGCCGATATATCGCAGCTATAGGGGCGATATATCGCAGCACGTAGATACGGAAAACACGAATCAATGCACGGTCGCCTCGGGAACAATGGTCCAGGCGATATATTGCCTATAGGGGGCGATATATCGCCTCCTCCAACATATGTTCAAACATTTTTGAATTCTTTTTCTTTCAGCCATTCAAACTTCTTCATAAGTCCAGCATCTTTTGAACGAGTCTTCAGCCTCTGCTGAACGATTATTCAAGTGATTTTTACCTAAAAAGCCATTATTTTTATTCAAGTAAAATCAAGATACTTTTATTCCCAAACTCTATAAATAGGACCTAGTACCCAGCCATTATTCACCTTTTACTCTAAGTTCAGAAGCTGCTAGTGCTAAGTGAGTGTGAGAGTGTAAACACCTGGTTTGGGAAATCATAAGCTTAAACATCATAAGCTTATCAAACACTTTGGGAAGTAAGGTTCTTTAGTATTTCGGTTGTGGATAGATTGGTCTTGCAAGTCTTTGAGGTAAACCCGAAACTCTATTTCATTTGTTTCATGTTATTTTCTTTCTCAAAAGCCTTTTACTCAGTCCCCTAACCTCATTCTTATTTTGGTTAGGGAATCCAAGTCCTTAAGCACATAAGTTTCGGTAAGCATTTTTCTCAATGGTTTAGTCTTCCTATTCATTTTCATTTCTTCTTCTTCATAAGACTCACTCTTTCTCATATGGTTTTAGGAGTGTTCCAAAAGTCCCAACTCAGTCCATCATATCCCGGTAACTTTGGTAAGGAAAATAGGATAGAATCTATATGTGTATTGCTTATGTGTTATGTTATGAAATATGATATGTTATGAATATGTTATGAATGTGTATGTTTGTAGGCTTGGACTTATGCCCTATTTGACTAACAAGACCCAAAAAAGATTATGGGCATATGCCTACTTAGCTAGTAGGACCCCACTAATCTCATGGGCATAAGCTTGTTTAGTCTATGGGACCCCAAGTAATAATGGCCATTATAATAAGTGTAGGTATTAAGTGTTATGATATGTCTTTACGTTTATTATGAAATTTATGTGTATGACTATGTGTTAGATTTTCCTTGCTGGGCATTAGGCTCATTCCTTTTTGTTTTATGTGCAGGAAAATAGCTTTAGAGGCGGTAAGATTCGTGACGCTTAGAGGATGTGTATCGATGGTGAATGGAGTCAAGGGGCCGAGCGTTATTCGATTCGAGGATGTAGTCTCATTTTATCTTTTATGGTTTTATATGTATTTTCCGCATTTCTTATGTAATTCTTTTCATTTAAATCATGTTTTGTTTTTAAAGACAATGGGATCCCATATCCTTCTTAGTATTTATTTGTAAGTAACTCTTATTTTACAAGTTACTCAATAAAATTATGGTATTTTCGTAAAAATGTAAGTTTATGTATAGTTTCGTTAATGGTCCAGAAAGTCTAGATTAGTGGGTCATTACAGAGATAATACAAATGGACATCAAAAAAACATTTTTAATGGCTATCTTAATGAGACCATAAACATGGATCAATCAGAAGGATTTAAAATAGTTGGACAAGAAAGTCAAAAAGCTGAGTAGGTCAATCTATGGACTTAAACAAGCTTCGCGCTCCTGGAACTTAAGGTTAAATGAAAACATTAAGACCTGAGGTTTTGAACAAAATGTAGTTGACCCTTGTGTTTGACAACTTAGGGAAAAAGACATTGTGGTGTTCTTATCCTTTATGTAGATGATATCTTATTCATTGGAAACAATGTCAAGAAATTATCAAACATAAAGAATTGGCTAGAAACGAAATTCCAGATTTCGTTGTAGCAAGTCGTGTTCTTGGTATCCAGAACATCAGGGAAATAAATAACTGAATTTTGGCTCTAACTCAAGTGACTTACTTTAGTTAGGTGCTTGGTCGTTACTCTGTAACAAATTCCGAGAAATGATGTTTAGCATCTTGACATGGAGTTTATTTTTCTAGGCAGCAGTCTCCACAGACTACTCAAGAGAAAGAAAAGATGTAACAAATTCCTTATGCATTTGCAATTAGAAGTCTAATGCATACTATGTTGTGTGTTGTGACTGGAGATCTGCTATCCAGTGGGAGTGGTGAGCAAGTGTCAGTAAAACCTTGGAAATGAACAATAGATGGAGGTCAATATATTTGATGGACTAGAGACTATATATTAGTCTTTTTAGGTGGATCTTTGAACCTGTTGGGCTACACAGATTCAGATTTTAGACTGATGTTGATGACATGAAGTCTACTTTTGAAAAATGTGTTTACTCTTGGGGGTGGAGCTATGATTTGGAGAAGCGATAGGTTGTCTGCCATCTCAGTAGCTGTGATTTGGAGAAGTGTTAGGCTATCTGCCATTTCAGAATCCACCTTGGAGGCTGAGTACATAGTTGCGTCTATGGTGACTAACGAAATAGTCTGACTAAGGAAGTTCTATACGGATCTCGGTGTTATTCTAGAAATGGATAAACTACTCATTTTGTCTAGTGACAGTAATGAGGCAATAACAAATTCGAAAGAACCTCGAAGCTACAAAAAAGCAAAGCATATAGAGAGAAAGTACCACATTATCGAGTATGTGTGGTGAAGGCATGAAGTGAAGGTGATGAAGATAGCATTGGAAGGCAATCTTTCATATCCCTTTACAAAGATATAAGTAGAGAGCATAACTGTGAAGCATGTAGAATGCATGTGTAATGCCCCAAATTTCCTAATAAGGTTTAGGACCTTGATTAGGAGGCCGGGAGGGCCATAATTGATTTATTATGATATTCAATGATCATATGCATGTTAATGTGAATTATATTATTATATGATGATAAATGCATGCGTATGGGAGTATTTAAAATGATAAGGGCATTTTGGTAATTTGGCCTGTTGAGGGCATATTTGTAAATTGGGTGCATATTGTAATATGTGAATGAGATCTCATTATTATGGAGATATATTCGAGCTATGCGGCATGAGACGGTCATATATAATGAGTTAGCGGTTTTATCATAACATGGTCAATTTTGGGGTAATAGAAATGTTATTTGGTGATAGATTGGGAATATTTGAGATCAGGGTGAAATTCTGGAAGTTTTGACTATAGTGTCCCCGGGGGTGTTTTCGGGACCCCGAGCACTAGGTTTTATTTGAGGTTACTTAAGCTTGAAGTAGCTTGACAGATAAGAACATACGTTAGAAACTTATCGTTCTCTCTCAAAACAGTATGTTTTACCGTTTGAGCCTTTTTGAGGAAATCTTGAGTTCTAGGAGTCGGAATCAAGCGAGGGTCGAGGCATAGCGATCCTAGGAAAGATTAGAAGCTTCTTAACCGAAGGATTTGACGGAAAACAACCCAATCAAAGGTAATCTAAGTTTGAAGTTTTAAGTTTTTACAGTTTTAAAGCTTAGAATTGGACTTTGTTGATTGTTGAGTTTTTGGTCAGTTTGAGCTTTGGGTTTTGAGGGTTTTGGAGTATTGGGAAGCTTGGTAACTTTGATTTGATGATTGGGGAATGTTTGGGTATGTTTTTGGAGGATTTGGAGTGTTTAAAACACGTTTGGGAATGGCCCAGGGTTGGGGGCCGCGACCCTGTTCTTGTGCGCCGCGGCCCTAGTTCGAAGAAGCAGGTGTCAGGAATTTGTCTTCGCTGGGCGCCGCGGCCCTTGATAGAGGGGGCTGCGGCCCTTGCCTCAGAGAACCCTGGGGGCCGCGGCCCAAGGTGCTAGGGCCACAGCCCTTGCCCTGTTTTCGCCCCGTTTGCTCGTTTTGACCCCGGGAACTTAGTTATGGGCCTCGGGAGTGTCCCTACTACTTGGATTAGTTTGGATTGATCTCTTGGGGGCTAGATATTGGTGTGGAACCTTTGATTATCATGTTATTAATGGTGTTCCATATATGGTTATGATTAGGTGACCGCTAAGGACTTAAAGGTTGATCGTTCTCAAGGATCGTTCTTATATTGGTACTAGCTCGAATCTGAGGTAATAAAACTGCACCCTGTGTATATGTGACATGCATGGCTATTATGGATGCATGCTGATTGATTATTGAGCATGACATGCATGGCTATTATGATGCATGTTGATTGGTTGTTGAGTATGACATGCATGGCTATGATTGATGCATGTTGGATGTTGGATGTGAATATTGTTAACGTAATGAGTGTTTGGAAGTTTTGCCCCTTTGCATATGAATATTATTGAGGCATGCTGGTTGGTTAAGTGTGATGCATGTGATGCATGAGAAACATGTGATGAGGGCATGCCGTGAATGACGTATATGAGATTGGTCAGAGCTTGAGTCTCTGAGTTTGTGCATGATTATAATTATGCCAGCAACTGTTAAGTAAGCATGCTGAATGCCCTATTCTTGGTTAATTGGCATATGATACACATTGATAGCATTGCTTACCTGTGCATGGTACTGACTTATTAGTCAGGTTTGACAAGGGTGCTAATATCAACTGTGAAGCTGTGGCTTATTAGTCAGGTTCGGCAGTGGTACTGGGCACTGGTCACGTTGAGCTGACTTATTAGTCAGGACGGCCTTAGCGTGTATCACGCAAGCCAACAAAGATTAGATCTAATCGACCACTAGCATTGAATGACTCAAGGAGCATTAATGCCTGACCGGCCCAGAGGGTCGATGAACAAATAGAGCTTGGAGGCTAGTGGCTTACTTAGCAGCCACTCTCCCGCTAGAATCATGTGATGTGCACCCATTGGTTTGAAAGCTTTATGTTCAGTGTGATTATAATGATAATCATTTGATAATATATGTGAAAAGTATTATGTTTTCTTGCTGGGCTTCGGCTCACGGGTGCTATGTGGTGCAGGTAAAGGCAAGAGGAAGCTGGACCATCCTTGAGTTGGAGAGCTTAGGTGATGACGTGTACATATGCAACTGCTCGACCGCCACGGCCGAGGTTTAAAGTGGAACTAGGGTTGAACCCTGTTTTGCCACTTAGAACGGCTTGTTGTAAATATTTTATGTAATAAACCCTAAAATTATATTTTTGGGATCCCAATGTATACAGTAAACGTTTTAGTGAAACGTTACATCTTAACCAAAATGATTGATCCCTAAGCTGCTAATCACACTTAGTTCACGATTTTGGCCAAATGACTCGATTAGCGAGTTTAGCACTGTTTACAAGGCACACCGTAATGGTCCCTGGAGTTGGGGCGTTACAGCATGGTTATGAGAAACATGTCTCATTTTCTTTAAAAGGGAAAAAATGAGTTTGTTGGCTTTTATGCCCTTATAAAACCATGTCGGACATGTAGCATGATTTCATATTATCAATAAAAGTAGTAAAAATCATTTAGTTTGACAACTGTGTTGCTTGCTTGTTTTATTACATGATTATTGAAATAATACAAACATTTATAAAATCCCGAACATATGGATAGTTACAATTATAGTGACTAGGTCACAGTGGATTATAGTTGTAATTATATGTTCAAAATAACAAGTCCTAAGATTAGATCAGTGCATTAGATTTTCACTGATTAGGCAATTTACGATGTGATCTACTTACACATTCGATATGTGATGTCTTGTCTAAGGCATCGACTAAGTAGATAAGATCGGATGTATTTAGTTACATCGGACTAGGTCCGATATTGATTATTGATTGATAAATAAGTATCGTTGTTATCGAAGCTAATCAATGTCACAACGTTGACCATATGTTAATTCGATCTTAATTCTGAGTGATAATATTCTGCTAATTATATTATTTGAATCTTTTGACTTGTTCGTTATCAGCTTACCCTACGGTCTAGCCTATACTTACATCTTGGAGATTTAGTAGTGTAATTGAGTGGGAGTATTATTCATAGATATGAAATCTATAACTTCTGTATGAGAAGTGAAAAGATGATTTCCTTAATTGCTTTGTTCAAAAGGTTAAATGATTGAGATCTCATTTCTGCGATTAAGTTCACAGAAATATCATTTATAAGGAACTTAGTGGGAGTTAAGGATAAAATACTAATGATGGGTAAAACAGTAATTTGCACCCATCTCGTTAGTAAATCATCGATAGAGGATTGACTGACTGTAATGGTTATAACAATGGATAACGTATTTATGGTTTTGAAAATATGTTCTATGAATTCAAGAGTTCAATTCCGAGTCTATAGTGGAGTCACGAGAAATTAATAAGGTAGTGATATTATTCGTAAATAAAGTAACTTGTTGGATCACCTTTGAGTAAATTATCTAGAATGTCTCAATTAATTGATTTAATTATCAATTAGGAATTTTTAAGTTGACTAGGTCAATTTTAGAAAATTTACAGAGATATGGGATTTAGAGATTAAAAGAGAATCTTTGGGTAAATTTATTAATATTGAAAAATTGGTGTCAATATAAATAAATAATATTAAATCAAGTTTCAAATTATAATTAGTTAATTTGAATAAGGATTTAATTAATTAATTAAAAAAATAGAAGGTTTTGAATTTAGGCCCAATTGAGATTTAAATTCAAAACGAAGAGATTCGGCCCAAGTCCATTTGTGGAAGCCCAAGGCTTTTATTTTTGTTTATTATTTTTAATTAATTTAAATTTAAATAAAGCCCATTAAGTTGCCTATATAAGGAGTATGATATCTAGGGTTTTCATAAGGAAGGAGTTTCAGTTGATTGGTAAGTGAAAACCTAGACAGTGTAACTTTTCTTGGCCACTCTCTCTTCTTCTTCTCTTCTAGATCTCTGTCTCATATGTTGAGAACCAGCCCATACTAGTTCTAGATTGATCAAAGGCTTGGTGAGGAAGACTGTGTTGCTGATCTAGTTCAATCTCTTGATAATACTCTACTACAGAAAGAAATCAAGGGTTAGAGAGATTGAAGGATGGAGTTGTTCCAGTTCCGGATCCGCTGTGTATTCGTAAGTTTCTACATTTTTGTGTTTATGTTAATTTACGAATATGATGTTCATATGTATGTTATGTTATTCTATGTTTCTATTATGTGTTTGGAAAAATAATAGGAAGCATGCATCTAGATTTAAATTCCAAGATCCTACACAACCAATATGTCTTATTGCTCGGGCGAACCCACAAAGTCAAGAACGCCGAACACCTGGCACCAGCTCTAGTCATCCTGGTGGAACAGAATATAACAATACAGGGAATGTTCCAATATTTTTGATAGAAGATCACAGAAGAAGGAGTGCTCCCATGTTTACAAAAGAAAATATTATAGCCTGTGGTCGATCTGAAACACCCTCATCTGGTGTACCGTTGGGAGAACTACACCTTGGGAAGACTTTTGAGAACAAGATGGCTTTGAAAACCAAAGTGGCTCTCTTCGTAATGAAGAATAATTTTGAGTTTATGGTTAAGAAGTCTGGTATTGATGTGGTGTATATCACCTACAAGGATCTTGATTGTGGTTGGAGAATAAGGGGGAAAAAGTAGCATGATCGAAGATTTTTGAGATCACTGTTTATAATAGTGTACATACGTGCTCACTATAATTGTGACACAAAGACCACCGTCAAGTAGCACCTTGTGTCATTGGGCACCTTATCAAGAACAAATATGCTACTGATGACACTAACTACCTGGAAAACAACATAAATGAGGATATGAAGAATAATTTTGGGATCGATATGAGTTATATGAAGGCTTGGAAATGTAGAGAGAAGGCACTCGGTTATGTTAGGGGATTTACATCATGTCGTCCTATTATATGTGTGGACGACACTTTCTTAAAGGCAAGGTATGGTTCCACATGTTGTGTGCTGTTGCATTGGATGTGAAACCACATTTATCCAATTGCGTTTGCGATTGTGAATAGTGAGAATCATAATTCTTGGAAGTATTTCATGATGAAATTGAAGGTCATTGGAGTTATTGATAATCTGGCTTTTGTATCAGACAAGCATGCTAGCATTATTCATGCTCTTGAGTTGGTCTTCCCTGATGCCTACCACGGTGCATGCTACCATCACATAAGTATGAATGTAATCACTAAGTTCAAGACTGATCACTGTCACAATAAGATGTGGAATTTGGCCTATGCATTTCAGAAGTCAAAATTTCATAGGTTCTTCAACAATATAAAACAAATTGATTCTGCTGTCGCTCGATATCTTGAGGGTATTGGCTTCGATAAATGGACTCATGCTTACTTTCTTAGGAATTGATACAATGCAATGACAAGCAACTATGCTGAAAGCTTCAACAACAAAACTAGAGACACAAGAACCTTCCCAGTCATTACTTTTATGGAATTCATTCATTTCATAATTCAGTCATGGTTTGTTGCACGCTGTGAGGAGGTAGAGAAGTGCACATCCAAATCATCAACAATATATGAGAAATATGTCTCAAGCATTGCTGATGATGCAAGGTACTTGACAGTCTACCCACTTGGACAGTTCGAATTTCATGTGGTACACCCAGAAGGTGATGGTGAGGTGAATTTGATGACCAAATCTCATGTGGCATGTTTCAAATAATGAGTTACCCTTGTGTTCATGTTGTGGCTGCAACCATCCTACGCGGTGTCAAAATTTACTCATTGTGTTCCCCATATTGCACTACTGAGATGTGGAAGGAATCTTACAAAGAAACACTTTACCCAACTGGCAACGAAGAAGAGGGGGGAAGTTCCCGAGAACATAGAGAATATGTAAGTTGGGGCACCTGTTGAGAAACAACAAGTTGGTCGACCGAAGAAGAAAAAAGTGGGAAGAAGGAAGACAAACCGCTATCCATCGAATGGCAAAATCATTCGCAAAGAGCGTTAGTGTAGTATGTGTGGTGGTCTTGGCCACAACAGGGCTACATGCAAACCTAGGCTATAAACCTTTTTTTTTCCCATTTGGACTTGTTGTATTATTAACTTAGTTTGTTTTCCTTTTTTTTTCTTTAATTTTTTCTTACAAGTTATGTTTAGCTCGATTGTAGCTCGACATGAACTCGATGTTAAGTCAATAGTATCTCAATATGAACTCGATAATAGTATAATTTCACTGTTCGATAATAGTTTGATATAGCTTGATAGATGATATATGAAAGTTACAAAAAAAATGTAAACAACAGAACCCAAAACACAAACTGAACATGTAAAGACCCTGTATATATACACTTGTTGACGCGGTTCTTCGCCAACAGGTAATTAAGAGAAGAAGAGAAAGGGATTAGTGCTGAAAGTAGAACCGTCACAGATATGAAATCTTAGAGAATGAACTAGGTGACTCAAGACACGTTTTTAAGTGGTTCAAAGGTTAAAATCCTTCTACTCCATTAGTCAATATTATTGATGTATTCTGGGTATTTGGTTTACAAAGTATATGGCTCTTCAGAGACTATTTTTTCCCAACCCCTATCAACTCCCAGGGTCCCCATATTTATAGGAGAAGGCACCTGGAAGTTGGTAGGGAGGTCATCACGTGACCTTACCATTTGTCATATCAACTCTGTAACATTTATGATTAATTCCTAAACCTGACACATAAGTGTGGTCTAATCAGTATGTAAGGAGATAATGGGCCGCACGGCCCAACCCAGCCGTGGGTGTCTGAATGCGCACGTTCCTGATGCGTGTCCGAGAATTTAGGGGGATATCAGACACGTGAAGTCAGATATATGCACGTTTATCTTGCGTGTGTTGACTTTACAAAGGGTCATCGATCCATGGCAAGCTCGTACCACGAGCTGCTTCCCTGACCCGACCTTCGGCCTCAAGGATTCCTTCCCCCCAGTCTTGGGCAGCCTTGGCGAGTCTTGAGGATACCTCGAGCTGAGTGGGTACGACCCGGAAAACAAAATCTCTGACCTGGGGAAGTTTACGGACTACCTTGATTAGTCTGAGGCTCGACCAGCTAATCAGCCCGTGGGAAATCCAGGGCGTACATCTGCCCCCCAAGCTCCTGCTCGTGGTATATGACGTCATATATAGAAGACCACAGTAGGGGCTTTTAGACTTCCCTACAACCCTTCACATTCCACTTTTTGTGCAGGCGTCTGATACGTGGAACGTCGTGGGTGGTGACGGTACGTTTTACGAGAACCGCATTTAATGGCCTAGCCTATTGCCCAGCCGCCGTTTCATATTTTGAGTGGAAGGCCTCGGATCCCTCACTAGGGCCATCCAAGAGCCTTCTTCACGTGATCCTTCCCTTATATAAAAAGGGGGTGGCCATCCTACGCACGGACCACCCCTTCATTCAGAAATTTCCCCAAATCTCTTTGGAAGAACGAAACCCTCGACTCTACTGCCACCATTTTCCTTGTTCAAGAAGCTTAGGCGCACGAGTTTCTCCAAAGCTTTGGAAGCTACTGCATCGACGAGGCTCCTACCAACGCAACACTCACGTTTTCCATCCAGCCATATACTGTAAGTTTTCTGACCCTGCTCATTTTGAAAACATGCCACTGTAGCTTAGGTGAAATTTTTTACTATAGCCGCATGCAAGGGTTCTCTGGGTTGCGAGGGTAGGAGGGTGACAACCCCTTTTGGGCTAGGGCACGCTTGTTGTAGGAAATCGCCTTAGAGTATGGGTTTCAATATGCTCCCCCAGGAGCAATTTCTGGTTAGGATCTTTAGGAATTTTGGGTGCAAAACCGGGTAGCTTAGGGGATACGCTTCAAAAGCGGTTTTGCAACATTCTGCCTGTTGAAACTTCCCCCCTAAGGCAAATTTTTACTCTGAACCCCCTGACACACGAATTCCGAGTAATCTGGGATCTGTTGGGAGCATATGCGCGTGTTCATTGAATCGCGTGGTTCCACTCTCCGCGGGCTGGGCTTACCTCAGCTCGTGGTAATAATGATTGCTTCGTCCTTCTGCTTGGGTCGCCTTTTCTAAAGTGTTTTCTTTTGGTCGATAGGCGACCAGATGGCTCCAAAAAGGAATCTGCCTCAGAAGAACGTGGGAAGCTCGATCTCCCAGCAAGAGAAAGGAAAGGCGGTGATGCCCAGCTCGTCGATCCTCCACTTTGGGCCGGCCGTGGAGAAACAAGTCGAGGTGGCCCCCGACGCATTCTTTGAGGCGGAGAGAATCGTCTCAAAGGTGACCGACCAGGCGAGGATCAACAAACTTTTCCTCACCCACAAGATCCCACTGGGGAAGGCCTCAGTCATAGCCCGACCTGCTGCGGAGGGCGAGCGGAGCTGTACGCCGCTAGACGAATCGTTCGCAGCCTGGAGCGGCGAGCACTTCAAGGCAGGGGCCTTCCTCCCCCTGGACCAGTACTTCGCTGACTTTTTGAACTACGTGGGGTTGGCCCCTTTTCAGCTCCCCCCCAACTCCTACCGTCTGCTGGCGGGGTTGAGGTACTTGTTCAAGAAGCAGGAGTGGGAGGTCCCTACTCCTGTTGATATTTTATATTTCTTTTGCCTCAAAGCCAGCCCGGATCAGCGGGGGCGAGGTGACGGGTTTTACTATTTAACCCGTTTCCCCAATACGGCGGTGGTCATTGAGCTGCCAAGTCATCCAAATGACTTCAAGGACCAGTTTTTCATGTCAACTGGGTTCCAAAACTGTGAGCACCACTACTTCAATCGTCCTCGTAAGTGAACCCTGACCCTAGCTCGCCTTTTAAGTTTTGTTTAATTTTAGCTCCCCCGTACTTCATTCTGATTCCAGCCCAATCTTGCAGCCATCTACGCGAGGACCGAGAAGTCTGCGACCCTCAGGGGTCAATATGAAACACTGGCGGGCTTGCCCCCCAGTGAAAAGGACTACCGCGTGCTCGTGACGGACGAGACGATGGTGTTCTGCAAACTGATTTTTCCAAATCAGACTCTGAACCTGAAGAGGCTCCGGGGGCCGCCCCCAGCTCGCGCAAACAGACCTATCACCGTGGAGGAGGACGCGGAAGAGGAGGACGAGGAGGACGAAACAGCTGAAGTTCCACTCGTGAGGAATAGAAAGAGGACCCTGGAGGTCGCTCAGGGGATGGATGAGGAGAGGATCCAAACCGGAGCAGTCGCGGGTCCTTCCGGTCAAGGTAACCCTTATTTGTTTAAGAACGTAGATAGGGCCACTGCAGACCCCCAGCTGGTTAGGTTCAATCCTAGGCAGATCGTCCATCGTCACGGGAGGGACCCGGACCTGAATACACTCCTGCTCCATTGTGTTGACTGGCTCGTGCTGGATCACCAAGAGAGCCGGCCTAGGGGTACCATAGTAGTAGATAACACCCTAGCTTTTAGGTCGATCCTTTTTGAGGAGTATGGGACCAACTTACGCACATGGCCATCACTTCAGAGGGGTGCCTATTCCCCGGGGCTTAGACAGTATGTAGAAGAGTCAAGTCCCGAGTCAGAACCGGACCTAGAATCCGCGCCAGTTCGTGAGATAATTGTCCTAGGCTCTTCCAGCTCGGGGGGTAGGGCTCCCTTAATATTCGTATACTTTGCATGTTTGCTAACTTGTAATAACCATGTTTTTGTCTTTGGCAGAAGAGATGTCTCATCCCGGGGGTAATCTACGGGGTGTAGTCTTCGGCGGGAATCCCCCAGCAGGGCCAAGGTTGAAAAGGCTCCGAGAGTCCAAGAGCGCGGCCAGGGCCTCCACCAAATCCCCGGCTAAGGAGAAGGAAAAGACCCCACCATCCCAGGTCGAGGGGGCGATCCTTCCTGTTCCCGGAGCAGGCCACATGCCCCCGCCACCCCAGCGATCTCCACCATCCACCCAGGACGTGGTACTGGAGGTCAGGGCTCCCATGCTCCCGGATGTACGCATACCGGTCGACTCCCATGATCTGGGAAAGATCCCTGAAGCATTCCAAGGGACGGTGTATGAGTCGGCGAGCTATGCCGTCGGCCGCTTCTACAAGCTCAAAGAGAAGGATCTCCGGGCTATCGAAGCAACGAGCCCGGTCCGAGTCATAGAGTCTTCTCTGGACATGACTCTAACGGTAATCTGCCCCACTCTTTTAAAGCTGTGACACTTACACAATGCCTTATTTTTCCACTTAGCCAACTTGTCCTTCCTTTCTTGCAGGGCATTGCTGCAGCTCATCGAGGTATCGCCAGGACCAAGGCTCAGCTCGAGGAGATGGAGGCTGAGCGCCAGGCCGCCCTTCAGGAAGCTCAGGCGGCGAAAGATGCGCTGGCGACTTCGAAGGCTGAGCTAGAGAGGAGCCTCTCAAAGAACCGAGAACTTGAAACCTCCCTTGCCACTTCGCGAGCAGATCTCGAGGCAGCGAAGACTGAGGCCCAGACTGCCCTGGAGGCCGCCTTGGAAGCCGAGCGGGCCATCTCGGAGCAGTCAATGCAGGACCTGTTCTATCACTGTTGGGCCCATAACCCGGATGCTGACTTCTCTTTTATGCCACCGGACCTCTGGGCTATTTTGCTGCCGAAACTCCAATCCCGCCTAAACAAAGAGGTACCGCCCTCGGAGACTGGGGAAGCCTCTGGTACGGCGGAGCAGGGCGAGACCGCGACCTCCAAAGGACCAGCTGATGGGGCTTAAGGCACTTCTCTTGCATTTGCCATTATTTTTATTGTCTTTGTAACCTTTTAATGAGGTGTTTTCACCTCGAGACGATTTACTTGGTCACCTTAACTTATATATATTATATATATATTTTTTATATATAAGCTTAGTTCATGCTAACCGTTATTTATATCCCGAGCTCTTTAAGAAAGAGCCACGACCAGTTAACTTAAGTTAACTTCCAAGTTTTATGACCCGGTTAAAACCAGGACCTTATTTTGAAAACTTAGTTCGTGTTAACTTTTATCCATTTCCCGAGCTCTTTAAGGAGAACCACGATCAATAGATTTAAGTTAACTTCTAAGTTTTATGACCCGGTTAAAACCAGGAACTTATTTTGAAAACTTAGTTCGTGTTAACTTTTATCCATTTCCCGAGCTCTTTAAGAAGAACCACGATCAATAAATTTAAGTTAACTTCTAAGTTTTATGACCCGGTTAAAACCAGGACCTTATTTTGAAAACTTAGTTCGTGTTAACTTTTATCCATTTCCCGAGCTCTTTAAGGAGAACCACGATCAATAAATTTAAGTTAACTTCTAAGTTTTATGACCCGGTTAAAACCAGGAACTTATTTTGAAAACTTAGTTCGTGTTAACTTTTATCCATTTCCCGAGCTCTTTAAGGAGAACCACGATCAATAGATTTAAGTTAACTTCTAAGTTTTATGACCCGGTTAAAACCAGGACCTTATTTTGAAAACTTAGTTCGTGTTAACTTTTATCCATTTCCCGAGCTCTTTAAGGAGAACCACGATCAATAAATTTAAGTTAACTTCTAAGTTTTATAACCCGGTTAAAACCAGGATAGGACTTAGTTCGCGTTAACCCTTATTCATAGATAAGAGTCAACATCTAAGTCGTTAAGGAGATCTGGTTATATCCAGGTACCATATGCCCCCCAAGTAACTGGGAAAGGGTCTTTCGTGGTTACTTTTAAAATCACACTTGCAAATAAAAAATAAACATTCGATTCTTATTTATACATAGAAAGTGGCCCTCCAGGCCTTACAAGTGGATCATTGATAGTATTTCTTTAAGTGGATCGCATTCCAAGTCCGCGGGATTGCCCCTCCATTAAGTCGAGCTAACTTATAAGTTCCCTCCTTGATGACTTCGATGACCTGGTATGGTCCTTCCCAGTTTGGTCCCAAAACCCCATCTTTGGGATCTTTTCCGGCCAGGAAAACTCTCCTTAGGACCAAATCGCCAACGCTGAAGGCACGTTTTTTGACCTTGGTGTTGAAGTAGCAAGTGATCTTTTGCTGATAATGGGCAAGTTGGAGTTGCGAATCCTCCCGCTTTTCATCAACTAGGTCCAGGGAATGGCATAGGAGTTCGTGGTTCCGGTCTTGGTCGTAGGATTGGACTCTATGCGACAGAACTTTAACCTCCACGGGGAGGACTGCTTCACTCCCAAAGGCTAGGGAGAAAGGAGTGTGACCCGTGGGAGTTCGATGCGAGGTCTGGTACGCCCACAGGACCTGGGGGAGCTGGTCTGGCCAGACCCCTTTTGCCTCGTCTAGCCTTTTCTTGAGGCTTGTCTTTAGAGTTTTGTTCACAGCCTCGACCTGGCCGTTCGCCTGGGGATAGGCCACGGACGAGAAACTTTTCACAATTCCGTGCCTTTCACAAAATTCGGTGAACAGATCGCTGTCAAATTGGGTGCCGTTGTCGGAGACGATCTTCTTAGGAAGGCCAAATCGACAAATGATGCTTTTTACCACAAAGTCGAGTACTTTCTTTGATGTTATTGTCGCCAATGGCTCTGCTTCGGCCCACTTGGTGAAGTAGTCAATGGCTACCACGGCGTAACGGACCCCGCCCTTCCCGATGGGCAGGGCGCCCACTAGATCTATTCCCCAAACGGCAAATGGCCAAGGAGCCAAGATCATTTTTAGCTCGACCGGAGGAGCTCGGGCAGCCACAGCGAATCGCTGACACTTGTCGCACCTTTTCAAGTACGAGACTGAGTCTTAGGACAAAGTCGGCCAATAATAACCTTGCCTGAGAACCTTTAAGGCTAGGCTTTGCCCCCCAGTGTGGTCTCCGCAGAATCCTTCGTGGACTTCCTGCAGGATGGCCTTCGCTTCACTTGGAAGAACGCACCGGAGGAGAGGTAGGGAGTGCCCACGTCGGTACAACACTCCTTCGACTAGCGTATATCTAGGAGCTTGATAAAGGACTCGCCGCGCATCATTCCGCTCTTCGGGTAACCTGCCCTCGACGAGATACTCAATAATGGGAGTCATTCAGGTCGGCCTAATATCAATCATCTCGACCTCTGCCCGATCTCCTTCTATACTTGGTTTTTCCAAGAATTCTATTGGCACCAACCCCAGGGTTTCTGCCTCTCCCGAGGTGGCGAGTTTGGCGAGAGCATCTGCGTTGGCGTTCTGCTCCCGAGGTATTTGTTCGATCGAACCTCGCCCAAATGCGGACAACTCGGCTTTTACTTTTGCCAAGTAGGCAGCCATCTTGGGTCCCCGCGCCTGATACTCTCCCAGAACCTGGTTCACCATGAGCTGGGAGTCACTGAAGCACTGGACGGAGTTCACCTTTAGCTCGCTAGCCACCCTCAGCCCAGCCAACAAAGCCTCGTACTCTGCCTCATTGTTAGACACCTTGAACCCGAACCTTAGCGCTGAGTGGAATCTATGTCCCTCGGGGGATATCAGGATGATTCTGGCCCCGGAGCCGTTCTCGTTAGATGAACCATCAACGAAGATCTTCCACGACGAATGTAGGGAAGCGACCTGGGGCAAGCCTTCTGAGGGATTCTCCTGGAATCCCGTGCACTCCGCCACGATGTCGGCCAAGGCCTGACTTTTTATGGAAGTTCGTGGAGTATAGAAAATCTCGAACTGACTGAGTTCGACCGCCCATTTTAACAAACGTCCCGATGCCTCAGGCTTTTGCAAAACCTGCCTTAAAGGCTGATCGGTCATGACGTGTACAGAGTGGGACTGGAAGTACGGCCTGATCTTTCGCGAGGCCGTGATTAGGCAGAACGCCAGTTTTTCCATCATGGGGTATTGCGACTCTGCTCCGAGGAGTCTCTTGCTGATGTAGTAGACTGGCTTTTGAACTTGGTCCTCTTCTCGCACTAGCACGGCGCTTGCTGCATCCTCAGTGACGGCCATGTAGAGGAAAAGAGGTTCTCCTGCCCTGGGCTTGGACAGCACGGGCGGTTCAGCCAGAAGCGCCTTCAAGTCGAGGAATGCGCTTTCACATTCTACTGTCCACTCAAACTTCTTGTTTCCCCGGAGCAGGTTGTAGAAGGGCAAACACTTGTCGGTTGATTTGGAAATGAACCGGTTGAGTGCTGCCACTCTTCCTGTGAGGCCTTGGACGTCTTTCCACGACCTGGGGGAAGGAAGCTCGAGCAGTGACCTGATTTTGTCGGGGTTTGCCTCGATTCCTTGGGTATTGACTATGAACCCCAGGAATTTCCCTGATGCGACACCGAAAGTGCATTTCTGAGGATTGAGCCTCATGCCGTATTCCCGTAGTATTTTAAAACATTCTTCCAGGTCGGAAACATGGTTGTCGGCAGTCTTCGATTTGACAAGCATGTCATCAACATACACCTCCATGTTCTTTCCGATCTGGTCCGCGAACATTCGGTTTACTAGCCTCTGATAGGTAGCTCCAGCGTTCTTCAGACCAAATGGCATGACCTTATAGCAATAGACATTCATTGGGATCATGAAGCTGGTATGCTCCTGGTCTGCCAGGTTCATCGCGATCTGATTGTAGCCTGAGTACGCGTCCATGAAGGACATGAGCTCGTGCCCCGCCGTGGCATCCACCAGCTGATCGATCCTTGGCAATGGAAAACAATCCTTGGTGCAGGATTTATTCAGGTCGGAGAAGTCAATACAGGTCCACCATTTCCCGCTGGGCTTTGGAACCAGCACGGGATTAGCGACTCAAATTGGGAATTTGGCTTCGCGGATAAAGCCACACTTTTTGAGCCGGGCCACTTCTTCTTCAAGGGCTTCGGCTCGGGTCGTTCCTAAACGCCTCTGCTTTTGGGATTTGGCAGGAACACTTTTATCCAGGTGGAGTGTGTGCATGATGACACTCGGACTAATCCCCACCATGTCCTCGTGCGACCATGCGAACACGTCCATGTTTTTCTGTAGAAAAGTAGTCAGCTCCGCTTTTCTTTGGTCACAGAGGTTCTTCCCAAGCTTAACCGTCCGTGATGGGTTTTGTTTATCAATGTTCACCTCCTCGAGCTCTTCAATAGCCTGGAGCTCGGATCTGTCCTCGCCTACACGGGGGTCAATGTCCTCATTTAGGCGATCTCTTCCTCTTCGGAAATCTGAGGTTTTTCAATCTCGGGAGCCGCCTTGGGTCCCTGAGATTCCTCTTCGCCCTGAATGGCCATTGCCAGCTGCCCGGGTTTAGACTTTCCCTTCATGGAAATGCTGTAGCATTCCCTGGCAGCGAGCTGATCGCCCTTGATGGTACAGACTCCTGTTGAAGTAGGGAACTTCTTGGCGAGGTGTCGAACGGAAGTGATGGCCTCGAAAGCTATGAGCGTAGGTCATCCCAAAATGGCGTTGTAGGCAGCGGAGCAGTCAATGACCACGAATTCAAGTAGCTTGGAGACTGTCCGAGACTCTTCTCCTAGGGTGATCACCAGCTCGATCGTCCCTATTGCTGCGGATCCTTCTCCCGAAAAGCCATATAGCATCATCGAGGTTTCCTTTAGCTCGGCGACAGTCAGGCCCATATTTTCTAAGGTGGATCGGAATAGGAGGTTCACCGAGCTCCCATTGTCCACCAACACTCTCCTTACTTTCCGGTTGGCGAGCTGGACTGCTACGACCAAGGGATCGTTATGAAGGAATTGGACATGGCCTGCGTCTTCCTCCGTGAAAGTTATCGGTTGTTTCTCCAGCCGTTGCTATTTGGACTGACGTTGCTCCGGGACGAACTCCGCTCCGTTATGAGCCTTTAACTCATTCACATACCTCTTCTGTGCGCCTCTGCTCGTTCCAGCCATATGCGGCCCTCCAGAGATGGTGGATATCTCTCCCTTGATCACGGGAGGAGGGACGTCCTGATCTACCCGAGGCCGGGCTGATTGGCTGGGACTTCTGGAGTTGGTCGGCCCGCTGGGACCCTGTTTCGCGAATATTGCGCCAAGGGGCCTGCTCGGATGAGAGTCTCGATTTCATCTTTTAGATGCCTGCAATCGTCGGTATTGTGGCCGACGTCGTTATGGAAACGGCAGAACTTTGAAGTATCTCTCTTTCCCTTGTGGTGTTTTAGTGGCTCCGGCCTCTTCCAGGGGACCCGAGCAGCGTTGGCCAGGAAAATATTCTCCCTGGACTGGGTGAGCTCGGTATATGCTGTGAACACGGGCTTGAATTTATCCACAGACTTATTCTTCTTTTGGCCGTGATGGCTGTTTTCACCATTCCCCTTTCTTTTGCCACCACCGGGCTGGTTGTTCTGCGTGTCGCCGGGGATTGCCACCGCGATCTCCGTCCCTGCTCCAGCGGGCTTCTCGGGAACCTGGCTGGTCCCCGCGACTGAAGCTTCATCTTCCTCTAAGTTTATCCATTCTTGGGCTCTGTTAAGGAATTCGTTAACCGAGCCGACTCCCTTCCTCTGAATATCTTTCCACATGTCTCCTCCGACTAGGATTCCGGTTCTCATGGCCATGAGTTTAGAGCTATCGTCAGCGTCCTGGGCTCGAGTAGCGACATTCGCGAATCTGCTCAAGTAGGCTTTTAGCGTTTCACCGGGCTGCTGTCTTACGTTAGCTAGGGAGTCTGCCTGGATTCGGGCGGCCTGGGAGGCGCGGAATGCCCTTTTGAAGTCAGCTGAAAAAGTCTTCCAGGAACTGATTGACTGTCTTTTACTTTGCTTGAACCACTGCCTGGCAGGTCCAATCAGTGTGGAAGGAAAGATCAAGCAACGCAGCTCCGGGCCAATGTTATGAGCCATCATTAGGGTGTTGAACATCCCTAAATGATCCGACGGGTCCCCGTCCCCGTCCCCGTTGAACTTTGACAAATGGGGCATACGGAAACTAGATGGGTAGGCCGTCGCTGCTATATTGGGGGTGAAGAGTTCCATTTCGTCGCCCAAATCATACTCGTCTTTCTCTTTTTCTGTTAGGAGCTTTCTCATCAGCTCCTCCATCTGAGTTAGGCGCTCGAGGGTTTTGTCCTGAGATCCTGGGTTATTCCGGGGCTGTTCCACAGCCCCGGACCCATTGTACATATTAGGTGGGTTGTTGCCCCTCCTATCTTGAGATAGGTTATTTGGGACATTCCCTCCGTTACGTACTTCGGATCGGACTCCCGCCGAGCGGGCCTGCCTATCATCTCTGATTCGATCATCTCTGTGAGAGTTGAGGTGATCTCGGAGGTCGCCTCCCTGTGTAGTCTGGTGACTTTGTGCCGAACTCAGTCGCTGACGCAGGTCTCCCCCCGAGAGATCACTCCAGCGACTATCGGTCCAGTGGCTCCTGCTGGATAGGCTTGGAGTGCGTCTTTGGCGGTTACGATCTGATCCTTCCCCTGGCACCCTATTGCGCCAGGAAGGCCTAGCCGACGGCGGGTCTCTCCTACTACTCCCGTAGGCTGGGATGTCCCGAATGGGCTGAGGAGATGGGTATCTGATTGGAGAAGGAGGATGCCTGACTGGGGAGGCGATCCTAGTTCCGTCCGGATGGATCAAATTTGGCGGGGGCCTTTCGGCCCTGCCAGCTTGCTGGTCCTGCGCAGGGTGAGCTGGACGAGGCGCAGGACGGTCTTCTGGGATGGGCTGGCGCTGCTGGCCCGCCCCGAATCTCCTTCGGGAGTTTCCTCGAGCTCGCCCGGGCGCCCTCGAGGAAGGTTGAGAGCTAGGGGTTGACGTCCTGACCGAACGGCTGTATTGCTGTTGTCTGACCCCAGGCATTTCCCTGAAGTTTGTCTCTTGATGGTGTGATGAAGGGGCGGAGTTGGCTGCATGAGGCCTATCTGAACGGCTATGTCTGGACCGATTACTCCGGCGAGACTTAGGAGCCTCACCTTGCCTCTCTCCAACGTTAACGTTGGTTGTGAGAGGGGGTAGTCGGGCCAGAATATCCTGGATTTGCCGACCGGCTGTTGCTAACTGGCTCCTCAGTTGAGCATTCTCCATCTCCACCGCAGTATAATAACACGGGTTCAGATTAGGTGGCTGGGGTGCTGAACTACCAGTGTCGTCCTGGCCCGCCAGCTGCTTTCCTGGCCTCTGCTGGACTTCAGGAATTTGCTCATCAGGGATGGCAACATGGTGGGCCTCCTGCCCATCACGCTGTTCTGTTTCATTGCCATGCCTGGATCGAGTGGTCACCATAGTTGGATGTTTGTGGCAGCACTAATCGAACTTACTCTCAATGAAAGCACCAAACTATTGACGCGGTTCTTCGCCAACAGGTAATTAAGAGAAGAAGAGAAAGGGATTAGTGCTGAAAGTAGAACTGTCACAGATATGAAATCTTAGAGAATGAACTAGGTGACTCAAGACACGTTTTTAAGTGGTTCAAAGGTTAAAATCCTTCTACTCCATTAGTCAATATTATTGATGTATTCTGGGTATTTGGTTTACAAAGTATATGGCTCTTCAGAGACTATTTTTTCCCAACCCCTATCAACTCCCAGGGTCCCCATATTTATAGGAGAAGGCACCTGGAAGTTGGTAGGGAGGTCATCACGTGACCTTACCATTTGTCATATCAACTCTGTAACATTTATGATTAATTCCTAAACCTGACACATAAGTGTGGTCTAATCAGTATGTAAGGAGATAATGGGCCGCACGGCCCAACCAAGCCGTGGGTGTCTGAATGCGCACGTTCCTGATGCGTGTCCGAGAAGTCAGGGGGATATCAGACACGTGATGTCAGATATATGCACGTTTATCTTGCGTGTGTTGACTTTACAAAGGGTCATCGATCTATGGCAAGCTCGTACCACGAGCTGCTTCCCTGACCCGACCTTCGGCCTCAAGGATTCCTTCCCCCCAGTCTTGGGCAGCCTTGGCGAGTCTTGAGGATACCTCGAGCTGAGTGGGTACGACCCGGAAAACAAAATATCTGACCTGGGGAAGTTTACGGACTACCTTGATTAGTCTGAGGCTCGACCTGCTAATCAGCCCGTGGGAAATCCAGGGCGTACAACACTCATCAACAAAAAATGAAGAGCATATCATAATTGCTCTTATAATATATGTCCAAAAAAAAAACAAACAGAATATACATGTTTCATACAAAAGCCAGTCAATGTCTCACATTTTGATACCACAAGTCCGTCGTCCGCTTGTTCCTGAACAACTTTATATTTTCATCGTAGATGGTTTCCAATGGAATGCCATCAATGAGATGCTCAATATGCTTGACAACATACACACCACAATCTCCACTATAGAAAAAAAATATAAACATTAAGTGTACAATACTATAATTTTCCTTAGTGACATATATAGTATGAAGATGGTGTTTTTTACTTTCTCTTTGAATGAGTGAGCTCGTGTTTCTTTAGGCGACGCCATATGAATTGATGCAGCTTCTTTCCTGATGCAGGAATCTTCAACATCAAGCTATCAGTGAACAATTTACTTTGCAACAACATAGAAGGAAAAAAACAAGCACCATGGCTTCATAAGTTCCTCCATCTTTTCGCCACTAATCACCGAGATGTCTGAATCATAAACAGTGAGTGTCCAACTAGAAATAGAAGTCTCAATGGCAAGCCAATGTTGCTGTTCATAGTTTTGGCACCAATATACACTCTGAAATCCTCCCCAAGATGCCAAAAACTACTGCTCGATGCTTGTAATGCCCCGAATTCTCCGATATGGTTTAATGGCGGGATTAGTAGGCCAGGAGGGCCATACTTGTTTAATTATTCCATTAATTGAATATATGCATGTTTATGTGAATTATAATATGATATGATGTTAAATGCATGCATGTGGGTCCACATTTCATGACAGGGGTATTTTGGTAATTTGGCCCGTTGAGGGCGTAATTGTATATTTGTATGCATGTCGATGATATATTGTTGAGGCTGCATTATAATGTGGATTTGTTCGAGCTATTCGACATGAGACGATCTTTGAATATTAAGTAGCGGTTTAGTCATAACGGGATTTAGTTCGAGGCTCGGGGTGAGTCTCGGGATGATTAAATGATTAGAACGTTGCCGGGAGTATAAGGGTAACGAGATATGAATTATTGGTGTTTGGGAATTTTGAGAATAGCGGGAATTAGAGAGCATTAATTATGATTAACGAAATAGGTGAAAGATGACGATTTTACCCTTGGGGAGACTTTAGAAGCCTTAAATGACCTAGGGTCATTAGGGTCATTTGGCTTGGGATATATATGGTTTAAGTTGGCTGTAGAAGCATATAGAACAAAAACAGAGCAAAGCTTCTCCTTCCCGTACATCATCTTCTCCCTATCTCCCTTTGAGGATTTTGGTCTCAAATTGAAGTATCAAGCTAGGAAATCAAAGCTTCGAGGTTATAGACTTAGTTCATCTACTAAGGAGGATTCAAAACCAGCTGGAGGTAAGGAATTGTCCATGAATTTCAAGTGTTACTCTGTTTTTTCTTTTAGTTTTCAGCCTATAGATTTTGATGTGAAAAGTTGGAATCAATGGGAGTTTTTGTGTATGTTTGATTGGGTTTTGGTGAGGGGGTGATGTAGATGAGGTTTAGGGGTTGAATTGGATGTTTTGGTAAGGTTTGGGATTGGTTTGGAAGGTTGGTTTCAAGAGGAATCGCAAGGAGGGAAAATCAGTGTAGCTGCTGGTCTGAAGCTGGCACCCCAGCGCCAGTCCAAGCGCCCCAGCGCTATGCAGGGCAGAGAGTAGCCCTCTCTATTTCTGGGGCAGCGCCCCAGCGCTGGTTGGCAGCGCCTAGGCGCTAGGTTAGTTTCAGGGTGTGTTGTTTTTAGGGCTCGGGATGGTTTTTAAGGCTCGGGGGTTGGTTCCTTTACCCCTTTTGAGTAGTTTGAGAGTCCCGAGAGTGAGGGATTGATCCCGGGAGTGTGGTTTAGATTGTGAACCATTCATTGATTTAATTTATTGATGGTTTCTAATTGGTTATGATTAGGTAACCGCTAAGGAATCTAAAGGTTGATCGTTCTCAAGGGTCGTTCTTATATTATTTCTCGCTCGAACCCGAGGTAAGAAAACCGCACCCTGTGTATATGTGACATGCATGATTGTATTGAGGCATGTTGATTAATAAATGTGGACATGGATTGCCTATTAAATGCTAGCGAATGTTGTATACCTGTACATGTACTGACTAGTCAGGGACACTGGCCTAAAGAGTCAGAAATGGCATAGCGTCATGAACGCCGAGCCAAATGAAGATTAGATCTAATCGATATCAGCGTTGAATGGCTCTAAGGCATTAACGCTGGACCAACCCTAAGGTCAATGAACTTATAAGTGCTTGTCTAGTCTAAGACTAGTTACTAGAGCCAGGGCTTAAGGCCCCGGTGACTGCTTGTTACATGGCTAGGGAACGCTGTTACAAGGTTATGACTTTTAGGTCATGAGGCGGGTTATGTTGGTGACTAGTCACCATGCACCTAACCTGTTCGAACTAAAAAAAGTTCACTTATCTATAAAGCCCCGGTGACCCTATCGTCACAAGGCTAAAGGGAGCTGGACCCATTTTAGTGACGTTTGCAACTGTCACCTATTTGTTTGGACTGATGGTCCTGAATGATTATTATGATCATTGTTGATATTATATCATGCTTTATTGTGTTTTCTTGCTGGGCCTTGGCTCATGGGTGCTATGTGGTGCAGGTAAAGGGAAAGAAAAGCTCACCCAGCCTTGAGTGGAGAGCTTAGGTGGTGATGTGTACATATGTAGCCGCTTGACCACCACGGCCAAGGAGTTCTCAGAGGAACTAGGGGGTTTGCCCTATTTTTTCCGCTTAGGTCGGCGGGTTTGAAATTTTGAAACAATAATGACCTTTTTGAGTTTTAAATAACTTGTAAATGTTCTTGTGGGCCCATGAACAGTTTCATGTATTCAATAAAATATATCCTTTCCTTTTTATTGATTTTCCACCTTAACTTGTTAATAACACTTAGAACACATTTTTAACCAAAGGACTCGAGTAGTGGGTCAAATTTCTGGTTCACCATAACTGTTCTGGGGTAACCAGGGCGTTACAATGCCGGTCACCATGGAGAACACGTCATAATCCCATAAGAACTTTGTTTTTTTGGTACTCATCTTGTACTGCTGATATCAGGCAGGTATCACTTGTGAGAAATAAACGTTCATCACAACAACATTCTGGCGATATGTCGTGGGAAAAATTGGCGACGCCTACGAAGCATGTCCTGTGCCACAGCAATATGCTACAAAGAGAGTACAGTGTAAAAAGTTAGCATAGACCATCATAAATGGCTAAAAAATAGTGCAGAAATGAATAAATTGATTTATAATTGAGCACTATTAAGCTTATATCGAACTAAACATCGAGCTCATTGAGTCCATATCAAGCCCCATCGAGCTCATATCGAGCTAATCTCAGACAATAAACAATAACCCTACAACACCCCCATCGATCTACTATCGAGCTCCCACCGAGCTAATCTCAAACAGTAAACAAAAACCCTAGTTTAACACCCTATCAATCTACTATCGATCTCCCATCGAGCTATTCTCAAACAGTAAACAAAAGCCCTAGTTCAACACCCTCATTGATCTACTATCGAGCTCCCATCAAGCTAATCTCAAACAGTAAACAACAACCTTATCGAGCTCTTGGTAGCCCCCATCGAGCCCCTATCGAGCTTTCCTCGAACCTTATCGACTCAATAAAACAAAACTTGTAAAAAATAAAAACAAAACATAATTTGTTAACTGTTTAAATAGATGGCTTACCCCATCATTGAGCCACGACTGGGGTATCTTCCACGTCAGAAACCATGCTGGACCGTGATTCCCAGTCTGCACATCCCTCGAAGTTTGGTTGGGGATGTCTCCAAGCAACCACTTGCTAACTGTCCTATACTATTTGCGATCTGGCTTCTTGAGAGGGTCCAACACAATTGCCTCCTGGTAGCCGCCTCTGTAGGTGCAGCTGCATCAGTGCGAGGTCTTTTCCTCGTGGGATTAGTGTAGTCCATAAATCATCTTGGCTTGCGTCTTTCGCGTGTAGTCCTCTAAAACCGAACCCCATCAACTTCCTCAGGGTTGACAATAACGACTCCTAGAGTCATAGGATCAAGTGTCACAATGATGGTGAAGGAGTGGTTGGACCATCAACATAGTCATCTGGAATATCTAGTGAATCTGAGTCTGAATCTGCCTTGGAGACCCTCAGTCTCTCCTTAATAGATGTCAGGATCTGACTAACTGCATCCATGATCACTGACTAGTTCTTCAGGAGGGTCTCCTGTCGACCCTCGACTCTATCCAACCGTTTGATCAACTCGCCTAGAACAGGGGCTGAGGCTGGGGCTGCAGCTGGGGCAACATGAGGGGTGGGACCTGCAACCTCTTCCTCCTCCGGGACAACATCATCAAATATCTTCACTGCCTCGGCTACTTGAGAAACTATCTCAGTGACTTTCTCAAAAGTTGCATCCTCCTCCTCCTCATCAGACTCCCCGAGATCCTGGCCAAGCCCGAGATAAATGGGAAGATCTCCCTCTATCAATGATAAATAAACATCATTTTCTGTTGGTCAAGGCTTCAACATCGGAAGGATGATCAACTACAAACAACATAAAACGTTTGGTTTACTCAAATAATCATAAAAGATAAGCATATAGATAAAAATAATTGTTTAATGTCAATCAAATATAACTTACATTCTTCTTCGATAACATCGGTGAGATGACAGACTTGGTGAAATACTTGTTCTTCTGATGCGACCAACTAAGCATCCTCGGGACCATGTTTTTCGAGATCACAACAGACTCCGTCGCAAGCTGCTGAATAACCTCATGTGCCTAATATTGTAAGGCCAGGGCATAACCATACATATTGTACTTGGACTCTTGCTGCACCTTGGCATCTTTCTTGTTCTCATAATTTGCCTTTTGCTTCAGCATGTCCTTCTTACAAGACTGTAAAAGCCTCCCATAAGAGTATTTCCCCCATGGATAGCTAAAGAAGTAGTCTACGTCCTCAACCATCTTTAGAATATCTTGCCATATATGCAACTTGCCCTCTATGGCATTTAGAACCCCCTCAACCAACAAACATAGACCAAGCTTGTACACATCTTCCACAACAGTACAAGTCTTGAAAACATTGTACACCTATGAAAGCTTTACTTTCTCAGCATCATTGAAATACTTCTTTATCAAGCGGTCGTTGGGATGACGCTCGTACAACTCTTCTGGTGACGAGAAGGTACTAAAATTCAACCCCGTCACCAGGGCAAACTCTCCCATGCTGAATTTACAAGACTTCGACCCCAAAAAGAAATGCATCTCATCTTCTTTATTACTGGCAATTTTCCTCAAAAGCAGCTGATGCACCAAAACTCCTAAGAAATTAAACTCCGAATCCAAAAAAGCTGCTTGAAAGGGGATTCCTTAGCCTTTTCTATCAGCCCAAGGTCCACAAACCTAGTCTTAATGTGATTTAAAGTGCTACTACCCCAATATGTGATTTGATCAGGAAAGTAATCTACAAACAGAACAAGTAACTCAGACATCTACAACAACACATAATAAAAAATTTGTAAGAAAACAGAATCGGAAAAAAATTCAAAAATATTTCATCAAAAACTGAAATAAACACTGTCATCGAGCTTATATCGAGATGTTATTAAGCCCTATCGAGCTATACATCGAGCCTCTATTGAACTACCATCGAGACACTATTAAAACTAATCTTTTAGGTTACCATTGATCTTATATCGAGCCTAACTATATCAAGCCTACTATCGAATCGAACCATTCAAACTACCCTATCGAGCAACTATCGAACCATTCAAACTACCCTATCGAGCCTACTATCGAACCATAATCGAGCCTATCGAGCCATTAATGAACCTATTGTTAGGAAACTTATACATAATCTTTATTTATTTTCATGTATATTTAATATTAAAAAAAGTAATACGAGATAGCCTATAACATGTTTCTAAAATTGAATTCAAAGAGAAACAAAGACAAGAATACTTACAGTATACGCATCGGAATTAAAGAGTCCTCTCTTCAGTTTCTCTAACTCTTGTATCCTTTTTGTCGCAGAGTATTATCAAGAAACTGAACCGTTCTTCTATTTTCTTCACAGTCTTCCAATGTATCCTTAGAATCACCTAGACTAGTGTGGGAAATTCTCAACACATGAGATAGATACAGAGAGAAGAAGAGAAAATAACAAAGAGGCTTAGAAAATGACTTGTGTTTAGAGAGAATCTAAAACTATTAGAAAACCAGTGATTAAACTTATCTGTTGTCTCAGAAATCTTAACTTCTGACTTCTCTCTAAGCACTCCTTTAATAGACTCAATTAGGCCATTTAATTTAATTAAAAAATTAATAAAATAATAGTCATTTTAAAGCCCTAGGTCGAAATTATCACGGACTTTAGGCCCGTGAAATTTCTCATTTGATTATAAGCCCATTGGACTTAAAATCAAGGCGTGTATTATTTTCTATTGATTTAATTAATTAAATAATTATTTAAATCCTTCATCAAATTAATTATTTATAATTTGAACCTTAATTTAAACTTATTTATTAATTTAGATTCCAATTTATCTTAATTAATAAATCTTCCATAATTTATCTTTTCTTCTCAAAATTACACAACTCTGTGAAACTATCCAAAATTGACCTGGTCAACTTTGATAATTCTAATTGATAATTAAATCAATTAATTGAGACTACCTAGATGATTTTATCCAAGGTACAATGGGGACCATGGGCCTATGAAATCAAGCTTCAATAAGTTATCATAAATCTAACAAATAAATTTACTAACTTATTAATTCCTCGTGACTCCACTATAGACTCGAAATTGCACTCTTGAATTCATAGAACGCTCTATAACAAATATAGATACGCTATTAATTATCCATTGTTACAACCATAATTATCACTCAATCCTCTATAGACGGTCTATAATGAGATAGGACTAAAATATTGTTTTACCCCTCATTGTATTTTATCCTTAAAACACTTAATTCCTTGTAAATGATATTTCAGTAAACTAATTTATTTACTGAAATGAGATCTCTATCATTTAACACCTTGAACCAAACTAAAAGGAAACCATCGTTTCACTTCTTCATCAGAAGCTATAGATGTTCATATCTATGATTAATACTCCCACTCAATTATACTACCGAGTTCCCAAGATGTAAGTATGGGCTAGTCCGTAGGGTAAGCTGGTAATGAACAAGTCAAAGAACTCAAATAATACAATCAGTTAGAATACTAACCACTCAGAATTGAGATTGAATTGACCTATAGTCAACTATATGATATGACTAGAATAGATAATAACGGTATGTTTACTTATCTTATCAACTGTCAATATCGGTCCTGCCTAATGTAATAAATACATCCGATCTTATCTACTTTGCTAATGTTCTGGAAAGAACATAACACTCTAATGTGTAAGTAGATCATATCGTAGATTGGCAAGTCAGTGTAAATCCTGTGCACTGACTAATCTTAGGACTAACTTACTTTGAACATATAATCGTATTTATATTCCATTGTGATTACGTCACTATAAATAAGATTAGCTATATGCTCGGGATTTAATAGAAGTTTATATTAAACAAATAATCATGAAAATAAAACATGTGAGCAAAGTGATTGACCAAGTCAAAAAATGATTTCTATTCTTTTATTGATAAAATGAGATTACAAAGAATTTGAGTTTTAATTAGGGCATAAAACCCCAACACCTATCGAGCCACTGGTTCAAACCCAGAAAAAAAATCCAAAAAAAAAACGATGAACACAATCCACAGATCACAGATTCAATAATATGCTCTATCAAAAATTGAAATGGGTTCAAGATTTTACGTTTGATTGTCAAACTTTGGAGGAAATAATGGCTTGGGGTCGACGTGGGTCTTGGTTTCGCCGTGGGTCTCGGGGTCGACGAAGAGATGGGAGAGGGGGTCTCGGTTTTGTTGTGGGTCTTAGGGTTGGGGGCTTGACAAGGTTGGGGGCTCGATGGAGGTGGGCTCGACGGAGGTGGGCTCGACAGGTTCTGGGTTTTTTGTGAGAGTGAGAGAGAGAGAGAGAAATAGAGAGAGAAGTGAGAGGTTGATTTTTTTTGGGTGTGGAAAAATGAGAGGGGTATTTTTGGAAATAGGAGAATGTTTAACATCAATTTGAAATTGTGAATAGTGCTAGAATTGTTATGTAATCGTAAATATTAGTATGTATAAAAAGTGAAATTTCCCTAAGAAAATGCCCTTGGCGTTCGAACATTAAGATTTATATAAATGAGATTGACCATTATGCCAAAGTCTTAATTATTAAATATTAGCTTCAATAAAAAAATATATACATTAATTAATTAAAATACATTTATTTTAAAAAATATATTTTTTATATATTTTTTTCTTCACCCGGGGCACCCGCTCACCCTCATCTATACTTGGGCCCGCCCCTGCACATAAAGATAAAAATATCAAGTATTAATTGTAATTTATTAATTTTTCCATAAAAGTTACAAGATATTGAAATATTTATATGACAAATAATAAAATAAAAGGGTAGGTAACTATTTGGTACCCTGTGTTTTTGCAAAGTATCATTTTGGTACCCTCTGTTTTCAATAATGCTCATATGGTACCCTGTATTTTAAAATCGTACATATTTGGTACCCTAAACTCAAATTTAATTAATAAAATTTTACTACTTTAATCAAATTGCAGTGAATTATGTAAGTTCCAAATTTAAATTTAATTACTTAATTACATATAACTGATGACAATTTGATCATATTGACAAAATTTTATCTATCAAATCTGAGTCTAGGGTATCAAATATGTATAATTTTAAAATACAGGGTACCATATGAACATTATTGAAAACAGAGGGTACCAAAATGATACTTTGCAAAAAGATAGGGTACCAAATGAGTAAATTCCCAAAATAAAATTATAAAAAAAGAAGAGAAATAAAATGCATTCAGTATTTCTCTAAAAATTATAGCTAGTCTTCTAGTATTATATTTAAAGTAGTATTTTTATATACAAATTAGTGAAAAAATTATTTTGTATAACATTTACAAAATATATTTTGATTTTTTTAAAATATATTTAGAAAATAATATTATATATAATATTTAAGGCAAGTTCTTTAGTCCCTCACGGGACTTAGTCCAACAAGTGGGACCCAAAAAAATTGCTAAGTGTCAAGCTATTAAATTATTTTGTGTTTTTATTATTAAATTTTTTTACTTGATGAGCCGGTGATGTAAACCGGTTGTGAAAAAATATGTTATCATGGTCTGAAAAGTATGGGCAAAACAGTAATTTGCAGGTAAAAAAAGTCTACAGTGGAGGGCAATAAGGTAAAATTAGTATTGTGTTCAAACATATTTACGATATTGGGAAAGTAATGTTTATGAGTCACTTAGTAATTTTTAAAGGAGTAGTGAGGAATAACGTTGTATGTAAAAGTAATGAATTTCCCAGTAACTCATTTGCATATAAGTAACCTTTTGATGTCGGTAAGTAATATTCAATAGAGTGGTTAGTAATAACATAATAGCTGAAAGTAATTATTGTTTGTTTTTTTGCGAGTAACAAATGAATTGTCTTAGTAAATATCTCAGTTTTGTTTGACTTATTTAATGGTTAGAAGAATGAATTACCATTGATTATGTAGCTTTAGGTTGTATAGTTAATTTAGAATGAATTTTGGCCATTATATGATATTTGGTATGTAAGACTTTCCCTTTGCATAAGTTATTTTATAATCCCCTTATGTTTAACACAATTAGAGTATAATAATAATAATACCACTAAACGTATCATATTTAAGTTATAATATTTATATGATTGCTTGATTAGGAGTCACTACTTCGTTAAAAAAAAGTGTGATTGAAATATTTCTATCATAAATGGAGAATAAAAATTTAATCTCATACAATATAAAAAGATGATTAATTAATGAATCATTCATACTATACTTTTGTAAGTTCATTTGACATGTACGGTGAAGTACATAGGTTTAAATTGCAAACCACATTGGTGGCTTAGTTGACGAGGAAATTAATAATTTGTTAAATTGCATGGAAGATGGGGTCAAGTAATTGGGATGTGTCGATTGTACGAATATGTGTTATAGTAGAACATCCCCAATCACGGTTGTGTAATCTAAGCTTTGAACTTACAAAATTATAGTAGGACCCAATTAATTTTCCAATTGTCAAGTTTTGAACAATTTTGGTGTTTTTCTTTTTTAGAGTGTTTGAACAATTTTGGTGATTTTTGATGAGTTTTTTTGCTGGAACATGTTAGAGTGTTTGGGATAATTGAATTATGTTTTGGGGTGATTTTTGAGTTGGTTTGGCTTGGGTTTAGTTGCTGAAAATGAAGGATTTTCTGGGTTCGAAGGGGTCGGGCCGCGGCTCTGTTCTTGGTGTGTTGCGGCCCTCTAGAACAGGTGGGAGCCAGGGAAGGAGGGTGGGTTGTGGCGTGTGTCTGCTGATTGGGGAGGCTGGGCCTCTGATTGGAGGCGGGTTGCGGTATGGGGGCATATGGCCGCGACTCTTAAGGGGTTTTTGGACCCCTAGAAGGTTTTGAGCATGGGAACTTAACCTTAGGGGCTCGGGATTGTTTCCACTACCCGGTTTGGTGGAACCCGAGGCCTCGGAGGCTAGGACTTTTTCCAGAAGGCTTTGATCACTCGATATTAATAGAATCCTATTTTATGGTTGTGACTTAGGCTATCGCTAAGGGCTCAGAACTGGGATCGTGCTCGAGGGTCATTCTTATTTATGCTTGCTTGGACCTAAGGTAAGAAAATTACACCCAGAACGTGTTGTATGTTATTAGGGCTCGACCCGTCTATTGTATATCAATGTGATTAGGGATTGGGCCCTAGTATTGGTTATGTTAGGTTATTGTTTTAAATGCTTCTTGTTAGATGCTTAAGTGCTTATATTCGTTATGTGAATTCTATGGTTAGGGCAAGTGGCCCCGTTATGTGAATGTGCTTAGTATTATGAAAATGGTTATTCAGTGGGATTATATGATTAGCATGAATATGTGCTTAATAGTCAAGATGTGCCTATCCACATCTGTTTCCTATAAGTAGGGTATGTAATCCTGGATCAGGGCTTGACTTATAAGTCAAGGTCGGCAATAGTGCGTTGTGCGCTGGTCGCAAGGCATTGGCTTAATATAGAAACGTACTATTACGTTGATTGACTATAAGGTCGAAGATGAACCACGGGGGTTGGGCTAGCTCTATGGCGAGGCCCCAAGTGACTCTATGGTCATGTAGCTAGGGCATAGGCCCGAGGGTTGGCTTAAAAGCCAAATGAATAGGGCAACGACCCCAGGTCGATCCAATGATCATGTGTTTGAACTAAATGACATTGACTATTTAATTAATGTTGTTGATTATTGTTGAATGGTTATTTAGAGTTATTTTCTCTGCTGTTATACTTTCTGTTTTCTTGCTAAGCCTCGGCTCACGGGTGCTTTGTGGTGCAGGTAAGGGAAAGGGAAAGCTTGACCAGCCATGAGTTGGAGAGCTTCGGTGGCGGCGTGTACATATGCGGCTGCTCGACCATCACAGTCGGGGTTATCACAGAGAAATTAGGGTTATAGCCCTGTTTTGCCGCTTAGGCCGGCTGATGTAACTTTTGTTATGTATTTACCATTTTTAACAGTTGTGTTGTAATATTTTGGGATCCCATGTTATATAAAGCTTTTGGAATAAAAGTCAATGGTTCTTTGACAAAAAACTTTAACCCTAACCCTTGTCACTAACCTTAGTTACACGTTTTAAGCCAAATGACTTGATCAGCAGGTCTGACACAATTTTAACTACACAGTGTAACGGTCCTGGATTAGGAGGGCGTTACAAATAATTTCCAACTACAAAAAATACATGATATTAAAGATGAAATAAATTATTGATTGTAGCGAAACACATTAACATTATATTGAATTTTTGAGAATCAATACAAAAATAAATAATTAAGTAAGTATACTAGGTTTCATTGTCCATTCTAATAATAAGAAAACTTAGAAACTCATAACAAAATAAGTAAATAAAATTATCTTTGAGCGCATGCAACATTTTCTCTAGATTTCTTTATCTAAAACTATATATTCTTCTAATGACCTAAACACATATTTATAATAAGATAAAATGATTGAAGTGAAATAAAACTTATTATAAATAACATATAGTAATTTTGCAATTAAAAAATAGTAAAAATCTGAACTTGGGTCGTTTGCTCCTTGGGCTGTGTGGGCTTGGTGCACTTTGAGTTATTATTTTATTTGCAAAAATGCTACTTTCTTGGTTATGGATTATATTTTTGCTCCTTTTAAATTTATTTTTAGATCTGCCACAATGCTCTATATTCTTTTAAAAGTATATCAACTAAATATTTTAAAATATATATATGTTATTAAATTCATGAAAATATTAATTAAAATTTAATTGAATTTCAATTTTTAGTAAAATAAATATGTATTTTTGAGCATTTATCATGAGACTTTTGGCCACTGACGTCAACAGGAACACTCTTTATAAGTGCGATTATGGATCTTGGAGCATTAAGTGTAGTAATTAGATCGTTGATTAGATCCAAAATTTCTTATAGTTAGTCAAAGTTGTCACAAACTACTACATTGAGTAAGATTAGGGGCTATCGACACTGATTGGAGCTTTGCAACCACTTAAGTCAATATGAACTATCTTTATTAGTGCGATTGTTCACTTGCCATTAAAACAATAAAGGAAAACACAATGATATATGCCAAAAAAATTCATTTCAATTTACAGGGAAAAAAATCAATACACCAAGTAACAATGATCTATAGAAGAAAACAAATTAAAACTCCAATATTACAATTGTTTATCATTATTTGGTATCTACATCTTTGAATCATTCAAATATATATATAATCGCACAAACTAAAGAATTATTTTATTCTACACTATTACTCTTGAACCATTTCTAGTGATAAATATGTGTCCATAACATAAAAACTATGGCAACTATCGCAATCAAATATAATACTAAACATTAATAAAAACAAGTGAAACACTCATTTAATTTCCATCTCGAGTAACACTTTGGAATATACAAGAAACCAATGTACTTGGCTACGTGATAAAATTCAACCTAAAAGTAATAGATACATACATACAAATACAGTCCTTGAACTATACCAATGCTTCATTTCAAGTAATCCCACAACTTGTATAGCTCACCTTCCACTTATTTGGACATAAATGACATGTTCTATAAGACACACTGATGCAGGGATAAAGTAATTATATCAATATCTCAACCAGACTGTGTAATGCCCCAAATTTCCTAATAAGGTTTAGGACCTTGATTAGGAGGCCGGGAGGGCCATAATTGATTTATTATAGTATTTAATGATTATGTGCATGTTGATGTGAATTATATTATTATATGATGGTGAATGCATGCATATGGGCTTATATGTTAATGATAAGGGCATTTTGGTAATTTGGCCTGCTGAGGGCATATTTGGAAATTGGGTGCATATTGTAATATGTGAATGAGATTTCATTATTATGGAGATATATTCGAGCTATGCGGCATGAGACGGTCATATATAATGAGTTAGCGGTTTTATCATAACGGGGTCAATTTTGGGGTAATAGAAATGTTATTTGGTGATAGATTGAGAATATTTGAGATCAGGGTGAAATTCTGGAAGTTTTGACTATAGTGTCCCCGGGGGTGTTTTCGGGACCCCGAGCACTAGGTTTTATTTAAGGTTACTTAAGCTTGAAGTAGCTTGACAGATAAGAACATACGTTAGAAACTTATCGTTCTCTCTCAAAACAGTCCGTTTTACCGTTTGAGCCTTTTTGAGGAAATCTTGAGTTCTAGGAGTCGGAATCAAGCGAGGGTCGAGGCATATCGATCCTAGGAAAGATTAGAAGCTTCTTAACTGAAGGATTTGACGAGAAACAACCCAATCGAAGGTAATCTAAGTTTGAAGTTTTAAGTTTTTAAAGTTTTGAAGCTTAGAATTGGACTTTGTTAATTGTTGAGTTTTTGGTCGGTTTGAGCTTTGGGTTTTGAAGGTTTTGGAGTATTGGGAAGCTTGTGAACTTTGATTTGATGATTGGGGAATGTTTGGGTATGTTTTTGGAGGATTTGGAGTGCTTGAAACGCGTTTGGGAATGGCCCAGGGTTGGGGGCCGCGGCCCTGTTCTTGTGCGCCGCGGCCCTAGTTCGATGAAGCAGGTGTCATGAATTTGTGCTTGCTGGGCGCTGCGGCCCTTGGTGGAGGGCGCCGCGGCCCTTGCCTCAGAGAACCCTGGGGGCCGCGGCCCAAGGTGCTAGGGCCGCAGCCCTTGCCCTGTTTTCACCCCGTTTGCTCGTTTTGACCCCGGGAACTTAGCTATGGGCCTCGGGAGTGTCCCTACTACTTGGATTAGTTTGGATTGATCTCTTGGGGGATAGATATTGGTGTGAAACCTTTGATTATCATGTTATTGATGGTGTTTCATACTTGGTTATGATTAGGTGACCGCTAAGGGCTTAAAGGTTGATCGTTCTCAAGGATCATTCTTATATTGGTACTAGCTCGAATCTGAGGTAAGAAAACTGCACCCTGTGTATATGTGACATGCATGGCTATTATGGATGCATGTTGGTTGGTTATTGAGCATGACATGCATGACTATTATGATGCATTTTGATTGGCTATTGAGTATGACATGCATGGCTATGATTGATGCATGTTGGATGTTTAAATGTAAACATTGTTAGCATAATGAATGCTTGGCAAATCTTGCCCATTTGCATATGACTGTTGTTGAGGCATGCTGGATAATTAAGTGTGATGCATGTAATGCACGAGAAACATGTGATAAGGCATGCCATGAACGATGAATATGAGATTGGTCAGAGCTTGAGTCTCTGAGTTTGTGCATGATCATGACTGTGCTAGAAACTGTTTAGTAAGCATTCTGAATGCCCTATTCTTGGATAACTGTCATATGATACATATTGATAGCATTGCTTACTTGTGTATGGTACTGACTAACTAGTCAGATCGACAAAAGTGTTAGTATCAGCTGTGAAGCTGTGACTTACTTGTCAGGTTCGGCAGTGATACTGGACACAGGTCAAGAAGCGCTGACTTACTTGTCAGAACGGCCTTAGCGTGAATCACGCAAGCCAACAGAGATTAGATCTAATCGATTACTAGCATTGAATGACTCAAGGAGCATTAATGCCTGACCGACCCTGAGGGTCGATGAATAAACAGAGCTTGAAGGCTAGTGGCTTACCTATCAGCCACTCTCTTGCTAGAAAACAGAGCTTGAAGGCTAGTGGCTTACCTATCAGCCACTCTCTTGCTAGAAAACAGAGCTTGGAGGCTAGTGGCTTACCTAGCAGCCACTCTTTCGCTAGAAAAGAGAGCTTGGATGCTAGTGGCTTATGTAACAGCCACTCTCCCGCTAGAATCATGTGATGTGCACCCATTGGTTTGAAAGCTTTATATTCAGTGTGATTATAATGATAATCATTTGATAATGTTTATGAAAAGTGTTATGTTTTCTTGCTGGGCTTCGGCTCACGGGTGCTATGTGGTGCAGGTAAAGGCAAGAGGAAGCTAGACCATCCTTGAGTTGGAGGGCTTAGGTGATGACGTGTACATATGCAGCTGCTCGTCCGTCACGGCCGAGGTTTAAAGTGGAACTAGGGTTGAACCCTGTTTTGCTGCTTAGAACGGCCTGTTGTAAATGTTTTCTGTAATAGACTCTGAAACTTTATTTTCGGGATCCCAACATATATATTAAACGTTTTAGTGAAACGTTACATCCTAATCAAATTTTTAATCCCTAAACCGCTAATCATACTTAGTTTCACGATTTTGGCCAAATGACTCGATTAGCGAGTTTAGCACTGTTTACAAGGCACACCGTAACGGTCCCTGGAGTTTGGGGCGTTACAGACTGGCTCTAAAAAACTAGTCAAAAATAAATTATAGAAATTACCAAACAATTTAATATTGTTGTTGTAAAGGAAAATAAAATTAGATTAGTTATTATATATACATAAGCTCATGAAAATACTCAGAAATAGTTATTAGAGTCCAATATAAAGACTATAACACAATAACAACAATGTTTCATTCATATTACCAAAATAAACAGTTTTCAAAATCTCACTCAAAAATACCAAAAACAAAAACCAAGAGACTGATAAATAAAATTCAGCAATGAATACTACTTTTATTCCCTGCCAAAAATTATTATATGTCGGTCCCACCTCATATAGGCAACAACCCTATCACTACACCAATACAATTTAGACTATCAATTACCCTGACCTTCATGATTGATGAGGGAAATAAAAATTCTAAGGTACCAAACAATTCTAATAAGAAAAAGACAGATTGTTTGTACATATAGTTTAATGAACTTTTGCATATACGTGTGTATATATATATATATAAATATGTATGTACGTGAATGCATATATAGGGAGACATAAAGGGAGAGATATATTCAATTAGAGAGTGTGAGAGTGCGAGAAAGGTGTATTTGGTTCATTACTTCATTTTTCCAACCATTGGCATGATTATTTTCATAACAACTACTTACAAAAGCTTCTCTCATGATTCATGATTTGACTTAAAAAAATTCAAAGATACCAAACAATTCTCTTAGGAATCACATATTATTTGTGCATATAGTGTGAATTTTTTTTCTTCCAGTCAAGAAATTGTACTACATAATGAGCAATTTGGCATGGTTCTCTAATCTGATGAATTGATAAGAACATCATTAGCCATTTATTTTATTTATTGAATCCCAATCTTAATAACAACATTTTCAAGCATTCATTTTCTTCATCAACTCCTCTGTTTCTTTCTATATGTTTCCCAACGTAAGTTTAAATGTTAAGGCTTTTCTCCATCATTTCAATTTATCACCAAAGCATATGTATACCTCACTCAAAACAAAATGAGATTCCCCTATTTTGTATAACTAAAGTTTTCTATATTATGGGGTTTCAACAATTTTCAGAAACGAAATGGGTCCTAGAAAATACTGTTTAAAAAATCCTAAGCTATTTATATTTTCCACCATGAAAATTTCTTAAAAGTTGTAGAAAATATAGAAATTTCAATAAAAAATTTAAGAAACCCAAAAAGAGATAACACTACTTGTTGATGATGGTGATACACCCCAAATAACAATAATAAAGCAAACATCTCAATACCACGAAATTAAAAATATAATCGATCAATGTAAAATTTCTACCTGGAACAATTGCCGAAGATTGATAGTGCTACATTGAGATCACAGCGTCAAACAAAAGGGATACCTCGACCACTCGGCGACACGAAGGAACAACCACCCTCGAACATGCGTTGACCAAACACAGTAACTAACGAAACAACTACCCCGAACCCACAAGCAAAACTCTCCAATGAAACCCACGACATTCGAAAAACAAAAATATTAGTACCAAACCAAGGATCCATGGAGCTATTTCTTCTTGTGCCCTATCCCAAAAGCATTGAAAAAAATATAAGGAAGGGCTCCACCACCAGTCAACCACACCAATCGACCTATTATTGAAGATATTTAACATAAACCATCACACACTCTCACCTCGCACCCAAACTGACGAACCACGTCGACGGCAGAAAACCACGGGGGGAGGGAGGGACATTCAACCTATGTGTATGCAAGCTCTACCACAATCCTTTGCACCTAATCCTCTGATTTTACAAGAAGAATTTTCACTTCTTCATTCTTCCAATAACATCAATTTCACCCATCAAAGGGAACAAATGCTTTTTGGGTCCTTTTAATTAATAATATCAAATAAAAAAATTTATCAGGAAAACGGTAGTCGGTTGCTAAATGATATGAATGGGTATATGTGTATTTTAACACATTCTCAACCAAACAATTCAATCTCACTGTCCAATATGAATCCAACGACTGAAAATACATGAATGACTGAGTCCAACAAAACCAACTGAGGGACTAAAGAATTCCCCAATATTTAGTACATAATCACGTAATTGTGGTTATGCGCCCATGTACCTAAAGTCTACATGATATTCTATTTCGTAGAGTTTGGTATATACATTTTTAGTTCGATTTGTCACCCTCACTTACCTATGATATATTATCGTAGGAGTCATTTTTAAGAAAACTTTAGTATCTAATAAAAATTAGGAGTAATTAATATGATTAAAAACTAGCTATTTAAAAATAAGCCATCTATTTTATTTTATTTTATAATTAGTTTATGATAACTTTTTATCAACTACGTATATAAATGAAATTTGAAAAAGGTTAAAAGAAAACACAACTAATGTGAACATTGGACTATGTCAATGTTTATATATTGTTTATGTTTCTTTGCATAACTCTAACAATAGAATAAAAATTGAAGAAGATGTATATTTTATAATGCGATAGACATACGGAGGAAACCCACTCCATGTCAATTTATTCATCGAAAAAATATGGGAACATAAATTAAACCCATATAAACAATACATAATTGAGAAATAAAAACAAAAAATAGAATCCAAGAAGACTTAAACGATCAACATAAAATTGCTGATTTTTTCTTATTTCAAGGGTGAAACTCGTAGTTTTTGATTGCCACCCTTGAGAAAAAGTATCATAATATTTTAGACACATTTTCATCATATTGCTACGTTTTTAATAACATTATTTGTTACATCCGTAATATGTTGTTGTCAATACTTATCATTATTTTTGAAGTAATAATACAACGATCTAAATAGGGTACGAGATTACCAGCCTTATGACTGTTCACTATCCCATTTATAGGGTGCTTACTGGTGTTTGCTAAACAATATGACAAACGGAATAGCAAATTATACAAAATGTATTATAGCACATTCCCATAATAAAGAGTCGGAAATATACAAGTATTGCCAATCTCTACCAATATAGATTATTCAGATAGAGATTTCAACTCAAGAGGTCCACATCAATTAGGGTAGGTTTGCCAACTTGAGTCGAGAGACCAATGTCACATGACTAAGACAGCAGCATAGAACCTTATTGATTGTATGAGAATGTGTAGATTGATGTGTATCAAGATTAAAGAGAGGCCGAAGTGGCTAGAGTTTTAGAGGTTGTTAGACATTGACACTATAAAAACTATAGGAAAAATTATACATAACACACTGTAAATTTTAAAAGAATTTGAAAAATACAGTAATTTACAAAAATTACAAAAATATGGATAATACTTTGAATAATTATTTATTTAAATATGGTTACAATATTGTTTTATATTGTAAACTTTATTTACAAATTTATAAACTAATTTGTAAACTTTGTTTACAAAGAAATGTATTGTTATAAATTTGTAAACTTTTTGTTAAAAAAAAACTCTATTTATAATTAGGATTACATCATTCCACATAATTTGAATTTTATTTACAAAATTTACCGTTAAATAATTATTTACATATACATTGTATTCTATACCTTAAAATAAGTTTTTTATTATTTTTTCCTCTTTATTCAAATATATCTATTTCTCTTATCTCACTTCTCTAAAACTTAAAAATAAATTATAGCCATATCGCTAGTCGTTTGGCCTCACGGGTGGTATCATCGCGACCTGCTCTTCAATGTGATTATTTTGATATGTAGGAAACATATATTTTTTCGCCGTCCCCCTAGATGACTGAAATTAAAAGTAACATTTTAGTTTAGTTCATATTGGTTAACCAAAAGTTTTTTTTTGTGCTTTGTTGTATTTAAAAAATAACTATGTAGTTGCTTTCTAATTTGAATAAACAAAAATTTATAATAAAAAACTAAAATGTGTATTTTTTTATTATAATACGGAATTAACTTCTAAGTTTCTTTTTTGTTTGATTAATAAAAGAAACACAATTATTTACATGTAAATTACATTAGTGACTAAAAAATGAATTAAAAGTTTTCATTTAAAAAAGTTAATATATGGCATACTAAAAATAACTTTTGATGATAAACTATGTAGTAATTTGTTATACTTTATTGTAACTCATTAGTTCTTGAACCAAGTTCGAAGGTAATGTACAATTATCTTAAATAATAAGATACTATAATATAACCTAAAAAACTAATTAGCATTTTAGGATAAAAAAGTTTCAAAAAATAAATTTTAGAGGTTACCAAAATGTATATGAAATAATATGCTCTAAAATTAAACATTTTTTTGCGAAAAAAATAACCAATTGGTAACTTATCACCATTATAAGTAACCAAAAAGTTATTTTTGAAAACCCAGAAAAATGAAAAATTCGGAATTTCGGAAATGTTTTTAATTCAAGTATATTATTTTAAAAATGATATCTTTTGATGATGCGGCAATGTGTTTTTGTAAATAAAATTATGTAGGTGCTTTTGTAATTATTTTATATTATATGTATAAAATTATAAAGATTCCTTATAATTATACCCTTCCCTATTTTTGTAATTTTTTTAGAATTCGTATTTTTAGTATTTTTTTAAGAGTAATGATATGTGCACCCAAAATATACACACAAACATTCCATACAGTGATGTGGCAGTTTAGCCTAGTCAATCATATTTATTAAGATTGAGATCTACTGTTTTAAAAAGCAGACACGTCACTGTATAATATTTAGCTACATATTTTGAGTGCACATATCATTACTCTTTTTTTAAATATGTTTGTAAATGTCCCAAAACTAAATTGTTTTTTATTTCTAAAAATAAAAAAAATATTTTTAAAAAATAAATAAGGGTGCTTGTGATTATATTCATAAAATAATTTTAAAATCAAAGTTAAATGGCCCCACTGATTTGTTTTCAATTATCACATCACAACGCAACTCTGTTCTATTTAACCAAGCCATGTCATGTGCTGTAGTTGAGACACGTTTTTCATATGGATGATATGGATTTATTCGAGATGGTTAACTGTGTTTTAACCGTGTGAGGGAGGCCATTAAGAATCCAAAAAAAACAGAGAATTTTAAAGATAACAATATGTTTTCTTAAAACAACCATGTGATTACATTTTTTTTTTGTTGCTAAAAGAAGACAGAGAATGCAAGAATAAGCCAATTATTCTTTTGGTGTTTTTTAAAACATCAACATAGGATTTGTTATGAAATTGAAACAACATCCAGGTACTCTTGGCGACCTCATTTTTGTGTGGCGAGGCGAGGCGAGTCTTCATGGACAGAATCTACATCCTCGACATTTGTTGTAGCAATACAGAGTAGAGCCTATTTGCTTGGACGGTGCCATTCTGATCAGCTGGTGGCAACTAAACATAAATATAGCTCCACAAAATCAAGTGCTACTCGTTTAGTCGTTGTCCACTTCTACATCTTTTTTAAATTAATTTTATGTTAGTCATTTTGCCAAACACTTCTGGACAAACATGGTTGTTTTCTATAGTACTAGTTGTTAGTACAATTTCTTTACTAGAATAGTGATTGAATACCACTTATCATTTTCACTGCAGTTGAAAAAACTTCTCTCAAAGCCACGACTCTGATTAATTTCAAACAATTTAGATGTACAAAGTTATTAAAACATGCCTATCATCTAAATAAATATATATAGTTGTAGCGACTACTAAAAGTCGTCGTCTTGTACACAGTGGCGGGCATATGTTTTTTACAATTTAGTCTCTCTCTCTCTCTTTTATTTATTTTTTTTGTATAAATATTTACATTTATGCATCTCTATCTGTGCACTAGTCATCTCTCTCAGCCACCAAAGCAAAGTCAACTCTTTGGTCCTTTGCTTTCAATCATGTCAACAACACCACTTAAATACCCCATCTTTATGAATTAACTTACTCGGAAAGTGCCATCTGTCTCATCAAATTTAGCAGCTGAGCCTGAGGCATGACATAGATTCCTATACAGTATAGTTTCTACTTTTTTTTTTTTTTACTTTCTTCAAATTTATAGAAATGATTAGATCAAGATTGTCAGTATTGTGATCACTGAAACTGAAGTGTTGAAAAGATCTTTACCTATATAGTTTTGCAGGTTTGATTTGCCAGGTTACCATGTCCATAGAGGCACGTCATAAATAGATTAAAGTGAGGAATTTCCTTACGACTTCTTATTCGTAATTGATTTTACATCAAATTCTAATAAGTGAAATAAAGAAATGAAGAAAGAGGTTTGTTGATTAGTACAATGTTAATGATTACAATCTTGAAACTCCCATGAACTGCCAATAAATGGGAACTTTTTATAGCACACCCTATTTCTCTTTTCAAGCACATCTGCATACATCACATGCCACTAAAAAAATATATGAAATCATCCTTTTTTTAACATTTTTATGGTTAGCATAGTTTATTATGGGCATTGCGATATAGCTTTACCAATACTAATAATATCATTAATATATTACTTGATATTTTTCACTAAATCACATGCCTTATTTTGCTTATTTTATCTATATATATTTGTAGTTGTAGGTGGAGCCATATATTCATCAAATGGCCATGATATTATAATGATATATATTGCTCCCTACTCCCCATTCTGATATGCTCTGTATTTTTCTCTCTATAAAATATGAACACGTAGCCTACACGGCTACACATATCAAGTATTGCATATATATACATAGCAAACTTTTCTGAAAGTAATATATAGTCATCTATAAGAATCTTGTACAGAGAGAAAAGAAGAAGAAAGATGGCTTTGGTGACGAGCAACAACAACTACTATGGTGGTGTTTCGTCTGTTTCAGAAGAAGCAAACTCTGGTTTTGTCTCAGAACTTGCTACTCACAGACTTTATCAAACCCAATTAGCTACAGAGACCAAGAACCATGTACGTATGCCTTTAAGTTTGGTCTTTACTTTCTTCAATGTGTATTATTCATGCAACATTGTTTGAAGATTCACATGTTATATATCTCTTATTGTTTCCTTAACTCTTATCTTTTTTATTTTTTCTTAGAATGAAATGACTGAACTTCTTCTGAGCCTACCTCCTCTTGGTTTGCATCTTCGAAAAGAATCATCATTCTTAGACTTGATTGAAACGAGGCTAAACCCTCAAGAACTTAGGTCCAACTTCCCAACTGAGACTACTGCTACTACTAATCATAATAACCAGGTCGAGCCCATAGTCAAAAAGGCTTCAAAACTCAATGCTTCGGTCATCAAAATCGGCTCATGGCAGGTCATACATAACATACCATGTGTTACTCTTTTTTGTTTATCCAACACCTTATAAAGTCTACTTTCTAGTGTTAACACAGCATAGTGTTTATATATTATACAGAGAGTGGCTCTACATGAGGAGGACGTGGTCACCAAATGTTACTTTGCTAAGAAAAAACTGGTGTGGGAAATTCTAGAGAGGGGCTTGAAAAGCAAGATTGAAATCCAGTGGGAGTATATTATGGGAATGAGAGTCTCCCTTGAAGAAAACCAGCCTGGGATTCTTGAAGTTGAGGTATATATATATATATTTATAATGATAAAATATTGGTGTCTTGTTTTATTTTGATTTAGACACTTAGAAATGTTTTATTTGTGTAGTCATAAAATCCGTGTTTGTGAAATGTGATTTGCAGTTAAGTGAGCCACCTACGTTCTTCAAAGAGACAGATCCGCAGCCAAGGAGGCATACTCTTTGGTCTTCAGCTTCTGACTTCACTGATGGTCAAGCTACAATATGCAGGTTTATATATATTTATATGCTTCACTCCTTGCCATTAATTAGTATTATTTAATTAATATTTCATTTCATTTTATAATATGTATCTATATACTATGTATTATATGTCTATTTTAAAAGTTTGTTAAATATTTTTTATTACACGGACAGAGAATAAGAACAAACAACTTAGATCGAGGATAACCAGGCTCTAATAAAAGTGGCTTTACGACGATTGTGACATATGCGCTTATGGTTTCGTGAATACATACAGATACATATATATGTAGAAATACTTGTTAAGATATACGTAGATTAAAATTTCTATATACATCGTCATCATCAACTTCATTTTTAAAAATTTCCCCAAAGTTGTGCCATAATTGGTACCATTAACTACTAGTCAGTACGAAATATATTATATCTGTCTGATTTACATATGTGTCTATCCAATAAGTTTTTGGCATACACCATGTTAAATATTTTAATAAATATATCAAAACTTGATTGGATAGTACGAGATAAAGACAAACAAATAAGTGTCATCACTTTACAAGGATTGTGACATATACATAAATACATGCTTACTATGCTTTTTATGCCTGATCATGAATACAGTACATATATAATTTATATAATAATTAATAATAATGTTCGATTATTGTGTTCAGAATTCATCATATCCAATTTGCACCGGGTGCTTTTGACAGACACTATGAGAAGCTCCTACTTTGTGAACCTCGATTCCTCCATATGTGTCGAAGCCCTTTCCCTTCTTATAAAAACCAATCTTCTTTCTTCTATTCAAATTTCCCCAACACACCTACCACTCATAATATTTCTTTTACATACGATAATGGCACCAAACAACAACAACACCCTAGCTCAACTATCTCAACAAACATGTCTTATTTTCCAGAACAACATCATCAAGCTTACCATGAACCTTCCAATTTTCTCAGCCATTTTACTTCACCAGGTATTTAAATCTGTTTGTTTTAAATGTTAGACTGATCATTCACCATGCTTGCACACATACTAAATTTCTTGTTCCAAATTATGTAGAAGTTATGGATCTTTCTCAAGCTTTAGATGAGCTTCTAGGCAATGAGCATGATGATGACGAGGCTTGTTGGGCTCAACAAATGACCAATGATCATAGAGATGAGAGGCAAGGCTTATATTCTACCATTGTGACAGTAACACCACCACAAAATCACAATGGAGCAGCAGGAGTCTATGATGACTCTTTCTCTCAATTCCAAAGTTGTGAAGAACAACAGTTATTGAGCTTCTCAGAGTTTGACCAGGTTGCCAATTCTAATATTATTACACAACAACAATTCATGGGGATAAGTATCAATCATCCATTTGGCTCTTTGACAAGTATGGAGGAGGCCAGGATTAATGTTGCAGCCATTAGTCTTATGAACAATCACAACTATGGACAAGAAAATTATGAGAAGAATTTCACTACAAGAGATGGCTTGAAATATTCACTTTTTGATCCATTTAGATTTACACCCATGTAATATTAACACCCTTGACTCTAGCTGTAATATGTTTTTTTTTACCTTTTAGATATTGGGGAGGGGATTCAAATTTGAGATCTCCTCTTTGTGAAGAGAGATGTAGTACCTTCACGCTAAGCCTATGAATGAATACATTGTGAATGTTTTTGTTGTTTTTTTATAATCAACATTTTTAATTAATAGGACTTTTTTTTAGTGGTATATAAAAATCAATTTATCTTACTCCGTATAGAAATATAAACATTAAAAAAAGATTTTGTTGTTCCCATAATATACCGATTTTGAAATATAAAGATTAGAGATTTCGCCAATATTAATTTAATGTCGGGACTAAGAAAATTTTATTAATTTAACAAATATTAAATAACAAATAAATTAATATTTATTTGTGATTTTTTTTTCTTCAAAGTATTGTTTTTAAACAAGTCCTATTTAAAAATGTTTATATATTTTTGGAATCTGCGTTTTATCTATTTGAATCATGTGTTTTGATAAATTACTTTTTAGATATTGTAATTTGTAAAATTATTCAAATAGACCCATAAACTCGATTTTAGTAAAAAAAATTGAACGAAAATCACAAATAATTCACCAAACTAACAATTTAGAACAAAAACACAATCATTCTGCATAATTACTGTATTGTCATATTCAATTTTTTTTCTTTATCAAAATTGAGTTTATAAGTTTATTTGAACTATTTTACAAAAAATGGTGTCCAAAAAGTAATTTGTCAAAACATATGATCAAAACAGATAATTAGACAAAACATATGATCCAAAAAAATATAAACCCTTTTAAAAACAAAACTTGTGTTTGCAAAAATGGAATACAAAGAAACATTGTCAAAATATGATATGTAACAAAAAGGAGTTATAGATTTTGGGAACGATAATTACAAATTAATTACACAAATAACATCATCAATTTATTTTACATATATAACACATTTTTTTAAATAATAAATCATTTTTAATATCAAGTAACATATTATTATATATTTTTAAGGGAAATTTTTCGGAAAAATTAGTAAGTATTTTTAAAAGCACTTAAATCATTAAGTAGTTTTTTTGGCGACAAAAATCAGTAAGTAGTGTAAAAGGTTGTACTTAAGTCATTAAGTAATTTTTTTTGTAGAAAAAGTAACTAAGTAGTCTGAAATGTTACACTTAAGTCACTAAGTAATTTTTTTATTGCAAAAGTCATATTTTATACTAATTTTGCCTTAATTTTAATTAATCAATAAAAATCTAAAAAATACATTTTTAATTTTGAAAAATATTTGAAATCTGTTTTAAAAATAAAAAATAACTTAAAATTTCTAACATGAAAAAATTATTTAATTTTATTTAAACTAAGTTTTAGAAAATTGAATTAATTTTTTTTAAAATTTATAGTGGTATTTGAAATTACACATAGCACTATAAATTTAATTTTTTTTTTTAAAATACGGAATTTTACAAAAATTACAAAAATACATATAATAGTTTGTAATAGTTTGGTAATCACATATTACAATTTTCTATTTAGTCTGTAAATGTTGTTTACAAAATCGTAACATATAGTTACAAACTTATAAATTTTGGTTACAAAAAAACTGTATTATTACAAATTTATTAACTTTATTTACAAAAAAAACTCCGTATTTATGATTATGCCACTATGTATTTTTCGTAATTTTTTCCATATTCCATATTTTTAGTATTTTTTTTTAAATTTTATGTATTTTTGTGAATTTCCCTATTTTTAATTATAAGCAGTTGCCTTTAATAAACTATCCTCCCCTATATTATGGGATTACATCCCATTAGTAGTTGATCTAAGTTTTCTTTTGTTTATCTTTGTTTGATTTTCAAATCCTTGTTTTTGTACACCACCATTAATAAGAGAAAAAATTGTTCATTCTTCAATGTACTAAAAGAGAACCTAGACCGCTGTCAAAGTCCGAGGTGATAGAGTCCAATGTTGCTATGTCCATTTCATCAATGAAGGTAACTTTCTTCGGTACCTTATGCCTACATCATTGTTTCTATATGGCTGAAATGATGGGAGTAACTTTCAAGTTGTTTTTGCCGATGTTTTGTTTGACTGATGAGTTGATATTGATCAAGGTTTTATATTAGGTAATATTTTTTTGGCTCGGTAATTAATTGCATGCTTTATTTTATTTTTGGATTTTCAATTTGTGGGTAATTTTTGTCCAATACTGTTTGATTTTTTATATTATTTTTAGGGTTTTTATTTTTTATTTTTTCAAGTAGTGGTTGCATGTTGGGTTGATGCTCTATATGATAACTCAATTTCGATATCATTTTTTGATTTTTTATTCTGTTTCTTTAATATTTTTGTTTTGCTGAATTAGTAGATTTAGTATCGCTCGGAAAGTAGTTTCCTAAAAAAAAATTCACAACAAAGGTTCTCGAATCGTAGGTTTTGTTGGAGGTGAGACTTGTTTAGAGTAATTGGCAACAAAACTCTCTAATCTTTACATTTTGAGACACTTAAACCCCCAATTTTTATTTTTGGTGGATAAACCTCCCAAACTAGTGTTCTCTTAGCAAATTCCCAATGGCTTCAATTACATGCCCTTATCTGCCAGCAAGGACACACATGTCCATAATCTATTAGGACACGTGTTAAATACTTGATTATTTACTTAAAAAAAATATTTTATAAATAAATTTGATTCATTAAAAATTAAATAATAAAAAACAAATTAAAAACAAAACCTAAAAGTATAATTAATTTTTAAATAAAAAAATCATGACCAAATTTGTCTTAAAAAAAATAAAATCCCTTAAGAAAAAAAAAAAAACTGAACTAAAACCTAAATTCAATTTTAAACAAACAAAACTAAAATCAAATTAATGTTTATCTTCTTCTCTTCATCTTCCTCATCAATCCACACTCAAAATCCCTTGTATCAAACTCTTTCTCTCTCTCAACCCTGTCCAAATCCCCTCCATCACGTCGAACCCCGAATGAGGACGAAGGGAGGTGTCAGATCTGGGTTCGTTGGTCCGTTCGCAGCCCCACCCTTTTCCCCTGTTCCGTTCATAGCCCTGTCGTGGCCTGAGTTAAGGTGGTTTGCAGTCGGTAGGTGGCCTATGGAGGTGGTTTGCAGTGGGTATCACATATGGTATCTCAAGTCTAGTCGTGTTCTTCTAGGTATGATTTTTAAAATTTATTTTAAAAAAACCAAAATCTTTTGGTTTAATTTGGTGGCTAGTTGTGGGCATTTTTTAGATCTTTCACTTTTCTTTTTCTTCCCCTCTTCAACTGAGACTAATCTAATATATGTTCTTTTGTGTAATGCTCTTTGCAGTGACTGAGATGGAAGCAAATGAGATCATGTATATAAGCTCCTAAGGTTCACAGAGTTTGAATCTACATAAGGTATTGTTACGATATTGTGGGCTGTTATTTAGGAAGTATATTATGCTGATTGATATTGTTGAGGATTACTTCCATTTGTTTAGTCGTATATCATGCTTAGTCAATGGTTTGCATTTGTTTACCCGTATATCATGCTTAGTCAATGGTTTCCTAAAGAATGATGTATTATATATAGTATACTATCAATGAGAATTGGGCAAGACATGCTCATTCTTCACATGGTACCAGAGCCACAGCGTTAAAGGCCTAAGAACTTTAATAATGGCTGGTGGCAATGATGAAACGCCACCATCATCGTCTACCAAGATCGACATCACTTCACCATTTTTTCTCAGTCCTCAAGACCAACCAGGAGACTTCATAACACCAGCTCGATTACACGGTGAATTACGATGATTGGGTCGAAGAGATTGAAGCCGCCCTTCAAGCTCGACGTAAATTCAGCTTCTTGGATGGAATGATTACGAAACCTGCTCCTCCATGCACACAAGCAGATTGGACAACACTTCATGCGATGATAGTTTCTTGGATCATGAACACCATTGATCATGAGGTAAAGTGTACTCTTTCAAAGTATAAGGATGCAAAACGTTTGTGGGATACTTTAAAAGAACATTTTGCCTTAGTTAATGGTCCTAGAATTCTACAAATTAAAACATCTATTCTTAAATGTGAACAAACTAAATCAATGAGCGTTGCCTCATACTTTGGAAAATCGACTGCTTTGTGGGAGGAGCTTCATAATCATGAACCCCTTAATACCTGTTGTTCGTGTACTTCATGTACCGCGGGTAAAAAACATGAAGAAATGAGAGCACATGATATGTTGCATGAATTTTTGATGGGATTGTACGTTGAATATTATGGACAGTTGAGGTCTACTATTCTTTCTCAAGATCCTCTGCCTTCTCTTAGCCGTGCATACCAATTGGTGATACAAGATGAGACGGTTCGGCTTGCTTCTGGCGTGAAAGATGAAAAGCTAGAGGTAGTCAGTGTTTTGGTTTGCATAGGAGGAAATGGGCGAGGAAGAGTTGACAAGGCTGAGAAGTATAATTTACTTTGTTCTCACTACAAAAAGAATGGACATGAGGCAAATAGTTGTTTTGAGTTACACGGCTACCCGGACTGGTGGGAGGTCGCGGAAAGGTGGGACAACTCGCTGGTTGTGGTAGAGGTAGCGGTGTCTGGGCACATGAGACTGTTACAGATCACACCATTGGGGCAGGAGGCTCCAGCGGTGCAAGTTCAAGCTCACCTCAAATATTTTCTACAGATCAATGGAAGGCTCTTACGGGTCTTTTTGGCAATGCTAAAATTCCTGATGAACGCTTGAACAGTAAGTTTGATAAACAAAATTGTGGATTATAGACACAGGAGCATCTCGTCATGTTACCCAAAATATTGCTTCTTTGTTTGATATAAAGGAAATTTCTGTTTGTCCTGTTGGTCTTCCTAATGGAGAGACAGTTAATGCAACAAAAGATGGTGCATTTTGTTTGTAAAAAAAATTACTCTTAAAAATGTTCTTTATGTACCTAAATTAGCTTGGAATTTAATTTTGGTTTCACAGTTGAATGATGATATGAAATGTAATGTCCAATTTAACTCTTATATGTGTGCTATACAGGACCAAACGAGGGAGCTAATTGGAACGGGTGCTAGGCGGGATGGACTCTACTACTTCGAAGAGATGGATACAGTGCAACATGTTCAATAAATGGGGCAGCATCTTCAATGGAACTTTGGCGCAAAAGAATGGGACATCTTTCTGAGAAAATAGTAAAGTTACTTCCTCCTATTAGTAACTCTAAGGGTAGTTTGAATAAAGCATGTGAAGTGTGTTTTCGTGCTAAGCATCCTAGAGATAGGTTTCCATTAAGTGAGAATAAATCCACTAGAATATTTGAAATGATACATTGTGATTTGTGGGGCTCCTACAAGCATCCCTCATCTTGTGGTGCTCATTATTTTTTGACTTTGGTGGATGATTTTTCCCGTGCAGTGTGGGTTTATTTATTGGTTGATAAAACAGAAGTGTGTTCAAAGGTTTATGTCATTTATTTCAATGGTTGATCGTCAATTTTCTCAAAATATTAAAATAGTTCGAAGTGACAATGAAATAGAATTTAACTATTTGCGTGATTATTTCTCTGCAACCGGTATTTTATTTCAAACCTCCTGTGTGGGAACTCCTCAACAAAATGGGAGAGTAGAGCGAAAACACAAACATATTTTAAATGTGGGAAGGGCTTCAAGATTTCAAGCTAATTTACCAAAAAAATTTTGGGAGAGGGAATTCTAGCTGCGACCCACTTGATCAATAGAACTCCTCCCCCTATGCTCAATAATAAAACACCCTATGTGAAAGTGGGTTTGCTACTCTAATGATTATTTCAAATTACTCACAGTAATTAAAGAACCTTATACTCAATGAACTCAATGAAATATTTCAAGAAGATTTATTATAGATCTGAAATCTTTCAAACAAAGTTTACAAAAACAACTTACAAACAGAAATACATAATATAGATTGAATGCACACTCCAATCAATCTATGTACACCAATTAGTAACCAATCAAGATCTACAACAAAAACTTGACAGAGAACTTTCTTTGAACTCCCTTCAAGGAATCGACTGAACTCCCTTCAGTGAATGTCTGTACCAAGCTTTAGCTGCTCCTCTTCAAAAGCCCAAGTAGATCACCAGCTTCTTCTCCCCACTTATCTATGCACCACAAAGAAAAGTCCAAGAAACAAGATCTACAATATCTAGGGTTTTTTTCTCAAAGAGTTAGTTCCTCTGTTTAGCACAATGATCTATATATAGAAAGGACAGAATCAAGTGGCAACAGCTTGTCATGTGTGGACTGTCAGCTGGAAAAGATCATTATTATTTTAACTAACAACTAACCTGTCAAAATAATGTTAACCCTTTATAATATTGAGATAAGACAGATCGAAACCTAGACAAGACAAGATACATAATTTTTGACAACAAACAGCAAGAACTAAAAATTAACATTAACAATCTCCTCCTTTGACAAAAATTATGATCAGTGCAGAAATAGAGTCAGTAAAACAGCTACAAAACACAAAACACAAAACAAAAAAAACAAAACAAAGATTACACCACCAACTTTTCAAACACAGCCATACCCTTCAAAGACATATACCCAACAGTATCCAAAAGTCTGCACAGAAAAACTAAACAACAACTGAAAATATTAAAACATCTCCCCCTCAGTGATCATAATTGCAGCCCATTTTACTGAGACGAAGGTCTATCTGGAGACTCCCCCTGCATAGATGCGCCTGGAACAATGAACTCCCCCTGAGATGAAGCACGAATTTGAGCCAACTGAGCCAAAACCCTCCTCTCAAATTGCAATGAGCGCTGTCTATCCTTTTTGTAAGTAGTCACAAAATCATTGAAACTTGCACGAAACTGATGCATATAGTCAAACAGCATAAACTGCCAGCCAGAGGTTGGAAAACTAGGCAGCACATGGTCAACATCAAACATAAATCGAGCCAGTGAAGTACCAACAGTAGACTTGTGAGTATTAGGCAACCAATTTGTGAGAGAAACCCGAAAAAGAAGTCTATAAAATGATGTAAGTGCAGAAGCAGGAATGGCACCCTTACTATCATGCCATTTAAAATCAGGAATACCAGTTAACTCAGCAGCAACCAAGTTTAAGTCAGGGGACAAATCAGAGCAAAAAACAGGAGATTTAACCACAGGCAAATTCAGAACTTTAGCAATAGTAGATGGAGAAAAACGAAACCACTTGCCCCGACAAAACACTTTAAACTGATTGGGATTAGAAGATTCCAAAATATGTTTGTCAATATTAGAATAAATTTCCCGAACAAGATTATGAGATGGCATGAGTAGATTAGAGACTGAATTAATCCAACCCCTAGAAATCATGGACTCAACAACAGATTTAACAGACACAACCTCAGATGAAACTAGAGGAATACTAGGGAGAACAGAGTCGGATGATTTACCTGAAGAGGGACCAACCGCAACAGCCACATTTGAACCGTCATCAGGGACGATCACAGAAGGAGGAGACTGAGAGGCAGGCGAAGAAGCCAACGGGGACCCAACGGGAACAGCAAGAACCTTTCTAGGAGAGCCCACAATGTTAGAAGCCATTGAATAGGCAACAACAAAAGATGAAACTCAAAAACAAAGATGAATAAGATGCCTGGAAGAATATTATGTATTTATAGAGCCACAAAACCCTAAATCAATATAAAAAAAATAAACCAAAAAGTCACTGAGCAACAAACTAATAAAAGGCTCAGCCCAAAAACAAGAAAGAGAAGATGAGTAGACCCAAACCAATTGTGATATATCAAGATGATTATGAGATATGACAGACAGACCAAAAAAAATAATCAGACCAGATGAGAGAAAAAAAATAAGCAACAGAGAGCTCTTTAACCAAATGACTAGAACAAAACAACACTCATAACATAAAAATTTCAACAGGATGCTGAACCAGAATTTTTCATGAGTGTGTGAAAAAGTGTCCTCATGTGAGTCAAACGACTCACTCTCTCAAAAAACTCTCAAAAGAATTTCCTTTTTTTTTTTATTTTGATTTTTTTTTTTATAAAAAACAACAACCAGCCATGGCTTTCACTCTTGACCAGGGATGTAGCCGTCTTCTCTAAGGCAGAAAATACTCAAGAAGAAGGAGCAAACTACTCAAGAGTAAATCTTAAGAGAAAGCTCTTCCCATTGCACCTGACAAGGTAGCCTTTTTAGCTGAGAAAAAAAAATTGGTTCAGATGAACAACCAATCCTGGAAACAAAAATGAAATAAGAGTGTTCTAGATAAAGAAACTCAAATAGAGCAAACTCCAATGCATTTACGTAAATGAACAAAGGTCTGAGAGTTTAAAGCTTTGGTGAACAAATCAGCATATTTTGCTTCAGAAGACACATGAGATATCACAACTGATTTTGATTCTACCAATTCTCGAATAAAATGATACTGAATGTCAATATGTTTAGTCCTAGAATGCTGCACAAGATTTTTTGAAATATTAATGGCACTAGTATTATCACAATACATGAGTAAAGAGTTTTGAGGGTAACCATAATCAGCAAGCATCTTATTCATCCAGAGTAATTGAGTGCAATAGCTGCCTGCTGCAATATATTCGACTTCAGTAGTGGAAAGAGAAATAGAGTTGTGTTTCTTGTTGTGCCAAGATACAAGGTTGTTTCCCAGATAAAAACACCCTCCAGATGTACTCTTTCGATCATCTAAATTTCCAGCCCAATCTGAGACACTATATCCTACTAATGACATATTGGAATCATTTGTGTACCACAGACCAAATTCAACTGTACCAGCCATATATTTCACTATTCTCTTAACAGCTGTAAGATGAGACTCAGTGGGAGTGGACTGATATCTAGCACACAAACCAACACTAAAACAAATGTCAGGTCTACTAGCGGTCAAATAAAGAAGACTCCCTATCATACTACGAAAAAGTGTTGGATCTACAGGTTTGCCTGACATGTCTTTAGTAAGCTTAGAGGTTGGGCCTATAGGAGTTCTAGCATGCTTAGAATGATCTAGACCAAATTTTTTTAACATGTTAAGAGTATATTTCGACTGGGAAATAAAGATTCTAGTGGATAACTGTTTGATCTGTAATCCTAGGACAAATGAAAGATCACCTATCATGCTCATCTCAAATTCGGACTGCATTAACTCAACAAAATGATTTATAGCACCAGGGCAAGTAGATCTGAAAATGATATCATCTACATAAATTTGAGCTACGAATATACCTGGATGCAAATGTCTGATAAACAGAGTTTGATCTGCATTTCCCCTGACAAAACCATTGCTGAGAAGAAAAGAGGTTAACCTGTCATACCAAGCTCTGGGTGCCTTGAGCTTGATCAGTTTCTGAAGATCTCTGTAGTTTAGATGACCCATTCTATGATGCCACAAATCTGATTTTTCCAGAACAGTTCTATTACACAGAACTTCACTGTCTAGCTTATAGCAATTGCCAATTGATCTTTTGCCTATTACGACTGTACTTCCATCCGACGAAACAACAGAACAACAACTGTTAAAAAAATTCACCAAATAACCCGAATCACACAGCTGACTTATACTGATCAAGTTTGCTTTCAACCCCTCAATGTACAGAACATCCTTCAAAGATGGAAGATTCTTCAGAAGAAGTTCCCCTTTTCCTTTGATAGCACCCTTGTTCCCATCACCAAACGTAACAGCTCCTTCTATCTTATCTTGGTAGTTGATCAATAGGTGCCGGTTTCCAGTCATGTGTCGTGAACAACCGCTATCAAAATACCACTGGTCATCCTTAGATGCAGATAGAGATATATAAGCCACACAAACTTTTGTATCCTCAGAACTTGTGTTAGGACAAATGTCAAAAGGAACATGAACAATCTTCTTTGAAGACTTCAATCCCTCCTTTCTCTCAACTAACTTTTGGAGATAGTTCTGTAGCTTGAAGCACTTTGGGCGTATATGACCACGTTTGTTGCAGAAGTGACAGACTGGAACAAATCTTCCACTAGTGAATTTTTTTTGCAAACTTGGCCTGCTCCAGGATTCATCTTCTTGAGTCTGAAAATTTGTAGATAAAAATGCATTTGACTGATGACTTTTGGAAGAAGAGGGATCATCAATCAGAATCTCCTTTCCACATTTGTTTAGAAGCCTTACCTTGGTTCGAAACCCCTCTGCTCCTGATTCATCACGAGGTTTTTTAATTTTCAAAGCTTCAAAACGTAAGGCCTGCAACTGCACATTCTTATCGTCAATCTCCCTTAGCAATCTTTAGACTTTTCCCTCAAGATTTTTATTACTCAAAATTAGTTCTTGATTTCTTCCTTCAACCTGCTTTACCTTCTTGATCATAGTCACCCATTGATCATACATTTGTTCATACGCATATTGTTGATCCAGACTTTCCACATCAGATTCTCCAGACTCATCATTCTCACTTTCATCCTTACGAGTTGATGAGGCCATAAAAGCAACCATGCATTTATCTTGATCTGACTGTTCACTGCAAGATTCTTCTTTCTCTTCATCACTGTCACTCCACGTTACTGCCATAGCCTTTTTCTTCTTTAGAGCATTGGCACATTCAGCTTGAATGTGACCAAAACCATCACATTCACGACACCGAATTTCTCTATTTTTCCTTTCCTGTGAAGTCACAGATCTTTGATTAAAGGGCATAATCTTTTTGGGACCATTTTCTTTCCCACCAAGATTTCCTCTCCTGATATTTCTTTTCAAGAACTTGGCGTAGTTTTTCGTAAGAAATGCCACTTTATCTTCAGTCAAGCCGTCTAGCATATCACCTTTCTCTACCTCCTCTTTGTGTACGAAAGCAAGACTATTGCTGCCCTTATCCTTCTCTTTTTCATGTTTCTCTTTGCCCCATTGTTTTAAAGTCATCTCATAGTTTTGTAGAGAACTTATCAGCTCATCAAGATCCAGTTCTTCAACATCATGTACCTCTTCAATAGATGTAACTTTTGCTTTAAAAGCTCTTGGCAAGACAGCTAGAACCTTTCTGACAAGTTTCGTGTTTGAGTAAGTCTTTCCAAGGGCATACGACTCATTCGAAATGTCACATAATTTGGCATGAAACTCTGCAACAGTTTCTCCCTCCTCCATATTCAAGTTTTCAAACTGAGTAGCTAGAGCCCTTAATCTTGCTTTCTTGACAGCTTGAGTCCCTTCATTCTTTGTCTTCAGCTTTTCCCAAGCCTCTTTAGCAATTTCACAGTTGGCTATGACTTTCATCTGATTTGTAGAGACTGCATTGAAGATGGCATGAAGAGCTTTGGAGTTGAAATTTGCCTTCTCAATCTCAGTTTCAGACCATTCACTCATTGGTTTAACAATTTCTACCCGATTTTCAGTAATACTCAGAGCTTTCCATCCATCCACCACTGCCATCCAGACTCTTTCGTCCACAGCTCTCAGAAAAGCCCTCATCTTGGTTTTCCAATAGGGATAATTTGACCCTTCTAACATTGGAGGTCTAGAAGTAGATCCCCCTTCTCTAAACATATCCATTTTCACCTGCACACAAGATAAGCAGATACAACACGAAAAAGAACAGACGGAACAAGAATTTCCCAGAAAACAGATTCACAGAAAAATCACTAAAGCAAATAAACCCAAAGAAAAAAATATCAAACAGATAGAGATCGATCTTTAGTAACCATGCTCTGATACCAATTTGAAAGTGGGTTTGCTACTCTAATGATTATTTCAAATTACTTGCAGTAATTAAAGAACCTTATACTCAATGAACTCAATGAAATATTTCAAGAAGATTTATTATAGATCTGAAATCTTTCAAACAAAGTTTACAAAAACAACTTACAAACAGAAATACAGAATATAGATTGAATGCACACTCCAATCAATCTATGTACACCAATTAGTAACCAATCAAGATCTACAGCAAAAACTTGACAGAGAACTTTCTTTGAACTCCCTTCAAAGAATCGACTGAACTCCCTTCAGTGAATGTCTGAACCAAGCTTTAGCTGCTCCTCTTCAAAATCCCAAGTAGATCACCAGCTTCTTCTCCCCACTTATCTCTGCACCACAAAGAAAAGTCCAAGAAACAAGATCTACAATATCTAGGGTTTTTTTCTCAAAGAGTTAGTTCCTCTGTTTAGCACAATGATCTATATATAGAAAGGACAGAATCAAGTGACAACAGCTTGTCACGTGTGGACTGCTAGCTGGAAAAGATCATTATTATTTTAACTAACAACTAACCTGTCAAAATAATGTTAACCCTTTATAATATTGAGATAAGACAGATCGAAACCTAGACAAGACAAGATGCATAATTTTTGACAACAAACAGCAAGAACTAAAAATTAACATTAACACTATGAAATCTTATTTGGCAATTCACCTTCCTATAATGCAATTCGTGTATTTGGTTCATTGTGTTTTTCTCACAATAAAAGGGCAAAGGGTGATAAATTTGAAAGTTGAAGTCGGAAATGTATTTTTGTGGGGTATCCTTTCGGCAAAAAGGGATGGAAACTTTTTGATCTTGATACTAAATAAATTTTTGTTTCCCGTGATGTAAAATTCTTTGAGGATATATTTCTGTTTATTGGCCCAAAAACGAAAAATATTGTACTTGAAAATATTTTGGATTTAAATGGGGAAGTAGATTTGGATTTTGCTGATTTTTCGGGTGAAGAATTGAAGGAAACTGAAGCTGACCTGACTCACATAGAAACTAGGCCCACACTTGACATGGGTGCATAGACAGATCAGCCCACTGAGCTTAATGGTGATTTAGTCTCATTTGCGTCCTAGTTGACCGATACATCAGAAAGGGCACCATCTAATCAGCCCATCATTGCGTCTGAGTCTGCTGTCGAGATGGGGCGTGGAATGAGAGATAAAGTTTCATCTATAAAACTACAAGATGATGTTACTCACACCGTTGCTATTAAGAGTCCATCCCCCGCTGCATCCTCTCCACAGTGTTCCTCAAGTACTCCCTATCCTATAGCACACTATATAAATTTTAACAATTTTTTTGTCAAATACCAAAATTTTCTTGCAGCTATAACATTAGGTAAGGAGCCGCGGTCTTTTAAAAAGGTCGTGAAAGACGTCGGGTGGAAGGATGCTATGCAAAAGGAAATATGAGCACTAAAGGATAATGGTACCTGGACGATGGAATTTCTTCCACCAGGAAAACAGGCTATAGGAAGTCAATGCGTATACAAGATTAAATACAATCAACATGGAAGTGTTGAGATATTGAGAGCTAGACTTGTGGTATTTGGTAATCATCAAGTTGCCTGGATAGATTACAACGAGACGTTAGCTCCGGTCGCTAAAATGGTTACAGTTCGAGCCTTTCTTGCTATTGCGACATCAAAGAATTGGAAACTTCATCAAATGGATGTTCACAATGCCTTCTTACATGGGGATCTTGATGAGGAAGTTTACATGAAACTTCCTCCCGGCTGTGAGTCCTTTCATCCAAATATGGTATGCCGTATTCGGAAATCTCTTTATGGATTGAAGCAGGCACCTCGTTGTTGGTTTGCTTAGCTAGTTATGACTTTGAAGGAGTATGGTTTCTTACAATCTTACTCAGATTATTCTTTGTTCATTTTCACTAAAGGAGAAAGTCAGATGAATGTGCTTGTCTATGTTGATGACTTGATAATATCTGGTAATAATTCTGCTGCATTATGGGCTTTCAAGGCCTGTCTTAGTGATTGTTTTCACATGAAGGATCTCGATGCCTTAAAGTATTTTCTTGGCATTGAGGTATCTCGTAGTACTTTGGGTTTATTCTTGTGTCAGCGAAAATACACTTTGGATATAATATCTGAGGCCGCTTTGTTGGGTCCAAAGCCAGTCGATTTCCCCATTGAGAAAAATCATAAACTCGGCCTAGCTACTGGAGAGTTGTTGGAGGACTCAGAACCATATAGGAGGCTAGTGGGTCATCTTATATACTTAGTAGTTACGCGACCAGATTTAGCGTACTTTGTTCATTTTCTATCCCAGTTCATGCATGATCCTAGAGTGGAGCACTGGGAGGCTGCATTACGAGTAGTTCGCTATTTAAAGGGGCCTTCGGGCCAAGGAATTCTTCTCCGAGCAGACAATGATTTAACCCTTCAAGGCAGGTGTGATTTAGATTGTGCTGCATGTCCGGGTAACATGTTGCTCTCTTACTGGTTGGCTTGTGTTTCTGGGTAATTCCCCCATTTCGTGGAAGACAAAGAAACGATATACTGTTTCACGATCATCTACAGAGGCTGAATATCATTCTATGGCAACTATTACTTGTGAGTTGAAATGGTTAAAGGGTTTGTTATTGAGCTTAGGGATTCATCACCCTAAAGCTATTCCCCTTTTATGTGATAGTTAATCGGCTATACATATTGCTCAGAATCCCGTTTATCATGAAAGAACGAAACACATTGAAGTCGATTGTCACTTTGTTTGTGATGCTATAACAGATGGTTTAATCGCTCCCTCGTACATTCCTATTGTAATTCCCCAAATTTCCTAATAAGGTTGAGGACCTTGATTAGGAGGCCGAGAGGGTCATAATTGATTTATTATGTTATTAAATGGTTATATGCATGTTTATGTGAATTATATTATAATATGATGATAAATGCATGCATATGGGTGTATTTTTAATTATAAGGGCATTTTGGTAATTTGGCCCGTTGAGGGCGTGATTGTGTATTTTCGTGCATGTGGGTGAGTTATGAGTGGTACCACATTATATGTGAATTTTTTTGAGCTTTTCGGCATGAGACGATCGTGAAATGCAAGTGTTCGGTCTGATCATAACGGGTTTAAGTTCGGGGCTCGGGGTGAATCTCGGGGTAATTTTAATGATTAGAACAGTACTGGGAGTTAAATGGTAATGGGATATGATTTATTGGTACTTGAGAATATTGAGAATAGTGGGAATTGGAGGGTGTTAATTATGATTAACGAAATAGGTGCTGTACGCCCTGGTTTTCCCACGGGCTGTTTAGCAGGACGAGCCTCGAACTAAACATGATTTAGTCCGAGGTTCCCACAGGCCAGAGGCCCTATTTCCAGGACGGGCCCTTTCTAGCTCGAGGGGGTCCTGTTTCCAGCTCGCACTTGTTGCACCAGGAGCTGGGAATGACATCCGGCGACCACGGACGGATGAGCTCGGGTTATGAATTGCTCCAGTAACGAGCTTCTCAGGAAGCTCTGACCCTATGGGAAGTCAACACGCAAGATAAACGTGCATAATCCTGCCATCACGTGTCCGATATCCCCCTGACTTCTCGGACACGCAGCAGGAACGTGCGTATTCAGACACCCACGGATGAGTTGGGCCGTGCGGCCCATTATCTCCTTCCATACTGATTAGACCACACTTGTGTGTCAGGTTTAGGAATTAATCATGAATATCACAGACTTGATATGACAAATGGTAAGGTCACGAGATGGCCTCCCTACCAACTTCCAGGTGCCTTCTCCTATAAATATGGAGACCCTGGGAGTTGATAGGGGTTGGAAAAATAGTCTTTTAAGAACTATATATTTTGTAAACCAATTACCCAGAGAATATCAATAATATTGACTAGTGGAGTAGAAGGATTTTAACCTTCGAACCACTTAAAAACGTGTCTGGAGTCACCTAGTTCTTTCCACAAAGATTTCATATCTGTGACGGTTCTACCTTTAAGTACTAATCTCTTTCTCTTCTTCTCTTAATTATCTGTTGCCGAAGAACCGCGTCAACAGTTTGGTGCTTTCATTGAGAGCAAGTCCGATTAGTACTACCACAAACATACAACTATGGTGACCACTCGATCCAAACATGGCAACGAGACAGAACAACATGATGGGCAGGAGGCCCGCCATGTTGCCCTCCCTGATGAGCAAGTTCCTGAAGTCTAGCAGAGGCCAGGAAAGCAGCCGGCCGGCCAAGACGACACTGGTAGTTCGGCACCCCGGCCGCCTAATCCGAATCCATGTTATTACACTGCGATGGAGATGGAGAATGCTCAGCTGAGGAGCCAGCTAGCAGCAGCTGGTCAGCAAATCCAGGATATTCTAAGTCGACTACCCCCTCTCACAACCAACGGTAACGTTGGAGAGAGGCAAGGCGTGTAACGACCCGGATTTTCAAGACTCGATAATGCGGAAATATAAATGTTTTCATTTAACAAAATGTCTCAAAAACCATAGAAAAAAAAACTTTTTAAAAAGTCGTATGGCCATACTTAACATTTAGTTACAAACATGTTTTATAAAGATTAGAGTGAGCCTAGTTTAGGAAAATTACACAACATTTCCAAAAATAAAAAGGCTTCCCAAAAGGCCAGTCCACATGTACATTTGCAAGGAAGACTCCAGCGCTCACTGCTCTGCCTTGCCCTTGTTCTTACCTACAACATGAAACAACTAGGTAAGCGAAAACGCTTAGTAAGATCAACTTTCAAACAAAGCATGTAGAGAATTAGGGTTCCGGACCCATCCGGACCCTACACAATCAATTTCAAGAACGCTAAAGCGTCCTGGCAAACTTATGGTCATGCCTGATAACCAATGATAAATTAATTCGTAACTAGATAAAAATCCTGCACTCAGAAAAATCCCAGAACAAGCAGATATATCATATCACAGCTAATTCTTATCAACAATTATATCCCTGCACTCAGAAAATCCCAGAGCAAGCAGATATATTATATCACAACATAATTCGAGACCAACGCTCGACAATTTCCAACAATTCATGCGTAACGCGCCCTCCAACATAATTGCTAATCTGTAAAAGAGAACCGAGTCCCCACACTAAGATCTAGCCAATAAATATTCTCATCAAGGGTAACTATCGTGTTACCTAGGGCATCGCTACTTATTCAAGAGTGTAATCCAATTTACACGATTTTACAGAGACTTCTATGTTAATCAGTGGTGCTGGTGAGCAGCTGCCCCTAGGGTGTTCAACCTCACTCAATCTTGGCAACCCCTAGTATCTCTAGGCACTCTCACGGAATGGCCAATATTCACGGCTGCTATCCGGGAATAACTTATCAGAGCACTTGCTCGGATTCTAACCGTCCAATGATTAAGTAAGCATGAGGGCCCCTAGGTCCCATTTATCTTGGCACCCCTAGGTTTAACCAGCTTATCCTCATCTCATGGCCACTCATCGCGGTAATGAACCGGACATAAATAAAATCAAGCAGTGTGACGGGGATCAACCGTCTAGGATATGACGGACTTCTACCGTTCATATTTTCTAAATCAGCACTCACTAGACTAACGTCTCTAAGCAACTTTCTATGACAGCCTATATATATGCATGTATCCCTATACTAACATACAAGACAATAATCATTTCATGTTGCAGCCATACAATATAAGTTGACTTACTTGGAGTCCTTAGCGCTCAGCAAGTTTTCACCCTCCAACGTTCAGTCTAGTTACGCTTAGCCAATACTGTAGTTATCCATACAGTACACTCGGATTAATTATGGCACTCATAATTCATTATTATTATTATTTTGGGCAGTTTGGTCATTTTAATAAAAGTCATTTGTAAGGATATATAATCCTTATTTGGTTTTAAACCTATTAAGGAAAGTTATACAAAATATTCGAGACTAAACCCTAAGTCTCGGGGAGACCTATCCTAAGGTCTCGATACCTAGGCTCGGGTATCACAATTGTATTTCCCACAATCCGCTAAAAATCTTATTCTTTCAAGGTATCGCTATTAACCCGCACTTTCGACTAGTCGGTTAAAATATGTAAGATTTTAGCCGGTATTATATCCAGAAAATACAAATAAATTCCTTAATTATTTTTAAAGAAAATAAACTCTTTAAATTTTCCTTTTATTTTTCTTAAGGTTTTAATATCTAAAAACCGTTTTAAGAAAATTGCCTAATTTGTCTTAATTAGGAAAACCGTTATAAATTTCTCATCTTGACTAATTAATTTTCCAAAAGCAATTAATCAATTTTACTTACTAGGAAAATAATTTATTTAATTATTTTCTCAAAATATAGGGTTTTAAACCCTCTTTTAATTTATTAACTATTAATAAATTAAATCTCTTATTTTTAGAAAGAATAAAAACTCTTTAATAAAAATAATTCATTTAAACTCAAAGGGATAATTTTAGTGAAAATATGATTTCAAGACTTACCAATTTATATCTTGAAATAAGCAAAATTTTACTTTTTACCTTATGTTCCAAAATCTCATTTTTACACTAAGTGTGAAAAACCTAATTTTCACATTTTTAACTACATACTTCGTTAGTTCATAACTTGAAATTTACTTACCCAATTATTACCAAAATTTCCCAATTCCATTTTTGTTATGCCATTTAGGTCTTTATAAAATCTTAGGTCAAAATGAGCATTTTTTATTGGTGAAATCATTTTCCAACAATGAGGTAAAAATGACCTTATTTTCAAGTCCTTATTTTTTTCCAAACTTTGACAGTTAATAACTTTCAAGCCGTTTAATATTTTCTTACCAAATTTTACAGTGGACTAATAGGTTATGCCAGAAATATGTCCACAAAATTTTAGAAAAAACTGGGTTCATTTTCCCCATACAGTGGCTGTCCAAACTTGGTTCCGAAAATAAGAATACGAAAAAACAGTTTTTTATCTAATCTTTGAAATAGCATAACTTACTCATTTCTAAACATTTTTTTGTGTTTCAAAAGCTCAATTTTATGTACTCAATCTCAACAACATCACAGTACAATTTAATTTTACAAAAACAATATACAGTGGCTGCTTGACCCCTTGGAAGTCACAGCTTAAAACATGTTTTGTTTTAGGGTATCCTACAAAACCCTTGGGGGTTTTGGTTCCCATTTTCAAAAATCAATACACATGCATCATAAAAATTATTAAAAAACTACCATAACCTTATTACATCATCAACAAGAAACTCTAAGCATTAGATATACAAAATAATGCTTAAAACTAAAAACCCTACAACAAAATCATCAAAAGTAAACTTTTTACCTCTTTGGTGTTCTTGCTTAAGGTTTGAACATTCCTATTAGCTTTGGCTCCTCCAAAACCTTTCAAAAACCCTAACCAACTTCCCCCAACAACATAGGTAATTAGCTATTTGAAACTCTATGATTAAAACTTGACAAAAGTCTAGATTAATGAAACTTTACCTTAGGGAAAACCCTTCCTAGACCAAGACTTAGCTTCCAAGTTTCTTTGGTGTTCTTGGGGTTGAAAATGGAGAGAACACTTGAGAGAGTCTTCAAAAATCAGATGAGAGTGAATGAGGGAGGGAGAGTGGTCGGATTTGGGGGTTAGAATGACTCACACAACTCTTCAAAATATCACAAAACACTTGAGTGTTTTTCTACCCACTTGCCCAATTGACTATATCTCAAACCTTTAAATAAATGGGATTTAAACTAAATTAGTTAATAAATGGGGTTTCAAAACATCACTTGGCCGGCCACCCCTTTGCCATATATGATCATTTCATTTTTTTTTTTTAATAAAGGTTAATAAAGGTTTCATAAGAAGAAAAGTCCAAATTGGCTTTTGACACCTTTTTCACTCTTATTAAGTTTTAATCTCCAAACTTAACATTAATTAATTAATTTAAATATCTCTCACATTTAATTTAATTGATCACATAATAAAATTTAACCTAAGGTCCATTCATGGAATAAAATTCCCCATTTCGGTAAAATTAGGCATTTAACACAAAATGCCCTAAATTTCCATTTTCTTTTAGGTTTATTATTTTTGACCAAACTTTAACTTTTATGAATGTATTTTATGCCCAAAATATAATTTCCATGATTTTTCATTTTATTTTCCGAGATTTTTACCCGATCAGGGTTTTTGTGTCGGTCCAGGACCGAAAGTCTTATCTTGACTTTTAAAATCACAAAATTCATATTTTGGCTAGCAATAACTCATGGAATACTTACAAAAAAAATATAATATTATTTAAAATAATATTCTTAACCCGGGGGAAAAATCCCGACCCGAGTCGTTTAAAGGTACCCGAAAATGCAGGACGTTACAAGGCGAGGCTCCTAAGTCTCGCCGGAGTAATCGATCCAGGCATAGCCGTTCGGGTAGACTCCATGCAGCCAACTCCACCCCTTCACCGCACCATCAAGAGGTGAACTTCAGGGAAATGCCTCAGACCGAACAGCAGTAGTACAGCCGTTCGGTTAGGACATCAACCCCTAGCTCTCAGCCTTCCTTGAGGACGCCCAGAAGAGATCGAGGAAGTTCCCAAAGGAGGGCCGAGGGGATCCGGAGACGTCAGCCCGTCCCCGAAGAACGTCCAGTTCCTCGTCCAGCTCGCCCAGCGCGAAACCAGCAAGCTGGCAGGGCCGAGAGACCCCCACCAAATTTAGTCCGTCCGGACGGTACTAGGATCGCCTCTCCGGTCAGGCATCCTCCTTCTCCCATTAGATACCCGTCTCCTCAGCCCGTCCGGGACATCCCGACCTACGGAAATAGTAGGAGAGACCCGCCATCGGCCGGGCCTTCCCGGCGCAGCAGGGTGCCGGGGGAAGGATCAGGTCGGAGCCGCCAAAGACGCACCTCGAGCCTGTCCAGCAGGAGTCACTGGACCGGCAGTGCACGGAGTGATCTTTCGGGAGGAGACCTGCGACAGCGACTAAGTTCAGCATAAAGTCACCATAATACCCGGGGAGGCGACCTTCGAGATCGCCTCAACTCTCACAGAGAGGATCGAGTTAGGGATGGTAGCCAGGCCCGCTCAGTTGGGGTCCGATCCGAAGTACGTAATGGCGGGAATGCCCCAAATGACCTATCTCCAGATAGGAGGGGCAACAACCCGCCTAATATGTACAACGGGTCCGGAGCTGTTGAACAGCCCCGGAATAACCCAGGATCTCAGGACAAAACCCTAGAGCGCTTAACTCAAATGGAGGAGCTGATGAAGAAGCTCCTGTCGGAGAAAGAAAAAGACGAATATGATTCAGGGGATGAGATGGAGCTCTTCGCCCCCAACATAGCAGCAACGGCATACCCTTCTGGCTTTCGTATGCCTCACTTGTCAAAGTTCAACGGGGATGGAGACCCATCTGACCACTTAGGGATGTTCAACACCCTAATGATGGCTCATAACATCGGGCCAGAGCTTCGTTGCTTGATCTTTCCTTCCACCCTAACTGGACCTGCCAGGCAGTGGTTCAAACAAAGTAAAAGGCAGTCAATCAGCTCCTGGAAGACCTTTTCGGCTGACTTCAAAAGGGCGTTCCGCGCCTCTCAGGCCGCCAGGGTCCAGGCCGACTCCCTAGCTAACGTGAGACAGCAACCTGGAGAGACGCTAAAAGCCTACTTGAGCAGATTTTCAAATGTCGCTGCTCGAGCCAGAGACGCCGACGACAACTCCAAACTCATGGCTATGAGGACCGGGATCCTAGTAGGCGGAGATCTGTGGAAGGATATTCAAAGGAGGGGGGTCAGCTCAGTCAGTGAATTCCTTAACAGAGCCCAAGAGTGGATAAACTTGGAAGAAGCTGAAGCTTCAGCCGCGGGGACCAGCCAGGTCCTCGAGAAGCCCGCTGGGACGGGAACAGAGATCGTAGTAGCGACTCCCGACGTCACGCAGAGTAACCAGCCCGGTGGCGGCAAAAGAAAAGGGAATGGTGAAAACAGCCAGCACGGTCAAAAGAAGAATAAGTCCGTGGATAAATTCAAGCCCGTGTTCCCAACGTATACCGAGCTCACCCAAACCAGAGAGAATATTTTCCTGGCCAACGCTACGCGAGTCCCCTGGAAAAGACCGGAGCCAATAAAGCACCCTAAGGGAAAGAGAGACGCTTCCAAATTCTGCCGTTTTCATAACGACGTCGGGCACAATACCGACGACTGCAGGCACCTCAAAGATGAAATCGAGACTCTCATCCGAGCAGGTCCGTTGGCGCAATACTCGCGGAACAGGGTCCCGACAAGTCGACCCGCTCCGGAGATCCCAGCCAGTCAACCTGGACCTCGGGTAGATCAGGACGTCCTTCCCCCCGTGGTCGAGGGAGAGATTTCCACCATCTCTGGAGGACCACACATGGCTGGCACGAGCAGAGGCGCCCAGAAGAGGTACGTAAATGAGTTGAAGGCCCACAATGGAGGGGAGTTCGTCTCGGAACAGCGTCAATCAAAACAACAAAAATTAGAGAAACAACCGATCACTTTCACGGAGGAAGACGGGAGCCATGTCCAATTCCCTCATAACGATCCCTTGGTCGTAGCAGTCCAGCTCGCCAACCGGAGAGTAAGGAGAGTGTTAGTGGACAATGGGAGCTCGGTGAACCTCCTATTCCGTTCCACCTTAGAAAAAATGGGTCTGACCGTCTCCGAGCTGAAGGCAACCTCGATGATGCTATATGGTTTTTCAGGAGAAGGGTCAGCAGCGATAGGAACGATTGAGCTGGTGATCACCCTAGGAGACGAGTCCCGAACAGTGTCCAAACTACTCGAATTCGTAGTCATTGACTGCTTCGCTGCCTACAATGCAATTTTGGGCCGACCTACGCTCGTTGCTTTCGAAGCTATCACGTCCGTCCGGCACCTCGCCATGAAGTTCCCTACTTCAACAGGGGTCTGCACTATCAAGGGCGATCAGCTCGCTGCCAGGGAATGCTACAGCATTTCCATGAAGGGAAAATCTAAACCCGGGCAGGTGACGATGGCCATTCAGTATGAAGAGGAATCACAGGGACCCAAGGCGGCTCCTGAGATTGAAAAACCTCAGGGTTCCGAAGACGAAAAGCTCGCCCTAAGCGAGGACATTGACCCCCGAGTAGGCGAGGACAGGTCCGAGCTCCAAGCTATTGAAGATCTCGAGGAGGTAGGCATCGATGAACAAAACCCGTCACGGACGGTTAAGCTCGGAAAGAACCTCTGCGATAGAAGAAAGGCGGAACTGACTGCGTTTCTGAAAAAGAACCTGGACGTATTCGCATGGTCGCACGAGGACATGATAGGGATCAGTCCGAGCGTAATCATGCACACGCTCCACCTAGACAAAAGTGTCCCTGCCAAGTCTCAAAAGCAGAGGCGTTTAGGGACAACCCGAGCCGAAGCCCTTGAAGAAGAAGTGGCCCGGCTCAAAAAATGTGGCTTTATCCGCGAAGCCAGATTTCCCATTTGGGTTGCCAATCCCGTGTTAGTTCCAAAGCCCAATGGGAAGTGGCGGACCTGTATCGACTTTTCCAACCTGAATAAGGCCTGCCCCAAGGATTGCTTTCCATTGCCGAGGATCGATCAACTGGTGGATGCCACAGCGGGGCACGAGCTCATGTCCTTCATGGACGCGTACTCGGGCTACAATCAGATCGCGATGAATCCAGCAGACCAGGATCATACCAGCTTCATGACCCCGACTAATGTCTATTGCTATAAGGTCATGCCGTTCGGTCTTAAGAATGCCGGGGCTACCTACCAAAGGCTGGTAAATAGAATGTTCGCGGATCAGATCGGGAAAAACATGGAAGTGTACGTCGATGATATGCTTGTCAAGTCAAAGATTGCCAGCAACCACGTCACCGATCTGGAAGAATGTTTTAACATACTGCGAGAATATGGCATGAGGCTCAATCCTCAGAAGTGCACTTTCGGTGTCGCATCGGGGAAATTCTTGGGTTTCATAGTCAATACCCGAGGAATCGAGGCAAACCCCGACAAGATCAGGTCACTGCTAAAACTTCCTTCCCCCAGGTCGCGGAAAGATGTCCAAGGCCTCACAGGAAGAGTGGCAGCACTGAACTGGTTCATTTCCAAATCGACCGACAAGTGTTTACCCTTCTACAACCTGCTCCGGGGAAACAAGAAGTTCGAATGGACAGTAGAGTGTGAAAGCGCATTCCTCGACCTAAAAACGCACCTGGCTGAGCCACCTGTGCTGTCAAAGCCCAGGGTAGGAGAACCTCTTTTCCTCTATATGGCCGTCACTGAGGACGCAGCTAGTGCTGTTCTGGTGCGAGAAGAGGACCAGGCTCAGAAACCGGTTTATTACATCAGCAAGAGACTCCTCGGAGCTGAGTCGAGGTACCCATTGATGGAAAAACTGGCGTTCTGCCTAATCACGGCCTCGCGAAAGCTCAGGCCATACTTCCAGTCCCACTCTGTACACGTCATGACCGATCAGCCTCTAAGGCAGGTTTTGCAAAAGCCTGAAGCCTCGGGACGCTTGCTAAAGTGGGCGGTCGAACTCAGTCAGTTCGAGATTTTCTATACTCCCCGAACTACCATAAAAAGTCAAGCCTTGGCCGACTTCGTGGCAGAATGCGCGGGATTCCATGAGATCCCTTCAGAAGACTCACCTCAGGTCGCCTCCTCAAGTTCATCGTGGAAGATCTTCATTGATGGATCATCTAACGAGAACGGCTCCGGGGCCGGAATCATTCTGATATCCCCAGAGGGGCATAGATTCCACTCGGCGCTGAGGTTCGGGTTCAAGGCGTCTAACAACGAGGCAGAGTACGAGGCCTTGTTAGCTGGACTTAGGATAGCTAGCGAGCTAAAGGCAAGCTCTGTCCAATGCTTCAGCGACTCCCAGCTCGTGGTGAATCAGGTTCTAGGCGAGTATCAGGCGCGGGGTCCCAAGATGGCCTCCTCTTTGGCTAAGGTAAAATCCGAACTGTCTACGTTTGGGCAAGGGTCGATCGAACAGATACCTCGGGAGCAGAACGCCAACGCAGATGCTCTCGCCAAGCTCGCCACCTCGGGAGAGACAGAAACCCTGGGGTTGGTGCCAGTTGAGTTCTTGGAGAAACCCAGCATAGACGGAGATCGAGCAGATATTGAAATGATTGACATCAGGCCGACCTGGATGACTCCCATTGTTGAGTACCTCGTCGAGGGAAAGTTACCCGAAGGGCGCAACGACGCACGACAAGTCCTTTATCAAGCTCCGAGGTATACGCTAGTCGAGGGGGTGTTGTACCGACGTGGGCATTCCTTACCTCTCCTCCGGTGCGTTCTTCCAAGTGAAGCGAAGGCCATCCTGCAAGAAGTTCATGACGGATTCTGCGGAGATCACACTGGGGGGCAAAGCCTGGCCTTGAAGATCCTTCGGCAGGGTTATTACTGGCCGACTCTGTCCAAAGACTCGATCTCATATGTGAAAAAGTGCGACAAGTGTCAGCGGTTCGCCGCGGTTGCACGAGCTCCTCCGACCGAGCTAAAAATGATTTCGTCTCCCTGGCCCTTCGCCATTTGGGGGATAGATCTAATAGGCGCCCTGCCCACCGGAAAAGGCGGGGTCCGTTACGCCGTGGTGGCCATTGACTACTTCACCAAGTGGGCCGAAGCAGAGCCGTTGGCGACAATAACATCGAAAAAGGTGCTAGACTTCGTGGTTAAAAGCATCATATGTCGATTTGGCCTACCCAAAAAGATCGTCTCCGACAATGGCACTCAATTTGACAACGACCTGTTCACCGAATTTTGCGAAAGGCACGGAATTGTGAAAAGCTTCTCGTCTGTGGCCTATCCCCAGGCGAACGGCCAGGTCGAGGCTGTAAATAAAACTCTGAAGGCAAGCCTCAAGAAGAGGTTAGATGAGGCAAAGGGGATCTGGCCAGAACAGCTCCCCCAAGTTCTGTGGGCCTATAGGACCTCACATCGGACTCCCACGGGTCACACTCCTTTCTCCCTAACCTTTGGAAGTGAAGCAGTCCTCCCCGTGGAGGTGAGGGTCCTGTCGCACAGGGTCCGGTCCTACGACCAAGACGAGAACCACGAGCTCCTATGCCACTCCTTAGACTTAGTGGATGAAAGGCAAGAGGATTCACAACTCCAGCTCGCCTGTTATCAACAGAAAATCACTCGCTACTTCAACACTAAGGTCAAAAGACGTGCCTTTAGCGTCGACGATTTGGTCTTGAGGAGAGTTTTCCTGGCCGGGAAAGATCCCAAAGATGGGGTTTTGGGACCAAGCTGGGAAGGACCATACCAGGTCATCGAAGTCATCAAAGAGGGAACTTATAAGTTAGCTCGACTTGGTGGAGGGGCGGTCCCGCGGACTTGGAATGCTATCCACCTAAAGAAATATTATCAATGAGCCATTTGTAAGGCCTAGAAGGTCACCTTCCATGTATAAATAAAAATCAAATGTTTCTCGTTATTTGCAAGTGTAACTTTAAAGTAACAACGAAAGACCCTTTCCCAGTTACTTGGGGGGCATATGGTACCTGGATATATCCAGGTCTCCTTAACGACTTAGGTGTTAATTTTTATCTACGGATAAGAGTTATCACAAACTAAGTCCTATCCTGGTCTTAACCAGGTCATAAAACTTAGAAGTTAAAAAAAATTTGTTGACCGCGGTTCTTCTTTAAAGAGCCCGGGATACGGATAAAAGTTGACGCGAACTAAGTTTTTTCAAAATAAGTTCCTGGTCTTAACCAGGTCAGAAAACTTAGAAGTTAATAAAAATTTGTTGACCGTGGTTCTTCTTTAAAAGAGCCCGGGATACGGATAAAAGTTGACGCGAACTAAGTTTTTTCAAAATAAGTTCCTGGTCTTAACCAGGTCATAAAACTTAGAAGTTAACAAAAATTTGTTGACCGTGGTTCTTCTTTAAAGAGCCCGAGATACGGATAAAAGTTGACGCGAACTAAGTTTTTTCAAAATAAGTTCCTGGTCTTAACCAGGTCATAAAACTTAGAAGTTAACAAAAATTTGTTGACCGTGGTTCTTCTTTAAAGAGCCCGGGATACGGATAAAAGTTGACGCGAACTAAGTTTTTTTTTTTTCAAAATAAGTTCCTGGTCTTAACCAGGTCAGAAAACTTAGAGGTGAACTAAAATTTGTTGAACGCGGATCTTCTTTAAAGAGCCCGGTATACTGATAAAGTTAACTCGAACTAAGTTCATAAAAATAAAGAGATGAATTCTGACCAAATGCATAAAAATATATATGTAAAACTGGCTGAGCAAATTGTCTCGAGGCGGAAACGCCTCACATAAAAAGAAAATTACAATAGAAAGTTCAAAATACTTAAACAAGAAGTGTCCTAAGCCCCATCAGTTGGCCCTTTGGAGGTCGCGGTCTCATCCTGCTCCGCCGCGGCAGAGGTCTCTCCAGTCTCCGATGGAGGAACCTCCTTATTCAGGCGGGCTTGAAGCTGCAGCAACAAGAATGCCCAGAGGTCCGGCGGCATGAAAGAAAAGTCCGCGTCCGGATTGTGGGACCAGCAGTGATAGAACAGGTCTTGTAAGGACTGCTCCGACACGACCCGCTCGTCTTTCAGGGCGGCCTGGGAGGCCTGGGCTTCGGCCTTCGCCGCCTCAAGATCTGTCCGCGATGCGGCCAGGGAGTTTTTAAGCTCCTGGTTCTCAGAGCAGATCTTCTCTAGCTCGGATGCGGCCAGGGAGTGTTTAAGCTCTTGGTTCTCGGAGCGAATTTTCTCTAGCTCGGCTTTAGAGGCCGCCAGAGCGTCTCTCGCCTCCTGAGACTCCTGGAGGGCGGTCTGGCGATCAGCTTCCAAACCCTCGAGTTGGGCCTTGGTCCTAACAATGCCTCTATAGGCGGCAGCAATGCCCTGCAAGAAAAGAATGATAAATTAACAAACTGGAAGGAAAAAGGCGGCGTGTGAGTGTTAAAGCCTTAAAAGAAGGGGGCACTTTACCGTTAAGGTCATGTCCATCGCAGACTCTATAACTCGGACCGGGCTCGTTGTTTCGATGGCCCGGAGCTCCTTCTCCCTGATATTGTAGAAGTGGCTGACGGCGTAGCTAGCCGACTCATACACCGTACCTCGGAATGCTTCTGGCATCTTCTCCAGAGCCCGGGGGTCGACCGGGATACGCACGTCCGGGGCTGCCGCGGCCAGATTCCCGACCTCTATTACCCCGTCCTGGGCGGCTAGTGGAGATCATTGGGGTGGCGGGTGCATGAGCCCTGTCCTGGCGACAGGGAGGTTCGCCCCCGCGACCTGGGATGGCGGGGCTTTCTCCTTCTCCTTAGCCGGGGATTTGGTGGAGGCCCGAGCCGAGATCTTGGTCTCGCGAAGCCTCTTTAACCTCGGCCCTGCTGGGGGATTCCCACCGAACACAATGCCCCGCAGACTATTCCCGGGCTGAGACATCTCTTCTGCCAAGAACAAAAGAAAAAAAAAACATGGTTATTACAAGGTAGCAATCATGCAGAAATAAAGACAAAAGGTCTAAAGGCTATAAGAAAGCAAATACTAAGGGAGCCCTACCCCCCGAGCTGGAAGAGCCTAGGACGATTATCTCGCAAACTGGCGAAGGTTCTAGGTCCGGTTCTGAATCGGGGCTGGACTCTTCTACGTACTGCCTAATCCCCGGAGCATAGATGCCCCTCTGGAGCGCAGGCCACGTGCGTAAGTTGGTCCCGTACTCCTCAAAAATGACCGACCTAAAGGCTAGGGTATTATCTACTACTACGGTACCCTTAGGCCGACTCTCTTGGTTGTCCAGCACGAGCTGGTCAACGCAATGGAGCAAGAGCGTGTCCAGGTCTGGATTCCTTGAGTGACGATGGACGAGCTGCCTAGGGTTGAACCTAACCAGCCGGGGGTCTGCAGTGGCCCTATCTACGTTCTTAAATAAGTAAGAGTTACCTTGACCGGAGGGACCCGCGGCTGCTCCGGATTGGGCCCTCTCCTCGCTCATCCCCTGGGCGACCTCCAAGGTCCTCTTCCTGTTCCTCACCAAAGGAACTTCCTCACCTTCTTCCTTGCCTTCGTCGTCTGCGACCTCCTCCGCGACGATCGGTCTGTTGTCGCGAGCTGGGGGAGGCCCCCGGGGCCTTTTCAAATTCAAAGTCTGATTTGGGAAAATCAGCTTGCAGAATACCATCGTCTCGTCCGTTACGAGCGCGCGGTAGTCTTTCTCACTGGGGGGCAAGTTCGCCAGTGTATCGTATTGACCCCCGAGGGTCACAGACTTTTCGGTCCTTGAGTAGATGGCTGCAAGGTTGGTTGAAATCAGAAGTGGAATAAGGGACGAGCTAAAATAAGATAACCGTTAAAAGGCGAGCTAAATCAAGGATCACTTACGAGGACGGTTGAAATAGTGATGATCGCAGTTTCGGAACCCAGTTGACATAAAAAACTGGTCTTTGAAGTCGTTTGGATGGCTCGGCAGCTCGATCACTGTTGCTGTGTTAGGGAAGCGGGTTAAGTAATAGAACCCGTCGCCTCGCCCCCGCTGGTCTGGGCTGGCTTTGAGGCAAAAGAAATATAGAATATCAGTAGGAGTGGGGACCTCCCACTCATGCTTTTGGAACAAATACCTCAATCCCGCCAGTAGACGGTATGAGTTGGGGGGGAGCTGAAATGGGGCCAACCCCACATAGTTCAGAAAATCAGCAAAATACTGATCCAGGGGGAGGAAGGCCCCTGCCTTGAAGTGTTCACCGCTCCAGGCCGCGAACGACTCGTCGAGCGGCGTACAGCTCCGCTCCCCATCCGCAGCAGGTCGGGCGATCACGGAGGTCATCCCTAGAGGAATGTTGTGGTTGAGGAAGATCTTGGTGATCTTTGCCTGGCTGGTTATCTTCGAGACGATTCTCTCCGCCTCGAAAAACGCGTCAGGGGCCACCTCGGCTTGCTTCTCCACCGCCGGCCCAAAGTGAGGAATTGGCGAGCTGGTCACCACCGCCTTTCCTTTATCCTGCTGGGAGGACGAACTTCCCACATTCTTCTGTGGCAGATTTCTCTTTGGAGCCATCTGGTCGCCTATCGAACAAAAGAAAACACTTTAGAAATGGCGACCCAAGCAGGAGAGTGAAGCAAGTATTATGTACACGAGCTGGGGTAAGCCCAGCCCGTGGAGAGTGGTGCCACGCGTTCCAAGGAACAAGCGCCTATGCCCTCAACAGATCCCAGATTACTCGGAATTCGTGTGTCAGAGGACTCAGAGTAAAAAAATTCCTTGGGGGGAAAGTTTCAACAGGCAAGGCATGGCAAAACCGCTTTTAAGGCGTATTCCCTAAGCTACCCGGTTTTTGCACCCAAGATTCCTAAGGATCCTACCCAGAAATTGTTCCTAAGAAAGAACCATGGAACCCATATTCTAAGACGATGTCCCATGGCAAGTGTGCCCTAATATAAGAAGGGCTGTCACCCTCCATATCCACGCGACCCAGAAAACCTCTGCATGTGGCTACAGTAAGAAATTTTACCTAAGCTACAGTGGCATGCTCTAAAAAATAAACAAGGACAGAAGACTTACAGTATATGGTTAGATGGTGAGCGAGGTTGCTGCGCTGGTAGAAGCTTCGTTGGCACAGTGGTCTCCAAGGTTTTGAAGGGACTCGTACGCTTAAGCTTCGTGAACGAAGAAGATGAGAGCAATGGAAATGAGGGTTTCGTTCTTCGGAAGGTCAGAGAAAAGAAGGAAATTTGAGAGGTTTTGAATGGTAAGGTGGCCCGTGCGTGGGATGACCACCCCTTTTTATACACGGGAAGGATCACGTGTAAAAGGCCCTTGGGAGACCCTCCACTCGAAATGTGAAACGACGGCTGGACAGTAGGCTAGGCCATTTAATGCGGTTCTCGTAGAGTGTACTGTCGCCACCCACGGCGTTCCACGTATCAGACGCCTGCGAAAAGCATGGATTGCGAAGGGTTGTGGGAGAAGTCTAAAAGCCCCTACTGTGGTTTCCCACATCTGACGTCATGGACCACGAGCAGGAGCTTGGGGGGCAGATGTACGCCCTGGTTTTCCCACGGGCTGTTTAGCAGGACGAGCCTCGAACTAAACATGATTTAGTCCGAGGTTCCCACAGGCCAGAGGCCCTATTTCCAGGACGGGCCCTTTCTAGCTCGAGGGGGTCCTGTTTCCAGCTCGCACTTGTTGCACCAGGAGCTGGGAATGACATCCGGCGACCACGGACGGATGAGCTCGGGTTATGAATTGCTCCAGTAACGAGCTTCTCAGGAAGCTCTGACCCTATGGGAAGTCAACACGCAAGATAAACGTGCATAATCCTGCCATCACGTGTCCGATATCCCCCTGACTTCTCGGACACGCAGCAGGAACGTGCGTATTCAGACACCCACGGATGAGTTGGGCCGTGCGGCCCATTATCTCCTTCCATACTGATTAGACCACACTTGTGTGTCAGGTTTAGGAATTAATCATGAATATCACAGACTTGATATGACAAATGGTAAGGTCACGAGATGGCCTCCCTACCAACTTCCAGGTGCCTTCTCCTATAAATATGGAGACCCTGGGAGTTGATAGGGGTTGGAAAAATAGTCTTTTAAGAACTATATATTTTGTAAACCAATTACCCAGAGAATATCAATAATATTGACTAGTGGAGTAGAAGGATTTTAACCTTCGAACCACTTAAAAACGTGTCTGGAGTCACCTAGTTCTTTCCACAAAGATTTCATATCTGTGATGGTTCTACCTTTAAGTACTAATCTCTTTCTCTTCTTCTCTTAATTATCTGTTGCCGAAGAACCGCGTCAACAGGTGCAAAAGGACAGTTTTGCCCTTGGTTGCTGTTAAGGTTTTATTTTAGACTTGAGGGCATTTAGGTCTTTTCACCCTTAAAGATTTATATCAGCAATTAAGGTTGTAGAAGCTTACCAAAAACAGAGTGTTGCTTCCCTTCTCTCCCGATGGTCATTTCTCCTCTTTTCCTCTTTGAATTTTCAAGCTCTTTTTGAGGAATCAAGCCAAGGAACCAAGCCGTGATAAGCTAGGGTTATGCTCCACCATTGAAGAGGGTGTGTTGCTGAGATTGAGGTGAGCTTTTAGCCATTAGAACTCTTGTTTTTGCTCTATTTTCCTAGTTGAGTTCCAGCTGGTTTTTGAGTTGGAAAGTTGGGAATTGATTAGAGTTTTGGCTAGGGTTTTTGGGGCTGTGGTGTCTAGGACTTGTGGAGGTGGTATTTGGGTTCATTTGGGACTTAATTTGATGTTTGGAAGCTTTTGGTTTGGGTTGGAAATGGTGGAATTGAAGGAAGAGGTTTTTGGGCATTTTCTGGCTAAAGGTAGCGCTACAGCGCAACCTGAAGAGGTGCTGGGGCGGTTTTGGTTCTGTGAATAGTGCTGGGGCGCTAGGAGGGTAGCGCTATAGTGCTACCCTGTTCCTTCAGAACCCCGTTTTGAGTGTTTTTAAGGGTTTTTGGCTCGGGGTTTCAATCCTTAAGGCCCAGGATCGAATCTACTCACCGTGTGGGTACATTTCGGGGTCCCGAGAGTGGGGTTTAGGTCAAGACCCTATCTTTGTTGATTTTCATTTATCGGAGATTGTAATTGGTTATGACTAGGTGACCGCGAAAGGATTAAGGATCGATCGTTCTTAAGGGTCGTTCTTGTTCTAATTCTCGCTTGAACCAGAGGTAAGAAAATTGCGCCTTGTGTAATGTGACATGCATGGTTATTCTTGATACATGTTGGATGTTTAAATGTAATGCATATGATGCACAAGAAATATGTGATTAGGGCATGCCGTGAATATTGAATATGAGATTGGTTAGAGCTTGAGCCTCTGTGTTTATGCATGATCCTAATTGTGCTAGCAATTGTTAAGTGAGCATGTTGAATGCCCTGTATTCAGATATTTGACATATGATATATGTTGGTAGCATTGCTTACTTGTGTATGGCACTGACTAGTCAGGGTCGGCACTGGTTGCGTACTACGGACCTAAGAGCCGAGAACGGTATAAGCGTCATGAACACCAAACTTATTAAAGATTAGATCTAATCGATATCAGTGTTGAATGACTCTAGGGCATTAATGCTGGACCGACCCTAAGGTCGATGAATCTTATAAGCACTTGACTAGTCTAGGCTAGTTACTCCGAGACAGGGCGAAAGGCCTAGGTGACGGCTTGTCACATGGCTAGGGAGTGGAATCCCATGGTTGTGACTCTATGGTCATGCAATAGGTTATATTGGTGACTAGTTCATCGAGCACCTATCTTGTTTAAGTTAGTGAAATGATCACTTATCTACAAAGCCCCGGTGACCCTATCGTCACATGGCTATTGGGAACGAAACCCGTTTTAGTGACTATTATAATTGTCACTCTTTTATTTGGGGCTAAAGCTCTGGATGATTATTATGATCATTGGTTGATGTGTTATACTCAACATTACGTGAACTCGTTTGCCTGCTTGAATAGGGCTATCTCTGCTAGGCGTGTGCCTTATGTTTTGATGACATGTTATTACTGTTCATGAGCATATTAAGTTTTCTTGCTGGGCTTCGGCTCATGGGTGCTATGTGGTGCAGGTAAAGGCAAAAGAAAGCTGGAACATCCTTGGGTTGGAGAGCTAGGTGACGATGTGTACATATGCGGCTGCTCGACCGCCACGATCGAGGGTTAAGAGAGGAACTAGGGTTAAACCCTGTTTTGCCGCTTAGATCGGCCAGTTGTAAATATTTTCTTGTAATAGACCTTTAAATTATTATTTTTTTGGGACCCCAATGTATACAGTAAACGTTCTAATGAAACATTATATCTTAACCAAAATTTGTAATCCTTAAACTGCTAATCATACTTAGTTACACGATTTTGCCCAAATGACTCGATTAGCGAGTTTAGCACTATTTATAAGGCACACCGTAATGGTCCATGGAGTTTAGGGCGTTACACCTATGACAGTACAATTGGCGGATATTTTTACAAAGGCACTCAACAAAAAGCAATTTGATTTTCTTCTACACAAGTTGGGCATTCTAAATCTGCATGCTCCAACTTGAGAAGGGGGGGGGGGGGGGGGTGTTACAATATTGTGGGCTGTTATTTAGGAAGTTTATTATGCTGATTGATATTGTTTAGGATTGCTTCCATTTGTTTAGCCGTATATCATGCTTAGTCAATGGTTTGCATTTTTTTACTTGTATATCATGCTTGGTTTCTTAAAGAATGTGTATTATATATAGTATACTATCAATGAGAATCAGGCAAAACGTGCTCATTCTTCACAGGAATAGTGCGTGCATGATATTTATGCGTACTGTATTATTAATCAAATAAGGGAGAAGAAGAACATGGGGAGACGATATGTTAGTTTGATTCACTTTTGTATTTTTCTTAAGGGATTTTATTTTATTAAGAGTTTTGTTCATAGACAAATTTGGTTATGATTTTTTTCTTTAAAATCTAATTAACTTTTAGGTTTTTTTTTTAATTTTCTTTTTATTATTTAATATTTTTTTAATTTCTAATGAATTAAATTTATTTATAAATTAGATTCTTAAATAAATAATTAAGTATTTAACACATGACCTAATAGATTATGGACACGTGTGCCCTTGCTTGCACATAACGACTTGTAATTGACACCACTGTGAATTTGCTAACAAAACACTGGTTTGGGAGGTTTAACCACCAAAAATAAAAGATTGGGTATTTAAGTATCTCAAAATGTAAAAACTAAGAAGTTTTGACGAAATTACTTTTTTTTTTTATGGAAACTTTTGTGTTGTCAATGTGTATAATTCCATGTATAATTGTGATAGGATTTTGTTTGAAACATGAGTGTTGATTGTTTGTTTTGGGCAAATTTTGGGCAAAATTTCAGCAACTTTATGATTGCTTTATTGAAGTATAATATATATTTATATATATAGCTACATTGTAATTGTAATTATTGATAGTGGGTGGTTACTAACTTACTGTATGCTACTTGTTTTTATTCTGACATTCTGATAATTTTCTCTCTTCCTCTCTTCTCTTTTAGTTGGGAAATTTCATGTTATATGCATGATAACTTACTAAAGTTTTTTAATATGCTAACATAAGTTACTATCCAAAATATATGACGATTTCAAATTTTTGGACAAAAATACACTTAACATTCAAATACTCATTTTGTCTCTTAGTCTGAACTCTCTCTCTCTCTAACATCTCTCATTCCATTACTCTCTCACTCTCTCTCTCATTCTAATCTTGTAGATCTCGAAAAAATACCAAAATTTAAAAAAAAATCTCAAACGGACATTTGAGTGAAAAAATATGAACCTCCAAAGTTTTCGTCAAATTTTAGTGCAGAGCATCGAAAAAGCATTGTTTCGGCCAAAAATCAAGTTTTCAAGATTGCAACGCAACAACAATGAAACACCGTCGATTTTGCATCGAAAAAACATCTTTTTGGCCAAAAAATCAAGTTTTCATTATTGCATTGCAAGAGCATCGAAACACTATTGATTTTGCATCGAAATAGCATCGTTTTGGCCAAAAATCAAGTTCCATGATTGCATCGCAAGAGCATCGAAAGTGCATTGATTTTGCATCGAAAAAAAATATTATTTTGGCCAAAAAAACAAGTTTTCATGATTGCATCGCAAGAGCATTGAAACACCATCGATTTTACATCGAAACACCATCGATTTTGCATCAAAATTGCATCGAAAAAGCATTGTTTTGGCCAAAAAACAAGTTTTCATGATTGCATCGCAAGAGCATCAAAACACCATCGATTTTGCATCGAAAAAAATATCGTTTTGACCAAAAATCCAGTTTCATGATTGCATTGCTAGAGCATCGAAACACCATCGATTTAGCATAAAAAAACCATCGTTTTAGCAATAAAAAACCAAGTTTTCAAGATTGCATCGCAAGAGCATTGAAACACCATCGATGCAAAATCGATGGTGTTTCGATGCTCTTGTGATACAATCATGAAAACTTGATTTTTGGCAAAAGCGATGCCTTTCGATGCAATTTCGATGCTCTTGCGATGCAATCATGAAACTTTATTTTCGGCCAAAATGGTACTATTTCGATGCTAAATCGATGGTGTTTCGATGCTCTTGCGATGCGATCATGAAAACTTGTTTATTGGCCAAAACGATGCTTTTTCGATGCAATTTTGATGTAAAATCGATAGTGTTTCAATGCAAAATCGATAGTGTTTCGATGCTCTTGATAAGCAATTATGAAAACTTGATTTTTGGCCAAAATGATACTTTTTCGATTAAATTTCGATACTCTACACTGAAAATTGACGAAAACTTTAGAGGTTCATATTTTTTCACTTAAATGTCAGATGATTTTTTTTTTTGTATTTTTTGGAGATCTACAAGATTAGAATGAGAGAGACAGTGAGAGAGTGAGATAATGAGAGACGTTAGAGAGAGAGAATTCATATTGAGAGAGAAAAGTGGTGTTTGAATGTTAGCAGTATTTTTGTCCAAAAAATTAAAATTGTCATATATTTGAGATAATAACTTATGTTGACATATTAAAAATTTCAGTAAGTTATCATGCGTATAACACGAAATTTCCTTTTTAGTTTGGCAACTTTACCATGAATGGGCATGAATGTGATATTATTTTGAGTACGTAGCTACTGTATGGAATTTGTTATGTTTTTCTTTATTTGGCATAATTTGACAACCTATACTAGATTTTTCATATATGTTTGAATGTCTTATAATTTTTTTTTAAAAAAAACTACAATTCACTTCTATTTGTTTAAAATTTATTTGCATAATTTTTTAGGCAAGTTCTTAACTCCCTCACCGAACTTAGTCCAACAAGTGGGACCCAAAAAAATTGCCAAGTGTCAAGCTATTGAATTATTTGGTATTTTTATTATTACATGATTTTACTTGATGAGCCGGTGATGTAAATCGGTTGTAAAAAAAAATTGAATCATGGTCTGAAAAATATGGGCAAAATAGTAATTTGCAGGTAAAAAAAGTCTACAGTGGAGGGCAATAAGGTAAAATTAGTATTGTGTTCAAACATATTTACGAAATTGGGAAAGTAATGTTTAAGAGTCACTTAGTAATTTTTAAATGAGTAGTCAGGAATACTGTTGCATGTAAAAGTAATGAATTTCCAGTAACTCATCTGCATATAAGTAACATTTTGATGTCAGTAAGTAATATTAAATAGAGTGGTTAGTAATAACATAATAGCTGAAAGTAAAAAAACCGAAAGTAATTATTGTTTGTTTTTTTGTGAGTAACAAATGAATTGTCTTAGTGAATATCTCAGTTTTGTTTGACTTGTTTAATGGTTAGAATAATGAATTACCATTGATTATGTAGATTTAGGTTGTATAGTTAATTTAGAATGAATTTTGGCCATTATATGGCATTTGGTATTTGGTATGTAAGACTTTCCCTTTGCATAAGTTATTTTATAATTTCCTGATGTGTAACACAATTAGAGTATAATAATAATAATACCACTAAACGTACCATATTTAAGTTATAATATTTGTATGGTTGCTCGATTAGGAGTCACTACTTCGTTAAAAAAAGTGTGATTAAAATATTTCTATCATAAATGGAGACTAAAAATTTAATCTCATACAATATAAAAAGATGATCAATTGATGAATCATTCATACTATACTTTTGTAACTTCATTTGACTTGTACGGTGAAGTACATATGTTTAAATTGCAAACCACATTGGCGGCTTAGTTGACGAGGAAATTAATAATTTGTTATTGATTGCATGGAAGATGGGGTCAAGTAATTGGGATGTGTCGATTGTACAAATATGTGTTATAGTAGAACATCCCCAATCACGGTTGTGTAATCTAAGCTTTGAACTTACAAAATTATAGTAGGACCCAATTAATTTTCCAATTGTCAAGTTTTGAACAATTGTCATCCCATGTCAATTTTGTAGTAATGTAATGTGTCTATTTTATTTGGTATCATGAAAAAATAGCAAATTGATATTCGATTAGTGACTAAAGTCACAAATTTCACCTGTTGACCTTTAAAAGTTAGCATTTTCGAGATTTTATTGGTACAATTATTTTTGTCTCTAATATAGCCATTTTATGCAAGATCGTGATGAACTATAAAATTGGTGTTCGAGTAGTGATAAAGTTACTGTTGGACCATAAAAATAAACTATTTAATATTTTAGTACTACGATTAATAATCTTGATCAACAAACGGTAAAATAAATTTATTTATTTATTTTAGTGTTATTTAAATTAGTGGTATGATTATTAAATACATACATTATTTATTTTTATTGAAGATTATTTTTGGATGTAAACCTTATATTTAGAAATCATTACCAAAATATATTTATTAAATATTTAAACGTAAAAAATTGTTTTTATTAATTCAGTGCACACACTCCTAACTTATATTAAATAAATTTATGTATTTCAAATAATTACAAAATCATGAATTTAAGTACTATAGAAATATAGTAAAATTATATTATATCTTAACATATTCAATTAAAAATATAAACAAAGTTATTAAATACAAATTAGTCATACCAAAAATAAATAAAATAAAACAAGATATACATTTATGAAAAATAAAAAATATTTTTTTTCTTGAACTCCAAATACGTATCATAAGCAAATCAAGAAGAAACATATCAAATTTATTTTTTACAAATTTATACAAAAATATGTTATATATTTACATGTAACTACACTACTTTTAAGTGTTTCTATAATTCTTTAGTATCCAACTTTAGAAAGAAAAAAATAAGTTGGTTAAATATTTGGGTAAGTCTAATATAGAGAGAGAGAGAGAGAGAAAGAGAGGTATAACAACTTTTGAAGAGAAAGTTACATTTTGGAAATAAAAGTAACAGGTAACAAGTTGCTAAGGGTAAAAAAGTATATTGATGCTTTTTCATACAAAAATATTCATCTCACCATTAAAAGAAAATCTTCAATTATCCGAGGGTTAATAATTTGTGATGAACTTAGTCCCTCAAAATGAAGTGAATGACTAAAGAAGTGCCCAATTTTTCAATATTTTTATATTGCTAGGTCTACGTTTGTTTAGTTTTATTTTTAAAAAATTATTAATTATTTTAATTATATTTTTATGATTGCCATATAAATTTTAAATAAATAAACAATATTATATATAAAATAATGACATAAATATATTAAAAAAATTAAATCAAAACATTGTCTATGATTTTTTTTATAATAATAATAATAATAATAAAACATTTTAGATCGCAAACTATCATATTCAATGTATAAACACATTCATGATATTATTCAAATCACATTTCAATAATTGGAGAAGAAGCTTGTTTGTTCTTGATAGAAGAGAAATATTATTATAATTTCTTATGCAGTTACACAATCGTACTATTTGTACACACGACACTTATATATAATATATTTATAATGTTTATTGTTATTTAATATGAATATATATTTATACAAGTTAGATTAAGTAATAAAAAAAGTAACACGTTTTCTTAAATTTTTCAATAAAAATTAATATGGAGTATTATATTTTATTATAATAATGATATTTTATAATATTTGAATTTATATTAATATAATTATTAAATATATAGTTTTGTATTAAATATTATTATAATACTGATATTTTATAATATTATAATTTATATTAATACAATTACTAAATATTTATTCTACAAAATTTTATAAAAATTAGAATTATGTATTATATATTATTATAATAATGATATTTTATAACATTTAAATCTATATTAATATAACTAATAAATTATTATTTTTAATTAGTTTTAAATATATATTTCGTTAAATATTTGTGATATTTCGTTAAAGTTAATAAGAAAAACCGTTAAAATAAAAAAAAAAACCGTTAAATACACACTTTTTATATAGAAGAGATATAATTCATATGATTTATGGTTTTTTTTTCTAATTTTAAATTAAATACTTTATATTATGTTAAAAAGTGTCTATGAATTTCAATTAAATAAATATTCAAAATATATGGAATTATAAATTTAATATTTTGAGTTAATAATATTTTAATAATTTATCTCAAGACACTTCAAATCTGATAAAAAAATTATATATAAATATATAAATAATGAAATAAAAAATTTAAGTTAAATATTTTAATTATTTATCTTAAAACATTTCAAATCTAATAAAAAATTATACAATATAATGAATAATATAAATAATGAAATAAAAAATTTACTTTGGTTATTTTAAGAAAATAATTTTTTAAAATAATTAATTGATTGTTGTTACAATATTAGTCTTAATCGTTAACTTTAATTGAAAAAAAATTCTAGAATCCGTTAAACAAATAAAAATTTATGTTACATACACATTTCCTATACTTTCTATATCTTCTATGTAATAAGTGTGTAGATAACTGAAATTCTTGATTTTAACAGTTTTTTATTTTCTTAATGTTAACTTTATCGGAATATTCTTATTTTTAACTTTTCATTCTTATATTTAACGATAATTTGTAAGCACTTAAACTTAAATAAAATAAAATAAATAATTAAAAAAATTAAAATAGGATATTTTTGAGATATTTTACAATGATAATTATTTAAAAATAATAAATAATTAAACAAATTAAAATATAATATTTTTGAGATATTTTACCATGATAATTATTTAAAAATAATAAATAATTAAACAAATTAAAATATGATATTTTTGAGATATTTTATAATGATAATTATTTAAAAATAATAAAATCATACGTTTTATAACTTAAATAAAATTTAATTAAACTTAAAACTCACTTATTATAATAATATCATATTAAACATATAATATAATCTATTATGAATTAGCAACAAATTGCTTTTTTTTTTTTTAAACTAGCAAGAAACTTAAATTTAAAATCTACGTATAATATTTAATATTACATTAAACATATAATATATAATCTCTTGTTGTCACTCCTAAATTAAAAAATTAGAACAAACATAATCTTAAACAAAAATAAATAAATTATTTATTTAAAATAGGATATTTATTTGAAATTTATATGACATTACTATAAATTTAATAAAAATAATTAATAAATTCTATAAATAAAACTAAGCAAAACGTGCATAATGCACATTGTTTATATCTAGTATAAAGATATACATATTTTAGTTTCATATATGTTGACATCATGTTATTGAGATGAGTGTCAAATTTTTAGTTACAACTAAGTTTATTTTTGGAATATTTACATGCTACAATGTTTTTACCATTTTAATTATAAAAATCACCTAGGATATTTCATTAACAAAAATACTGAATTTGGCATATCTGGAAAAAAAAAAATACCCCACACTCTCTCTTCAAACTGTCAATGTAAGTCATCAGCATTTCGGCCACCAGTGGCAGGACCATGTTATGTGTGGAGGTTGTCATGGCCCCCCCAAAATTTTGATTATATCCTATATATAATTAATTTATGGTTATTTGCAGCGAAAGTAACCAAGTTATTATGTTTGTAGCACTTAATACCCAAATTATTTTTTTGGCAGCGAAAGTACATTCCGTCCATGTTTTTGTGCAGTTTGGTACAACCATTAATTTTGACTGTTAAGTTCGTTAGTGACACGTAGGAAAAATTACCAAATTAAAGACATATTTGCGGCGAAAGTACTCAATTTAAAATATGTTTGCGGCGAATGTACCAAATTTAAGAGATGTTTGCAGTGAAAGTACCCAAGTTATAAACAAATTTTACTCCATGTAGGTGGACTTAACGATGAAACAGACAACTGCACCAAAACATGAACGGAAGATACTTTCGCTGCCAAAAAAATAACTTGGGCACTTAAGTGCTACAAACACAACAATTTAAGTACTTTCGTCGCAAATATCCCATTAATTTATTTACTATCTGCCAGTACCCCCCCCCCCCCCCCCCCCCAAAAAAAAAAAAAACTACCCGCCAATGCATAAATATTACATGGCCCTCTTTGTTAACTACATACCATTTCAATTTGTAGGCTTGGCCGCTTTTTATTTACATATATACTACATCTAAGTAGACTTCACTTGGCCCTTTTACAATTGTGTGTTGTCACTCATTGCTTGGCCCCCTCTTCAAGTATGTGCTGGTTCCGCCACTGTCGTCCACCATATTATTACTTCTGCCGAAGAGAAGCTATCATCGATTTCATGGTCCAATGATCACTGCCATTTGTCCTCGGAGAAGACCACACACGCTGGTCAAAGTTATCTAATTTGACTCCATTTTTCGCCGAGCTCTGACCACCATGAACCTTGGGGTGACACCGTTGGATCGAGCTTTTCGAGTGGAACGAAACCCAACTACCCACTCTGCCTATATCATCGACTTTCTGACAAGTTCATGGGTATATCTACAACTTTAGAGGTTTTTTCACACGACACTGCCGATCGTTTAGGCTTAAGAGTAGTACCATCGTGAACTACTCTTTGAGGGAGTCATTTTGGAATATGGCAAGTACTTATAGGTTTCTTGCCGCTGCCTGAGAAGATGATTGGAATGATTGTTGTTGTAATGTGTATGAAACGTAACTTTGTAGTTGCATTTTAATTTAGTTAAGCAAATTTAAAGAGTCCCAAAAATGTGTATTGTTTACTATGATTCTAAAGTAATTTCTATTTGGGATAAGACTATACACAAAGCTTTGTATATTACAATTCAAAAGAATAAACCAAATATAATCTATTCTCTAATGGAAGAATAATACAAAGAACATAATGCAAATAAAACAAGTGGTATAATGGACATTTGAGTTGTAGAACCTTGATACATAAAATCAAGTTTATGATTTTATGTGAATCAACAAAATGTAACAAAGGCTTGACACAAATTGAGATTTGTTGTCAAAAAATCTCTATTCCTAGCCTCCTCCTTGAGATTGCTTGAAGTTGATACAAGGTAATGAAATTGGGATTTGCAAGCATTGAATCTTCATGCAAGTCAAGCTTTCTTGATGAAAATCTTGGAGAAAAAGGTGAGTGATCAATTCACCAAAAAATCAAATGACCCATTTAAATAGTATAAGAACCCTCATTAGACTCAACCAATGAGAATAGAGCATTTAATTTGAATTTTGAAGCCAAAAACACGTCATTGCACGGACCGTCCAGGCGACACTTCACCTGCACCCAAGTGATGCATTGCTCCATGCATGCGATGCATCGCCTGTGTTGTGTTTCCAGGGACCAGTGACACAACACATGTCTCTCTGACTTGGCGCCCCATAGCTTGTCTCAAAACATCCATAAATGCCTCCAAACTTTTTGGGTACTCTTATATATTCCAAAGAAACACTTTGGACCCAAAAAGATGATTTATAGATGCATATACCAAAAGTCAACTCTCACATGTTGACTTTAGTGAAACCGTTATGGTTTTTGCACCTCTTCGTGCCTAATCAATTTCACTATGTATTTAATCAATCATAAAAACTTCTAAGTTTTTTTTTTTGCTTGGTTAAGCAGAAAACCCCTATAATTTACATGTAAAATAAACACATAGGTGGCTAAACACATGTATTATACTTTTTCATTTAAAATTTACTATGTAGTATACTAAATAGTATCATTTACTAGATATGGCAACTTGATATACTATACGCTAATTAATTAGTTTATAAAATAGACTTGAAGGTAATGTAAGAGTACCTTAAATAATAGACAACATAATATAACCTAAAAATGAAGACATATTTTTAAAGGTAACTAATTGTTATCTAAAGATAATCAAATTTTCAACATATAGGCTTTGAGGTAACAAAAAAAAAATATATATATATAATTATATAATATAAAAATAAAGCTTTTTATAAAAAGGTAATTTGTCAATGTCTTATCGCTATCATAAGCAACCAAACAGTTGCCTTCGAAAAACTCATAAAAGCAAAAAAATCTGAACAACGAGATTTGTGCCTATTTTTCTGTGCTTATTTTTCATTATTTTAGGTATATTATTTTTTATTTTCTCAAATTTTTTATGATGTAGCACGATATTTGTGTAAATAAAATTTGTTAAGTTGTTTTTGTAATTATTTATGTTGTAGGTCTATATATATATATAAATATATATATCACTAAACCAATATAAAAGTTTTATAACTTTATTTGAGAGATATTAAAAGTCTACAATGTTTCCCACTGGGGGAGGCATCGTAAGTTGGGTCATTGTAGGTGCACATCTCACGTCTCCCAGTGGGAGACATTGAAAAGTCTCCAAATTTTTTTAAAAACAAATTAATTAAAATGAATTTGATTTAATAATTAATTAAATTGAAATTAATATAATTAATTGAGTTAAAATTGATATAATTAATTAAATTGAAATTGATATAATTAATTAAAATGAAATTATAAATCTTCATTAATGAAAATTTAGAATATTATTTTACAAGATAAACAATATTTGTTAGACATATGCAAAATTAACAAATATTACACTATATATGAAGAAAGTAGTAAGAAGTAATAAAACATAATAACGAGGTTAGTAACTTTGGATTATCAGTAACATATTTGTGCCCATTCTTGTCGCAACTCATAAATTTGTGCCTCTGTATATGACATACTTGTTAGCTGCAAAAAATATAAAGTAATATATATTAATTAATTAATCAATTAATTACAATTACATATATGGTTTCAAAGATAATTTGTAAACTTTAATAAATAATATCATTCTCAAGTAATGTCTTGGACTCACATGTTCAATCAAATCTTTCAACATCCTCATCATGTAGTAAATTTGAGCAGCATTCCCCTTATATTATTAACCTAACCATCAATCAAGTAACCACAACATAATTTAAATACAAGAAAAAAAATAATCCTATATAAAGTCAGGCAGTATTTCCTCTATTATAGTGACTTAACCATCTGCATGTGAATAACAAAACAAACAATTCAAATAACATACAATAAGTTTCTTCCTTATAGCTTCGCATCACACAACCAAATTGTTGACGCGATTCTTCGCCAACATGTAATTATACGAATAAATAGGATGTATTAGTGCAAATTGGTGAACCGTAATATGAAAATAATTATATTTTGGATTTGAGAAACTAATAGCATGAGAAGATGGTCACTCCTTTCTTTTTAGGTGGTTTAAAGTTTAAAATCCCTCTAGTCCACCAGTCGATATTATTGATATCTCTTGACTATTTCTTACAGAGTGTTTCTTTACAAAAATATGTCAACCCCTTGCACTACCCAGGGTCTTGGTATTTATAGGAAGAAGATATCTAGGTTGGCAATGGGGTCATCCCGTGATCTCTTTACCCTTCACGTCATCTCTGTGACACTGATGATTAATTCTTAAACTTTGCAGTGAAGTGCGTTCTAATCAATAGGTAAGGAGGGATAATGGGCCGCATGGCCCAAATCAGGCGTGGGAGGTCTGAACACGCACGTTTATACTGCGTGTCCGAGAATTCAGGAATAGAATAGACACGTGATGTCTGATATATGCACGTTTATATTGCATGGTTGACTTTACAAGGATTCGGGTGTCAGATCTCTACTGCATCACGAGCTTAATGTGGCGCCAGCTCGTGACACTCATACTGCTGACACGATGCCTCCGAGTAGCAGTTAACTCTCTAATCAACTCGGGCTGGACAGATGGATGCCCGTAACAAACAGTTCCGGGTGGACGATTTACACATGGCAGATCGAATTAGGCCCTTTTCTAGCTCGCCAATATGCACGGATATTTAGGGCATACATTTTCCCCCCAAGCCCCTGCTCGTGACCCATGACGTCATCTGTGATCTTCACAATGGGGGCTTTTAAGTTTCCCTTTCGACTCTTCATGTCCCACCCACTGTGTGGGTATCGGACACGTGGAGCGCCGTGGTTGGCGACTGTTTAGTTTCTGAGAATTGCATTAAATGGCCTAGCCTGCTTTCAGCCGTCGTTTCGCCTCTCGAGTTATGATCCTCGTATCTCGCATTAATTTGATTGAACAGTCCTCGTTTCTTTAAGCCTCTAACGTATATATAAGGTTGGCCATCTTCCGTATTAGCCACCCTTCATTTGAAATTTTTTCCTCATTTTCTCTCTGTTTTAGTCTTAGAAATCTTTCTTCCTCCGGTTATCATCCCAGAGATCCCTACGCTCTCGCCACAAGAGTTTCTTCACCAGTCCAGCCTTAAAGACTCCACTAGGACTCCGACTCCTACGCCTTTGTAACTTTCACACGAAAAATACACTGTAAGTCCTCTGCCTGTTGCATGTTTTGATCTTTCCGTTTTTCTGTTAAGTAAACCTCTTTCATAGTCGCACACTGTAGTTAGTTTTTGGCTGGTTTTTGGTGCATAGGTTTTGATCCTAGGCATATCGACTATACGAGAACATGTCTAGGAATGTGATGTTTTATGGCAAGATAATTTCTGGGTAATTTTTCTGGGTAGCTTTAGGGGATGCCTGTTTGGAAAATGGAAGGTGAGAGGTTTCTAGGGTGCAAAGCCAGGTAGCTTAGGGGTCACGCTTCCAAGGCGGTTTTGCTTTTTAAAACTTTCCCTCCAAGGCAAGCATTATCCTGACCCTCCTGACACACAGATCCTGAGCAATCGGGGATCCGTTGGAAACGTGGGCGCGTGACCATAGCAACGCGTGGCTTCACACACTGCGGGCTGAGATTACCTCAGCCTGTGTACGAAAATCACTTCTCGCGCTATATTCCCTTTTCTATTTTTAGGTCGCCTATTTAAACTTTTCTTCATTCTTGTTCGTTAGGCGACCAGATGGGACCCAGGAAGAATGTACCCAAGAAAAACATGACTGGCTCGTCATCCCAGTAAGCCAGCAAGGAGAAAAGGATTGCGGCAAAGTCTCCCATCCCCCACTTCGGTCCCACAGTGGACAAAGAGGTCGAGGTGGGACCTGACGCCTTCTTCGAGGTAGAGAGGATAGTCTCAAAGATTACGACCCAAGGGAGGCTCAACAAGATCTTGCTGTCCCATATAATCAAAATTGGGACAGGCGCTCTTGTTGCCCGACCTCCCCTCGAGGGCGAGAGGAACTGCACGCCTCTCGACAAGGAGTTCGCGGCTTGGAGCGATGAACACCTCAAGGTCGGGGCCTTCCTACCTCTGGACCAGTACTTCGCGAATTTCCTGAATTACGTGAAGCTGACTCCCTTCCAACTGTCCCCTAACTCCTACCGTCTGCTAGCGGGGCTGAGGTACCTCTTCCTGAGGCACGAGTGGGAGGTCCCTACACCAGCGGACATCCTTTTCTTCTTCTGCCTCAAAGCCAGCCCAGATCAACGGGGGCGAGGCGACAGGTTCTACTATTTGACCCATTTTCCCAACTCTCCTGCAGTCATCGAGCTGCTCAGCCACCCCAATGACTTCAAGGACTCGTTCTTCATGTCGACAGGGTTTCACAACTGCGAATACCACTACTTCAACCGTCCTCGTAAGTTCTCTCTATTCTTAGCTCGCGAAATCACCAGATTGCTTTATTTCTTTTTGCGCGTATTGACTTGAACATCATTGTGCAGCCATTTTTGCGAGGATGGCCAAATCGGTGACCCTTGGGGGTTAATACGATACCTTGGCAGGGCTCCCTCCAAGTGAAAAAGACTACCGCCAGCTCGTATATGATGAGACGATGTTGGCGTGTAAGATAATTTCTGCGGGCCAGACTCTAGCCTTGAGGAGGTCGCGGGCTATCCCAGTAGCTCGTGAGCTGGTGCCTATCCCCGAGGGGGATGCTGCGGACAGTGACGACGCCGAGCAGGACGAAGAAGACGATGTGCCGCTTGTGCGGCGAAGGCGGGCTCCCGAGGCTGCTCAGGGCCTTGACGTGGATCGGGTTCAGTCAGGGGTAGCAGCCGGCCCCTCCGGCCAAGGTAACCCATACCTGTTTAGGAACTTAGACAGGGCTCCTGCAGACCTAAGGCTTGCTGGGTTTAACCTAAGCCAGCTCGTACATCGTCATCGAGATGACCCATACCTTAACATAACCCTACTCCAGTATGTAGATCAACTAGTGTTGCGCCATGATATGGGTCGTCCTAGGGGCACCGTAGTAGTAGACAACACCCTATCCTTTAGGTCGACCTTCTTTGAGGAGTATGGGACCAACCTTAGGTCGTGGCCCTCCCTTCTGGAGGTTCTAGTTGCTCCAGGGCTTAGGCAATATGTAGAGGAGTCCAGTCATGAGGCGGATCCGGACCTAGAGCCCCATCTCATCCGTGAAGTATTAAACTTAGACTCCCCCATAGAAGCTCCGAGGCTGGAGGTCGTGGCAATAGATTCCTCCTCTAGCTCGGAGGGTAGGACCTTTTCATTACACCTTTAGATTTTTCTTGTAATAAAGTAACCTTACATGTATACTAATGTTCCCTTCTTTTTGTTTCAGGAGAAGAGATGGCACAGCCCGGAGACAACGTCCTGCGATCCATCTTCCAGGGGGGAATCCTCCCTCCAGATCGTCCGGGCCACTGGTCAAGAAACCCCAGTTGACAAGAAAGACTCATCCTTCCAGGACTACCTCCAAGTCTCCCGCCAAGGGGAGGGGCCAGGTCCTTGCAGCCACAGAGAACATGCCCCCACCTCCCCCGCGACCTCCTGCCCCTACTCGGGAACAGGAGGCACCAGCTGGAACCCTGCCAGTTCTTCCTCCCACCGTGCGCATCCCGGTTAACGCCCAGGCCCTGGAGAAAATCCCCGAGGCCTTCCGAGGGACGGTCTATGAGACTGCGAGCTATACGGTGGAGCATTATTACAATGCCACCCCGAGGGACTTGAGGGAGATCGAGACGAGGAGCCCCGAGAATGTCATGGAGTCTTCACTGGGGATGACCTTCACGGTAAGTTTACTTAGTTAAATTTATTTGCTTTCTTCCCAGCACGTGCCTTACTATCTACGTCTTTGCAGGCGGCTTTGGCTCTACACCGTAGTATAGCTCGGTCCAGGGCCAGGATTGACAAGATTAGGGGTGAGTTCCAGACTGCTCAGGTTGCTCTCGCGTCTGCCCAACAGCAAGAGCAAAGTGCCAAGGTTGCCCTGACGGTTGCCAAAGAAAGCAAAAAGGCCGCACAGTTCGCCTTGGCAGCTGCGAAGATTGAGCTCGAGGAGGCCAAGGCTAAGAAGTTGGAGGCCGAGGCCGCCATCGTGGTAGAGAGGGCATCTTCCAGCTCTTCCATGGAGGCCATGCTCTACCATTGCTGGGCCTTCAACTAGGATGGCAACTTCTCCTTTTTGGCACCCGAGGTGTGGGAGCCATTCCTTGAGAAGTTCAAAGCCCGTCTTCAATAGGAGCCTCCTTCTGAGACTGGGGAGACTTCCGCTCCTGGCGAGCAAGAGACCGAGGGGGTGACCTCATCGGAACGGCCTGGGGGGGGCCTAGTATTTTTGTATTTTTCTTTTATTTTCCTGTAATAATTTATCACGAGGTTTTTCCTCCTCGAGACAATTGATTTTAGTTACCTTGAATTTCATCATTTATTTTTCTTTTTAATATGATGTGATTGATAAAAACCTAGTTCGCGTTAGTTTATTGACTTTTTCTTCGAAACTACAAAGCATTGCCAGTCAATTTCAACCAACTTCTAAGTTTTAGGACCTGGTTATGTCCAGTACATTAATTTTTAAGAAGCTTAGTTCGCGTTAGTTTTATCAACACCCCGTGTTCTTTAGGAAAAACACTGAATTAATCAATTTAACTAACTTCTAAGCTTTGAGACCTGGTTGTTTCCAGGACATTTATTTAAAAACTTAGTTCGCGCTAGTTTTATCGACACCCCGTGTTCTTTAGGAAAAACACTGGTCAATCAATTTAACTAACTTCTAAGCTTCGGGACCTGGTCGTATCCAGGACATTTATTTAAAAACTTAGTTCGAGTTAGTTTTATCGACACCTCGTGCTCTTTAGGAAAAACACTGGTTAGTCAATTTAACTAACTTCTAAGTTTCGAGACCTGGTTGTATCCAGGACATTTATTTAAAAAAATTAGTTCGCGTTAGTTTTATCGACACCTCGTGCTCTTTAGGAAAAACACTGGTTAGTCAATTTAACTAACTTCTAAGTTTCGGAACCTGGTTGTATCCAGGATATATGCCCCCCAAGTAAACAGAAATGGATCTTTCTTGGTTACTTGGAACACGCTCTTCTAACACTACACGCACATGGAAACATACAACGATATACAAGGGATGTACTTCTCTCTTTTTTTTTTTTTTAGTAAAACAAGGTGTCTTTCATAATTAAGCCTTACAAAATTATGACTATTGATAATATTTCTTTAGGTGTATAGCGTTCCATGTCCGTGGGACTGCTTCTCCATTAGGTCGAGCTAGTTTAAAGGTCCCCTCCTTCACAACCTCTATTATCTTATAGGGTCCTTCCCAGCTCGGTCCCAAAACTCCGTCCTTGCGATCCTTACCGGCTAAGAAGACTCTTCGGAGCACTAGGTCGCCTAAGTTAAAGATGCGTCTCTTGACCTTTGAGTTGAAATAATGAGTGATCTTTTCTTGATAATGCACGAGCTGCAGCTGCAAAGCTTCTCATTTTTCATCAATTAGGTCGAGGGACGCGCTGAGCAATTTGTCGTTCTGGTCTTGGTCAAACGCCCGGACTCTATGCGAGGTTATCTTTGTTTCGACAGATTGGACGACCTCGCTCCCGAAAGTCAGGGAGAAAGGAGTGTGACCCGTCGAAGTTCGGTGCGAGGTCCGGTACGCCCACATCACCTGGGGGAGCTGTTCAGGCCAAACTCCCTTGGCTTCATCCAACCTCTTCTTAAGGCTCGCTTTTAGTGTCTTGTTCACAGCCTCGACCTGTCCATTAGCCTGGGGGTAGGCCACGGAGGAAAAACTTTTAATTATGTCGTGCCTCTCAGAGAATTCGATGAAGAGGTCGCTATCGAATTGGGTTCCGTTATCCGACACGATCTTCTTTGGCAGCTTGAATCGGCAGACAATATTCTTAACCACAAAGTCGAGGACCCTCTTTGATGTAATTGTCGCTAGGGGCTCCACTTTTGCCCATTTCGTGAAGTAGTCAATAGCCACCACTGCATAGCAAACTCCTCCTTTTCCCGTGGGCAGGGCACCAACTAAATCGATTCCCCAGACCGCGAACGGCCACGGGGACGAGATCATCTTCTGCTCGACTTAAGGGGCTCGGGCGACCGTGGTGAACTACTGACACTTGTCGCACTTTTGGACATAAGAAATTGAGTCCTTCAATAGAGTGGGCCAATAATATCCTTGCCTTAATATCTTAAAGGCCAGGTTTTGCCCCCAGCGTGATCTCCACAAAATCCCTCATGCATCTCCTGTAGAATAGTTTTTGCTTCGCCTGATAGAACACACCGCAGAAGAGGTAAAGAAAGACAACGCCGGTACAACGTCCCGTCTACCATCGTATACCTCGGAGCTTGGTAAAGTATCCTCCTTGCATCGTTTCACTCTTCAGGTAACTTTCTTATTGTGAGGTACTCGACTATGGGAGTCATCCAGGTCGGCCTGGCGTCGATCATCTCGACCTCCCTCCCAGTTTCCTCTATGCTCGGCCTTTCCAAGAATTCCACTAGTACCAGGCCCAAGGTTTCGGCCTCCCCGGATGTGGCGAGCTTTGCTAAGGCGTCAGCATGGGCATTCTACTCCTGAGGTATCTATTCAACTAGGTTGTGCTCAAATGCAGACAGCCCCTTTTTTACCTTGGCCAGGTAGGCCGCCATCTTGATTCCCCGCACTTGGTATTCTCCTGATACCTGATTTATCATGAGCTGGGAATCGCTATAGCACTGGATGGAGCTGGCCTTCAGCTCCTGGGCCACCCTTAGCCCAGCCAATAAAGCTTCGTACTCGGCCTCGTTGTTGGATGCTTTGAATCTGAACCGCAATGCGAAGTGGAAACGATGTCCCTCCGGGGATATCAAAATGACTCCAGCTCCGGATCTGTTCTCGTTAGATGAACCGTCTACAAAGACTTTCCACGAGGCCTGTACCAGTTCTTCCACTAGTTCTTCTTGGAATCCCATGCATTCTTCTAAAAAATCAGCCAGAGCTTGGATTTTGATCGCAGTTCGTGGCACGTACAGTATCTCGAATTGGCTGAGCTCGATGGCCCACTTCAAAAGATGCTCCGATGCCTCAGGTTTCTGTAAAACCCGCCTTAAAGGTTGATCGGTTATGACGTGGATTGAATGGGACTGGAAATACGACCTGAGCTTTCTGGAGGTCGTGATAAGGAAGAACGCCATCTTTTCCATCATCGGATATCTAGACTCGGCTCTGAGAAGCCTCTTGCTAATGTAGTAGACCGGCTTCTGAGACCGGTCCTCCTCACGAACCAGCACGGCGCTGGCTGCGTCTTTCGTTACAGCTAGGTAAAGAAAAAGAGGCTTTCCTACTGTTGGCTTAGATAACACGGGTGGCTCAGCTAAATGTGCTTTTAGGCCGAGGAAAGCATGCTCACACTCCTCGGTCCACTCGAATTTTTTATTTCCCCGGAGCAGGTTATAGAATGGCAAACACTTGTCGGTTGATTTGGAAATGAACCGATTAAGGGTTGCCACCCTTCTTGTTAGACTTTGGACGTATTTTCGCGACCGAGGTGATGGCATTTCGAGTAGCGACCTGATTTTATCTGGGTTCGCCTCTATTCCTCTGGTGTTGACTATGAAACCCATGAATTTTCCTGATGCAACCCCGAAGGTACATTTTTGGGGATTTAGCCTCATGTTGCACTGTCTTAAAATCTTAAAACATTCCTTCAGATCAGGGACATGGTTATCGGCAGTTTTTTACTTGACCAACATGTCGTCAACATACACTTCCATGTTTTTCCCGATCTGATTAGCAAACATCATGTTGACCAATCTCTGATATGTAGCTCCTGCATTCTTTAGCCTGAAGGGCATGACCTTGTAACAATAAATGTTAGTTGGGGTCATGAAGCTAGTGTGTTCCTAGTCCGCAGGATTCATGGCGATCTGGTTATAGCCCGAGTATGCATCCATAAAGGACATGAGCTCGTGCCCCGCAGTGGCATCTACCAATTAGTCAATTCTCGGCAAGGGGAAGCAATCTTTGGGGCAGGCTTTATTCAGATCGGAAAAGTCGATGCAGGTCCGCCACTTCCCGTTGGGCTTCGGGACCAAAACAGGATTGGCGACCCAGATCGGGTATTTTGCCTCACGAATAAAACTGCACCTTAAGAGCCGAGCTACTTCCTCTTCTATGGCCTCAGCTCGGGTCGTGCCCAGGCGCCTTTGTTTCTGGGACTTCGCAGGCATGCTTTTGTCCAAGTTGAGGGTGTGCATGATGATGCTTGGGCTGATCCCTATCATGTCTTCATGAGACCAGGCGAACACATCTAGATTCTCTTGTAGAAATCTCACAGATTTTTCCTGAGCTTCACCACCTTCGAGGGGTCTTTCGGATCGATGTTCACCTCTTCGAGTTCTTCGATGGCCTGGAGCTCCGATCTATCTTCGCCTATCTTGGGGTCGATATCATCATTCAAGGTGATACCTTCCCCATTGGCTTCCTGAGGTTTTTCTATCTCAGGAATAGGTCCTACTTCTTGAGATTCCTCATGTCCGCTTTGAAGGGTCATCGTCCGTTGCCTGGGTCATGATTTTCCCTTCATGGAAATGCTATAGCATTCCCTGGTAGCGAGCTGATCACCTCGGACTGTACATATCCCCGTAGAGGAGGGGAATTTGACTACGAGATGGCGAATAGAAGTTATGGCCTCAAATGCCATCAACGTAGGCCGGCCCAGAATAGCGTTGTATACGGTGGGACAATCGATAACCACAAACTCAAGGAGCTTAGAGACAGTTCGGGGCCCCTCTCCCAAGGTTATTACTAGCTCGATTGTTCCTATCGCTGCCGACCCTTCTCTAGAAAATCCATACAACATCATGAGGTGGCCTCTAGCTCAGCGACAGATAATCCCATTTTATCTAGCGTAGACCGGAACAGCAGGTTCACCGAACTCCCATTATCGACTAGTATCCTCCTAACTCTCCGGTTGGCGAGCTGGGCAGTTATGACTAGAGGATCGTTATGGGGGAACTGGATGTGACCAGCGTCCTCCTCGGTAAAAATGATTGGTTGCCTCTCCAATCGTTGCTGTTTGGGTAGATGCTACTCCGGGACGAATTCCACTCCGTTATGAGCTTTCAACTCATTGACATATCTCTTCTGGGCACCTCTAGTTGTGCCGACCAAATGGGGGCCTCTGGAGATTGTGGATGTCTCTCCTCCTATTACAGGAGGAGGGTTATCCTGACTTATCCGGGGCTCGGGCTGATTTATCGAAGCTTCTGGGGCTGGCTGACTAGTAGGAACCCGGTTCCGCGCATACTGAGCCAAAGGTCCGGCTTTGATGAGTGTCTCGATCTCATCCTTCAAATGCCTACAATCGTCAGTGTTGTGGCCAATGTCGTTGTGGAATCGACAGAACTTGGAAGGGTCCCTCTTAGCCTTCTGGTGCTTCAAAGGCTCCGGCTTTTTCCAGGGGAGGCGGGCAGAGTTTGCTAGGAAAATGTGCTCCCTAGTGTTTGTGAGCTCGGTATAAGCCACGTAGACTGGCTTAAACTTTTCCACGGGCTTGTTCTTCTTTAGACCGTGCTGGCCGCTCTCGCCGCTCCCTTTTCTCTTGCCTCCACCTTCTTGGTTACTCTGGGTAACAGTTTGAGTTGTTTTTATGACATCCGTTTCCACTCCAACGGGCTGATCAAGGGTTTGGCTGGTTCCTGCGACCGATGCTCGCGCCTCTTCCAGGTTTATCCATTCCTGGGCCTTGTTCAGGAATTCATCCACGGTGCTGACACCTCTTCTCTGTATCTCTTTCCACAGCCCGCCTCCAATGAGGATTCCAATCCTCAAGGCCATAAGCTTGGAACTATCGTCTGCGTCCCTGGCTTGAGTCGCGACGTTTGTGAACCTACTCAGGTAGGCTTTCAAAGTTTCCCCAAGTTGCTGCTTCACGTTTGCCAGGGTCTCAACTTTGACGCGGGCAGCTTGAGAAGCTTGGAATGCCCTCTTGAAGTCGGCAGAAAAATTCTTCCACGAGCTGATGGAATGCTTGAACCACTGCCTAGCTGGCCCGGTCAAGGTGGAAGGGAATATCAAACACCTCAGCTCGGGGCCAATATTATGGGCCATCATCAGAGTATTGAACATACCCAAATGATCTGACGGGTCTCCATCTCCATCGAATTCAGACAGGTGGGGCATCCGGAAACCCTGCGGGTATGTTGTGGCTGCTATGTTGGAGGCAAAAAGCTCGAGTTCGTCCCCCGAGTCATACTTGTCCTTCTCCTTTTCTGACAAGAGCTTCTTCATTAGCTCCTCCATCTGAGCTAAACGTTCTAGGGTCTGGTCCTTAATCCCTTGGTTGTTCTGGGGTTGTTCAACAACTCCAGTTCCATTGTACGCGTTAGGCAGGTTATTGTCCCTCCAAACTTGAGCTTGGTTAGGTGGGACATTCCCACTGTCACGTACTTCAGAATGACCACCCTCTTGGCGAGCATGACTTCCATTTCTGGCCGGATTTCCCCTCTGCGAGTTGAGGCGATCTCGAAGGTCGGCCCTCGAGGTGGCCTGAGGGCTTTGCGCCAAACTCAAGCGATTATGCAGGTCTCCATCGGATCTGCCACTTTAGTGGCTCTCGGTCCAGTAGCTCCCGTTGGAAAAGCTTTGAGCCCGCTGCTGGGGGTGAGGATCCAGGACCTCCCCACGTGCTCGGTTGCGATGGGAAGGCTCGGCGGGAGGATGATTTCTTCTGCTACTCCCGCGTGTCAGAATGTCTCGAACTGGACAGGGAGGATATGGGTATCTTATCGGCGACGGGGGATGCCTAACTGGGGAAGCGAATCTAGTCCCATCCGGGCAGATCAAATTAGCTCGCGGTCGTTCTACTCTACCATCGCCAGCATCCTGCGCCCGGCGGTCTGACCGAGGCACTGGAGGGCTGGCCGGAGCAGGTTGTCTGCGTGAGTCTTCCCCGAATCTCCTCCGCGAGCTGCCACGAGCCCTTCTGGGCGCGTTCGACAGTGGAATCGAGCTAGGAGTTGAGGTTCTGACTGATCGGCTAAATTGTTGATTGGTCCTGGGAAACTCCTCAAACATAGCTTCCTGGTTATGGTGTGACAAGGGTGCAGAACTTGGGGTTGAGGTTCTGACCGATCGACTAGGTTTGGGCCGATTATCCCCGCGAGACTTGCGAGTCCCACTTTGCCTTTTTCCGACGTTAACGTCGATTGTAAGAGGGGGTAGCCGGGCTAAGCCTTCTTTGATTTGCTTACTTGCTCTGGATAGCTGACCCCTCAACTATATGTTCTCCATCTCTATCGCTGTCAGGAAACCAGAGTTCAGATTTGGCAGTCGGGGCACCGAACTCCCAGTGTCGTCCTGGCAAATCGGCTGCTTTCCTGATTGTTACTTGACCTCGGGGTTTGGTTCATCGAATATGGCAGCATGGTGGGCCTCCTGCCCATCATGTTGATCCGCCTCGTTACCATGCCTCGAACGAGTAACTACCATGATCAGGTTCTTGTGATAGCACCAATCTAAATCCTCTCAATGAAAGCACCAAACTGTTGACGCGGTTCTTCACCAACAGATAATTATACGAATAAATAGGATGGATTAGTGCAAATTGGTGAACCGTAATATGAAAATAATTATATTCTGGATTTGAGAAACGAATAGCATGGGAAGATGGTCACTCCTTTCTTTTTAGGTGGTTCGAAGGTTAAAATTCCTCTAGTCCACTAGTCGATATTATTGATATCTCTTGACTATTTCTTACTGAGTGTTTCTTTACAAAAATATGCCAACCCCTTGCACTACCCAGGGTCTTGGTATTTATAGGAAGAAGATATCTGGGTTGGCAATTGGGTCATCCCGTGATCTCTTTACCCTTCACGTCATCTCTGTGACACTGATGATTAATTCCTAAACTTTGTAGTGAAGTGTGGTCTAATCAATAGGTAAGGAGGGATAATGGGCCGCATGGCCCAAATCAGGCGTGGGAGGTCTGAACACGCACGTTTATACTGCGTGTTCGAGAATTCAGGAATAGAATATACACGTGATGTCTGATATATGTGCGTTTATATTGCGTGGTTGACTTTACAAGGATTCGGGTGTCAGATCTCTCTCGCATCACGAGCTTAATGTGGCGCCAGCTCGTGATACTCATACTGCTGACACGATGCCTCCGAGTAGCAGTTACTCTCTAATCAGCTCGGGCTGGACAGATGGAGGCCCGTTACAAACAGCTCCGGGTGGACGATTTACACGTGGCAGATCGAATTAGGCCCTTTTCTAGCTCGCCAATATGCGCGGATATTTAGGGCGTACACAAATTTTCCAGGACCTACTTCACTATAACATACAAGTTCTCCACCTTCCGTTATCACCGCAACACACAATTTTAATCTCAGACGCTACTTCACTATGGATGGATATTTAAGATATTCGAATTCCTCTAACATTTGTTTAATAATATTAAAAATAGAAGTAAGAGAATATATATGTACCTCTTGCAATTAATAATCCAAACTAGCAAAATTACTTCACTTAGCAATCCACTTTCCTATTAAATCCGCAACCAACAAAATTAAATTAATAAAGGGTAGGTAACCATTTGGTACCCTGGGTTTTTGTAAAGTATCATTTTGGTACCCTCTGTTTTTAATAATGCTCATATGGTACCCTGTATTTTAAAATTATACATATTTGGTACCCTAAACTCAAATTTAATTAATAAAATTTTACCAATTTAATCAAACTGCTGGCAATTATGTAAGTTCCAAATTTAAATTTAATTACTTAATTACATATAACTAATGACAGTTTGATCATATTGACAAAATTTTATCTATCAAATCTGAGTCTAGGGTATTAAATATGTATAATTTTAAAATACAGAATACCATATGAGCATTATTGAAAACAGAGGGTACCAAAATGATACTTTGCAAAAACATAGGGTACCAAATGAGTAAATTCCCATTATTAAATAATAAATAAAATATCACTAAATATCTAACAATATATAACTTATTCTTGTAATTTTAGAAAATTAATTACCTCAAATGTGTGTTTGAAATAAAATTTTTGAGGCAAACATCACCATAAAATCTCACTCCAACAAAATCTCAAACTACAAAATTAAAATTAATTAATAAATAAATGATTACTAAAAAAATTTTAAAAAAAAAATCAATGAGCCATTAATTATCCTAAACATAAAATTTAGCATATATAGATCTTAGACTTTTAAATTCTAACAACTAAGTCACTAAAAACTCAATAATCAACAAAAACATATAATTTTTTATATAACTCTAATTTTTTAAATTATTTTAACATAACTATAGATAATCAACCTAGCTAGAATGTTAGTAAAAATATTAAAATATATATATACAAATATACATAATTTTTGAATTAAATCATAATAAAAATTAAAAAAAATCATAAACATATATACTTGAATCAAATCTATACAATGTGATATGTGATAAAATTAAAACTATAATTATTTCTACATAGTCAACAAAGTTATTTTCTTAGAAACCCACTCAAAATCTACTAATAATCAAAACTAATAAAAAAAATCTCACTAAATATCATTTTAACAATGATTTATACTTATAATTTTGAAAACTTACCTCAAAATGTGTGCTTAAAATAAAAATTTTGAGTCAAAATCTCAAATTCTCACACCTCTTATATTCTCTAAGAAAATCCTACGAATCCATTAAAAAAACTCATAATCCTAAAAAAACAAATGCAAAATCGCATATATATATCGTCTAAATACTAAACCCATAATTTTTTTCAAGAAAATTTACCTCAAAAGCTTGAAAATGGAGATAATTTCGTAACTTTTCAAGCCCTAAAATCGCCAGAAATTTGCCCCAATACGCCTATGTGTAATTGTGCACGAAGAATGAGAGAAAAAAGCCAGGTCTAAAGTATATATGCAGTGAGGACTTCCAACATCTCCCACTATGGGACGTGCCACGTATCCCAGTGGGAGACGTTGGAAGTCATGTACTTCTAACGTCTCCCACTGGGAGACACGAAACACGTGGCACGTCTCCAAGTGGGAGACATTAGAAGTCCTCATTGGGCACGTGTTAGGCAAAAAAAATTCAACGTCTTTGTTTAATCCCAGATTTCGAGACCAGAGATTATGACCTCGAAAACTTGACTTGTCAAATGTGAGCTCGAAATATATGAAACACGTTGCATGGTCTAGTTGTAAAACCTCCGAAGTAAAATGGCAATCTCGAAGACGTAACCTCAGGATTCTTTCTAGGCTCGAAATGGCATGACATCAGGATACATCCGTTATCAAGAATTTTCGGATTGAGCAGCCCGAGCTTAAGAAGTGCAAGCTCAAGTGTGATAGCCTCGATAGTATTTATCTACTCCGAGCAGGTCTTGGATTAAGATGGCAAGTTCATAACAAGTCCGTAAGTCTTGACAGTCGCGATGCTGGTCGCTGACCTCGAAGATTCAACGAGTCACCTAAGATAGTCCGTTGTGTATGTGTGAACATATTTATTGTTGTAAAATCCCAACATTAACGGGATATTGTTTAGTTTGTTATTCATTCCCGGGTCTTCAGGGGACGTTTCCTTGTATATAGAAGATATAGCATTAAATGTCATTATTTTAAATTGATATACAGAATATCTTCCCGAAATATGTGGGAACAGACTCTGTATCCTTCCCTATAAATAGAGAAGGAATGACCATTTGTAAGGGATCGATAATCTGAGATCTTGAGAGAAAGCTCTAGGTAATTCATCCTTGAAGAATTTCTAGAAAACTCTAAGTCTTAATAACACAGACTCGTGGACTAGGCAGATTTAACTGCTGAACCACGTAAAAACCTTCTTGTTCCTCTTTACTATTCGTTCGCACCATAGTTTATATTGTTTAATTGCTCTGCGATTTAAGTTGATGAAAAACAGAGTCAAAAGTTTGGTGCTTTCATTTAGAGCATTAAGCAATACGAATCTGAGTCTAGTCAGTCGAAGAAGCCTCCCTGAATCAACTATGGCCGCGAATGATCCTAATATTCCTGAAGAAAAAGTTAGCTATTCATGGTGCCCTGGGAAACAACCGATGATGAATCCAGACCTGGATGAGAGGAGTGGATCCTCTGACTCTTGAGGACCACCTGCACCACTGGCCCCCAAGGACGACGAGGACATGTACTATAACCCTGAGCGATATATCCCTATTGTGGAGCTTGAAAACTGTCAATTGCAAAAGCAGTTGGCAGAGGCCAGGAAATGTAACGAGGAGCTAGCCAGATTGGTTGCTGAGGCGCAGGCGGCTCAGCCCCCACCTCCGCCTGAGGCCCAATCTCCACCTCCGCGAGATGTTCATGTTCCTCCTTGTGGGCGACCTTGCAAAAACGTTGTCACACGAAGAACGGAGCAACCTCTGTTGCCGGGAGAGCAGCCTGCTCCCCCGAGGCTCTGGAGAAACACCCGGGCCAGAGCTCCTGTCAACTCAACTGTTGAGTTACCAGCCGAAACTGGGAATAACCAAGCCCTCGCAGCGGCTTGGACCCAAAATCCTGGTATCGCGTAGAACATTACCAAACCAGCACAGGCGAACTCAGGACCTTCCAGGCCCCGAAATGGGTTGCAGGCACCATCACCCATACGACACCCACCGTTGCCGATAAGATATCCCTCACCACCTCAAAGAAACACACAACCGACTCAGGATGATAGGGAAAGGCCGGCTGGACGGAAACATGGGAATGGAGGAACTGCTAGAGAACGTAGAGGCACCCAACCTACAAGAAGCCAAATGTCTCGATCTCACACTATAGAGACGAGACAACCTGAAAGGAACCCATCTCGAAACAATTATGCGGCGAGCCTTGACAGCGAAGGCTCAAAAGACACAAGATCGGTCAGTATGTATGACCAAGGATGCAGAATTACTGAGAATCAAAGGGACCACCCTGACTTACGGGAGCACCTGCATCAGAATCGGGGTAATGGTAACCCCTCGAACCCAGACCTGAGGGATCGCCTAAATGGACACAAGGATCCCATGAGAAGGCGCGAACCTGGAATCGTGATCAATGATAACCAATTTCAGGTGATACCCCTCGTGGATCCAGTCCAAGGAAAGGATTGATCAACTGGAAAAAGCATTCAGGCTCTTACAGAATGAACGAGGTCGGGATCGGGACGAAGAGACTGACGAGGAACTCGAACCCTTTGCCCCCCATATTTCCAGCACTTCGTTTCCTCAAGGGTTTCAGATTCCTCATGTCCCACCATTTGAGGGGAAGTCCGACCCGTACAGTCACTTAAGTACGTTTAACACTATTATGAGAGCAAGTAATGTGGGCTACGAGCTCAGATGCATGCTGTTTCCAGCTTCTCTGACAGGACCAGCAAAAAACTGGTTCGAAAAATATAAGAGGCATTCAATTACTTCTTGGGATCAGTTGTCTAGAGATTTCAAGAAGCAGTTTAGAGCCATGATCGAAATAAATCCCGAGGCATCCGCCTTGACCAATGTTCGGCAACAACCGAATGAAACACTGAAAAGTTACCTTACAAGGTTCAATCTGGAAGTTGCCCGAGCTCGTGATGTAGACGACAGCGACCATTTAATGGCTGTCTGAGCCGGGGTAATGCCGGGAAGTCCCCTCTGGGAAGATATGCAGAGGAAACATGTGAGGTCCATAACCAAATTTAATCGACGAGCTCAGAGGTTTGTCAATGTAGAGGAGGCAAGGTCAACGTTGAATATGACCTCTCAGCCCATAACTACAACGACAAACTTAAACTCTGCCTCGACCTTGGTGGACCCATCAGCCTCGAAACCCCCTGCAGAAAACCCTTCCAAAAGAAAGAAGAATGAAGGAAGTAACCCCGAGGCGGAAAGGGGAAAGAAGAAGAAAGGAGAAAGGTATTTCTCCATGTACAAGGTGTACACCGAGCTCAACGAGTCTCAGGATAATATTTACCTGGCTAATGAAAACCAGGTCCCTTTCAGACGTCCAGACCCCATGAGAAACTAGAAATCCAAAAGTGACTTAAGCAAATACTGCATATTTCATAGAGATACCGGACACACAACCGATGAATGAAGGCATCTGAAGGATGAGATCGAAGGTCTGATCTCGAGAGGATACTTCAAGTAGTATGTAAGGAACAAGAACAATAACCAGGCTTTTACCAGCTAGAAGACAGCTGCACCACCGCCTGCCCAAAACAGTAACTCCCAAGCAAGGGAAGACGAGAGACCCCCTCCGATTGATGGAGAAGATGTTGTAACCATCTCAGGCAAGCCTCATCTCGCAGGATCGGGCAGGAATGCCTAAAAACTAGTGACGGGTCCCCTTATGAACCTGAACCCAGAGCTCTGAAATACCAAAAGGTTGAATCTCAACCTATAACCTTTACGGAGGACGACGCATCCCATGTCCAATTTCCTTACAACGACCCACTGGTCATCACCCTTCAGCTCGCGAACAAGAGAGTTCACCGAGTCCTGATTGATAACAGGAGCTCGGCGAACATCCTCTATAAAGCCACCTTAGAAAAGATGGGACTCGCGCTTCATGACCTAAAGGCCTGTGCAACGACATTGTACGGCTTTTCAGGATAGTGGATTGCCTGTATGGGGTCCATCGTGCTCCCTGTGACCTTGGGAGGCTTCCTAGTCTCAAAAACCAAGATGATGAAATTCGTAGTAGTGGACCTACCATCAGCCTACGACGTGTTGCTCGGGAGACCCGCCCTAGTAGGGCTGGGGGCAGTTTTGTCTGTGAGGCATTTGGCCATCAAGTTCCCGACTTCTAGTGGCATCGGGACTGTAACGCCCTACTACCTTAGAGCCGTTACTAAGTGAGTTTAAAATGTGCAATTAACTCGCTAAACTAGATTTTTAGAACAAAAGTGTGATTAAACAAAAAGTCAAGGCTGTAATCTTTGAAAGTACCCTATTTCATTGAAAATTCCAAGAGTCTAACATTTGGGATCCCAAAATAAGGTTTATAAAATATTTACAACTCAAAATAGGTTTACAGATGACTAACTATCAAAGTCACAATTTAATACAGCCATTTCTCAAAATGCCCCCAACCAAAGCAGTCGGGCAGGCCAAACATGTACGCGCCGCCTCATGCTCTCCGTACTCATGGCTGGTTGACCTTTTCTTTGCCCTTACCTGCAACACAGAGCACCCATGAGCCGAAGCCCAGCAAGAAAACTCAAATAGCACATAAGATATGCATATTATATAACCATTATATCAGATAACCCACAGATAAACAGATAGTCCATCAGACTAAACATATACGGCCATGCCGTCCCAGAAGCACTACCAAATCCTGGGATCTCAGTCCTCACCGTAAGGATATCCCATGTATCCATTGGGGTCTCACCCTGGTGGTATGCACTCCGCGTGCCAAGTGTTACTCTGGGCCCCACTGCTGTTCTCGGCTCCTTTGCCGTTCATTTGACTATAACCACATATAGCTTAACTCAAACAACATTCAAACATATAATAGTTCAATCAAGGCTATGTCCTAGAATATAGTACAATCTAGGGCCGTGCCCTGCAACAACACTATGGGCCCATGCCCCGCTCTACAGGTACTACAGTTTTCTTACCTGTATCCCGAGCTTCACAATGCACCAAAGTCACGAGCACGGTCCTCTAACTCAAGCCTCTTCGAAAACCTAGTCACAACACATATAAAATGTTGGACCCAAAACGGGTATGTTTTAATATTTAAACTCGCAAGTGCACAAATCATTTCAGAATATAATGTTCATGTAAGTACGAGGTCGAACCCATGGGAGTTGACTAACATCAAAAGAAACTATTTCAAACAAAGCAATAATATTCTAACCTAGTTCCAAATATTTGATGAGATTTTGTTTTAGAAAAAATAAAAGACAAGTAATAAAAAGATTTAAGATTAAATAGAAAAATGGTTTTCAAATAAGATAAGTAAAATAAGATTATTAAGATATTAGAATCCACAAAATGCAAGTTCAATAGTATTTATAAGTATATTGATTCCCAAGTTTTGATATAGTTGAAATAAATCACACTATATATTTTTTCAAAATATATTTTCTATTCAAGCACAAGTTACTCTTTAAAAAATGTAGGATTTTTCTTCACTTATACAAGATATAATATCTAAGCATTAGTTGTGTTACAATCTAATGAAACTACAAAAAATCAAAGAGATTATGTTTAGGCAAAATATGATACTTATGCTCTAAGAATTAGATGTGAACAATTTAATGAAAAACATTTAATCAAAGAATATCATATTTTTGCATAATGAAGAACTAAGTGTAATATGCTTTAACACTCAATAATAGATGAAAAATGCATATCTTTGATAGAAAAATCCATAAACAATGTTACACAAATGGGAAATCAACATACAATAAAAAATACTATCTAGTTACATTTTGCTTCATCATCATCTAAATAACCTTTGAAAAAGATTAGAAGCTCATAACTAGATTGAAATAAAAATTACAAAATAACATACTTGACATGCTCTTCAAAAGATGAAAATGGTAGATAGAAAATAGTGAAAAGAAGAGAGAAAAATATGTGTAGAAGATGTTGAAAAGATGAAGAAGAAGAGCTCCCCAAATGGTCTTACAAGACTCTATTTATAGGCAAAATATGGAGATTAAATTAATCAAATTAAAATAAATAAATTGATTAATTTAATTGTGTTGGGAAGTGGTAGGATAAATAGAGTAAGTGTAAGAGTTTTGGAAAGATGAAATGTTTGGTTGGGTAAAAGATTAGTGAAAAGCTACGATAAAAAAATAAATTAGGAATGTTTATTTAGGTAAGAAAAATAGGGAAAAGTGAATTGATATTTGAGTGAAAAATATTTGGAATGAAAATGTGATTTTTGGGTCTTTTTGGTGGTTGTTTGGTGCTTGGTCTAGGCTGGGCCGAAATGGGTGAGTTGGTGGAGACAAACGGCTTGCTGGTGGAATTGGGCTAGCAACTTGGGCCTTGGATGTGTTTAATTGGAGCTGGGTCGAATGGGGCAGCTGGTCCTTGCTGATGTGAATGGCTGAAGCTTGGTGTGATGTTGCTGAAGGGAAATTGGTGAGGCACGCGTTGGTGAGGATGCTATATGCTGAAGGCTGGGCATATGTGATGTGTGCATATGTTGAAGGATATATGTTGATGGCTGAAGGGGCTTCGTGGGCCAAGGAGATGGGCCTGCTTTTGGTGGGCTTTAAGCTTTTCAAAAATGTCATAATATCCTTATTTCTTTCAGCTTTAATTCTTGAAAATGCCACATTTCCTTTATTTTTCTTTCTTTTTAAGAGCATAAATTTCCTACAAAATAAATCATAATACAATATTTTCAACTATAAAATAAATCAATTTAATTCTTTGAAAATATTAATTATAACTTAATTTATATTTTACATTTAATTTCAATAATACAACATATTTTTACCACTAAACAAAACAATAATTCAAATAATTAAACTACAATATATTACAACAAAATAACTATAAAAACACACAAAAATATATAAAATCAAAATAAGACTAATAAATTCAAAATTACTTAAAAACTTAATAAATCAATTAAAAACTCAAGAATTAAGCAACAATTAGCACATAAAAAGTGGTGAAATAACTCTATTTTGTAGAGTTATCACACCCCCAAACTTAATATTTTGCTAGTCCTCGAGCAAAAGAAAAATTAAAAACACACTTTTTTTTTTAATTGGTGATATCTAATGATTTAGTCAAAAGTTATATAATGAAAATAGTTCAAAGAAAATCACAAATAAAAGTAAAGCTTATGTAATTAATTTGAAAAGTTAAAATTGTTTTCAAAATAGATATTTAACACAAAAACACAAAAACACAAAAACTATTATCAAATTATCATGTGAACATTAGACAAGCCTATGCAAACAAAAATAAATTAAATCTCAAGAGATAATCAAACAAATTCTAGGGTTTTTCAATTTTTTTTTTTAGAGATTTAAAGAATTTAATGTTTAAATAAACTTTGTCCAAATATCACAATAATTCAAATATAATAGAAAAGTGTCATAAAAAAAAAATTCTAACTCAAAAATTAAAAACAAAGCTTAAGATTTAATTATATTTTTCTAAGAACTAAGAACAATTTCAATCATAATTCTTATGACAATCACCAATATTTTTTTTTCAAACAAAATAAGGAAAGTAGATATAAATGAAAATCACATAAAAAAAACAAATAAAGAAAAAAATATTTTTTTTTGTTTTTTTTTATTTTTTTTTTGTTATAATTAATATATAAAATAGATACTCTGCCATCCAATTTTTTTGTTTTTTTGTTTTTTGTTTTTAAATTCTACCATTTTCAAACACATGAAAGAAGTAACCATATAAACCCACTACCCCCAATCTTAATTTATGCATTGTCCTCAATGTATCAAAATACAAATATAAATTGAAGCGTGAAAGAGTTTAGAGGTTAGAATGGTCGTACCTCATCATGGAGCATTGTCAAGAGTGTAACAAAAAACAAAAATCAAAACAAGAAGTTAACCTAAAACATAAATAAAACACACAACAAAAGTGAAATATAAAATGAAACATAAAAATATGGGTTGCCTCCCACAAAGCGCTTTAGTTTATAGTCTTTAGCTCGACTAATTTTTTTTTTCTTTTAACCTACACCCAATCGATGGTGTAAAATTTCATTAATAGGGTGAGTTATGACTTTGATGCAAATGTCATAAATAATAATTGATAACATCACACCTATAAGAAAATTATAAATATGCAATTTTAATGGAATATCAATAAAATACGAAAATTGCATATCTATATTAAACTCATTTTCATTTTGAGTAAATATACAAATTTGTTCAACTATGGGCTCTTGAAATGTAATTATATATTTTTCGTTTTCCTTATGAGCCTCGAAAATTATTTCATCCAACTCTTTTGTTTTATTAGGGGGTTGGATACATATTACAAGTTCTTCAACAACTTCATTCTCCTTTTCATTTTCAATTTGACTATTTGGATTGGGAATGGGTTGGTTGGGATAAACTTGTTTTTCCGACTCTATAACAGTTGCAAGTTGTCCTACTATTGTTTCAATTTTTGAGATTGACTGAGATTGGGCTAGTAAGATTTGGTAGGTTGATTGCATGAACTGTTGTAGGGTATCCTCTAAAGATGGGCTCGTTTCTTGTTGAATGGGATATGATAGGTCGGATTGGGCATGACTCCATGAAAAATTTGGATTATAGGTGGGGGCAAATGGGATATTTAAGGATTCACCATAATCATGCATGTCATTAATTTCTCCATAATTTAAATTTGATTGCACATAATAGTTGTACTCAGAATTCCAACTATAATTAAAATGATTCATATGGAAAAAACTAAATGACAAACTAATATATTTTTTTAAATGACAATTAAGGTAAAAAGAAAAATAAAATAAAATAAAATTAAGAGAACAATGTTAAGATATTAAACAATTACATGATAATATGATTAAAAAAAAATAAAGAAAAATAAGATAAAATTAAGTAAGATTATAAAAATTAGGCAAGAGTAGGGAGGCATAGCATGCCATCAACCATAACAAAATTAAGGTAAAAATTAGGAGGCACTAATGCCATCAACCAACACTAATAATAATAATAATAATAATAATAATAATAATAATAATAATAATAATAATAATAATAATAATAATAATAATAAAACTTAGGAGGCACTAATGCCATCAACTAAGATAATAAACAAAAAAGAAAAGCTAGGAGGCACTAATGCCATCACTAGAGGAGATAGATTGTTCCAGTATGTAGGAGGCAAAAAATGCACTAAACTATCAAGTATTTAGGAGGCACAAATGCACTCAACTAATAAGTAAGTAGAAGGCACTAAATGCCATCAACTACCAAGATATATATAATATAATATATAACAATATAAATAAATATATGTATAACTTTTTTTTTTCTTTTTCGATTTTTACTCTTTTTTTCGATTTTTTTTTATAGATATATATTACTTTTTTTTTTAAGATAATAGTGCAAAAAAAAAAAAAAAAAACTAGTAGAAGAATGTTACTTACCTTGTAGAAAGATCGTTTCTTTCTTACAACTCCCCGGCAACAGCGCCAAAAACTTTTTGGACCCAAAACAGGTATGTTTTAATATTTAAACTCGCAAGTGCACAAATCGTTTCAGAATATAATGTTCATGTAAGTACGAGGTCGAACCCATGGGAGTTGACTAACATCAAAAGAAACTATTTCAAACAAAGCAATAATATTCTAACCTAGTTCCAAATATTTGATGAGATTTTGTTTTAGAAAAAATAAAAGACAAGTAATAAAAAGATTTAAGATTAAATAGAAAAATGGTTTTCAAATAAGATAAGTAAAATAAGATTATTAAGATATTAGAATCCACAAAATGCAAGTTCAATAGTATTTATAAGTATATTGATTCCCAAGTTTTGATATAGTTGAAATAAATCACACTATATATTTTTTCAAAATATATTTTCTATTCAAGCACAAGTTACTCTTTAAAAAATGTAGGATTTTTCTTCACTTATACAAGATATAATATCTAAGCATTAGTTGTGTTACAATCTAATGAAACTACAAAAAATCAAAGAGATTATGTTTAGGCAAAATATGATACTTATGCTCTAAGAATTAGATGTGAACAATTTAATGAAAAACATTTAATCAAAGAATATCATATTTTTGCATAATGAAGAACTAAGTGTAATATGCTTTAACACTCAATAATAGATGAAAAATGCATATCTTTGATAGAAAAATCCATAAACAATGTTACACAAATGGGAAATCAACATACAATAAAAAATACTATCTAGTTACATTTTGCTTCATTATCATCTTAATAACATTTGAAAAAGATTAGAAGCTCATAACTAGATTGAAATAAAAATTACAAAATAACATACTTGACATGCTCTTCAAAAGATGAAAATGGTAGATAGAAAATAGTGAAAAGAAGAGAGAAAAATATGTGTAGAAGATGTTGAAAAGATGAAGAAGAAGAGCTCCCCAAATGGTCTTACAATACTCTATTGATAGGCAAAATATGGAGATTAAATTAATCAAATTAAAATAAATAAATTGATTAATTTAATTGTGTTGGGAAGTGGTAGGATAAATAGAGTAAGTGTAAGAGTTTTGGAAAGATGAAATGTTTGGTTAGGTAAAAGATTAGTGAAAAGCTATGGTAAAAAAATAAATTAGGAATGTTTATTTAGGTAAGAAAAATAGGGAAACGTGAATTGATATTTGAGTGAAAAATATTTGGAATGAAAATGTGATTTTTGGGTCTTTTTGGTGGCTGTTTGGTGCTTGGTCTAGGCTGGGCCGAAATGGGTGAGTTGGTTGAGACAAACGGCTTGCTGGTGGAATTGGGCCAGCAACTTGGGCCTTGGATGTGTTGAATTGGAGCTGGGTCGAATGGGGCAGCTGGTCCTTGCTGATGTGAATGGCTGAAGCTTGGTGTGATGTTGCTGAAGGGAAATTGGTGAGGCACGCGTTGGTGAGGATGCTATATGCTGAAGGCTGGGCATATGTGATGTGTGCATATGTTGAAGGATATATGTTGATGGCTGAAGGGGCTTCGTGGGCCAAGGAGATGGGCCTGCTTTTGGTGGGCTTTAAGCTTTTCAAAAATGCCATAATATCCTTATTTCTTTCAGCTTTAATTCTTGAAGATGTCACATTTCCTCTATTTTTCTTTCTTTTTAAGAGCATAAATTCCCTACAAAATAAATATAAAATAAATCATAATACAATATTTTCAACTATAAAATAAATCAATTTAATTCTTTGAAAATATGAATTATAACTTAATTTATATTTTACATTCAATTTCAATAATACAACATTTTTTTACCACTAAACAAAACAATAATTCAAATAATTAAACTACAATATATTACAACAAAATAACTATAAAAACACACAAAAATATATAAAATCAAAATAAGACTAATAAATTCAAAATTACTTAAAAACTTAATAAATCAATTAAAAACTCAATAATTAAGCAACAATTAGCACATAAAAAGTGGTAAAATAACTCTATTTTGTAGAGTTATCATAAAACACTCTTTAATACTAATCAATCCAAAACCACTTCCCGGGACCAATCCCGTACTCTCAGGACCTCCAATTTCCCTAAACAATGCAACAGAGACATCCCCCGAGCCCCTGGGGCAAATGCCCAAAATTGCAAAATTCCTTGCCCAGAAAATAGCCTAGCGCTGCGGCGCCCAAAAAGTCTCCCATCTCCTGTGCAGCCTTGCGTTGCAGCGCTAAAGAATAGGGCCGCGGCGCCCCTTCGCGAACCCAGAATTTTGGATTTTCCCCTGCATTTTCCCCGAGCCAAAACACCTCCAATCCAACCCAAACACATACCTAAACCCCAAAACCAATTTGAAACCTCAAATGAACCATCTAAAAACTATAAACACCAGCAACAAGGTCAAACACACAATCACACCCAAAATCCACACTTTGGTTTCAAACTTCAGAAAGTTAAACCAGTAGGCCAAAAACTTAAACCATGCTTCCAAATTCTTAAACCACATCAGATACGAAAATTCAAAGATGTTTAAAACTCTTACCTCAATCAATAACTCTGCTTGAACTCCCTCCAATCCCAGCTTTAAACCAATTCCTCTTGATTATCAAGCTGAATTCTCATGCAAAACCAGCCATAGCTATCTTTCAATTTTCATGCGTACTCTCTAAAAATCAAACTTGAAACTTAAACAAAACAGGGGATAAACTCTTACCTCTGAACAATCTTGGTTATGATAAACTTTAATTGCCTTAAACCACTTAATTCTCCTCCTAGGTCTTTCAAATTTTCAGCTCCCTTCTTCCTTTCCTTTCCTTCTAGTTTCTTCTTCCAATTTCCAGCAAGAGCAATAATATGACTAAGTGTTTGAACGTGAATCCCCTTTTCCCCCAGCTAAAGCTATCTAAACCTCTGCCAAAAGACTATTTTACCCCTCCATCAAATCCTTTCCTAACTAAACCTCAAAGGCATTTTTGCCATTTCACCTTTCCTACAAATCTACCATTTTCTCATCTAAAATCTGTTACTCTTAATGGCCACCAATGGTCACTCAAGTTACTCAATCAGCATTAATCATTAGCTCACAAACTCACATTATAAGATCCCCAAAATACCCCTAGGCTCCTCCCGAGTCGGGTATTTAATCCCGTTGTGACTTTTAAACTAATTAGCTCCCTAGGACCGTCTCGGCACGTGCATCACAATTATATCACCACTCATACGTGGTACTAATCATATAATACAATTATCACATTTATTCCCTCAGCGGGCTAAAATTACCATTTTACCCCTAACATACAAACGGGGCCCACATGCATATTTATTCCACCTAAACATGCATTCTAATCACATAATCATTCAAATTCATATATTAACATGTTAATTCACTTATTGCCCTCCAGACACGCTAATCAAGGTCCTAAACCTTATTAGCAAATTGGGGTGTTACAGGGACACTGAAGGGAGACCAGCTAGCAGGGAGGGAATGCTATAGCATTTCCATTAGAGGAAAGAAGCAGACGAGTGCACAAACGCTCGTCATAATTCATAATAAGGATGGGACAGTCTTCGAAGTAGACGAAGAAATCGATCCAAGAATAGAGGTAAGAGCTGACCTCGAACCATTGGAAGAGCTTGAAGAGGTCAGACTCGAGGAAGCAGACCCCCCGAAGACAGTAAAGGTAGGGAAAAACCTTCCCGAAGAGATGAAATAGCAATTAATTTGCTTTTTGAAAAAGAATCAGGATGTTTTCGCATGGTCGCATTTGGACATGGTAGGGATAAGTCCGAATGTAGTGAGCCACGCTTTGAATATTGACAAAAGCTTCCCCCCGAAGCAACAAAAGCGAAGACTACTAGATGACGATAGGAAGAAGGCTGTAAAAGAGGAAGTCGATAGGTTGAAAGCAAACCGATTCATCCGGGATGCTTTCTACCCCGATTGGGTAGCCAACCCGGTGCTAGTTCCGAAGCCTAACGGGACATGGCGAACCTGTATCGATTACTCGGACCTCAATAAGGCCTATCCTAAGGACTGCTTCCCCTTACCTCGGATCGACCAGCTCGTAGATGCCATGACGGGACATGGGCTTATGTCATCCATGGAAGCCTATTCTGGATATAACCAGATTTCCATGCATGCCCCTGACCAAGAGCATACGAGTTTCGTGATGGACAAAGGGTTGTATTGCTACAATGTCATGCCGTTTGGACTCAAGAATGCTGGAGCCACTTACCAGCGACTCGTAAACATGATGTTCTCCGAAAAAATAGGTAATAACATGGAAGTTTATGTTGACGATATGTTAGTTAAATCTCAACATAACAATAACCATATGGATGACCTCGAAGAATGCTTCGCCGTGTTACAGAGGTATAACATGAAGCTCAACCCTCAGAAGTTCTCTTTCGGAGTATCTTCGGGAAAATTCCTAGGCTTCATTGTAAATTCCTAGGGAATAGAAGTAAATCTGGACAAGATCCAGGCTCTGATTGATATGCCCTCACCTTGAAAGCATAAGGATGTCCAAATTTTGACTGGAAGGATGGCGGCACTGAGTAGGTTTATCTCGAATTCTACAGACTGTTGTCTTCCATTTTTCAACCTTCTGAAGGGGGGGGGGGGGGAGAAGTTCGATTGGACAGAAGAATGCGAGTTAGATTTTCAGGAGCTCAAGAAGCACCTCACGGAACCCCCTATCTTGTTGAAACCCATCACGGGAGAAGTTCTGTACCTGTACCTTGCTACGACCGAGCACACCATCAGTGTCGTACTCATTCGAGAAGAACAGAAAGTGCAAAGGCCTGTGTACTATGTCAGCAAAAGGTTGCTGGGGGCAGAATCGAGATACCCCTTGATGGAGAAGTTGGCTCTCAGCCTAATCCACTCATCTCGAAAGCTCCAGCCTTACTTCCAGACGCACCCCATCCATGTATTGACCGATCAACCACTAAGACAAGTCTTATCCAAGCCAGAAGCCTCGGGTCGACTGCTAAAATGGGCCGTTGAACTTGGAAAATTTGAGATCACTTATCATCTGAGGACGACCATAAGAGGACAGGCCCTGGCAGACTTCATAGTGGAATGCACTAGAGTGGCTAACGATGAAGTTATAACCCCAGCCCACGAGCTGTGGAAACTTTATGTTGACGGGTCTTCCAACGAAAATGGATCGGGGGCAGGTGTAATTCTAATCACCCCAGTAGGAAGTTGATTTCACTCTGCTTTGAGATTTGACTTCGAAGCGTCGAATAACGAAGCTGAATACGAAGCTCTACTAGTAGGACTTCGTATAGCCAAGGAACTCAAGGCCAAAGCGATACATTGCTACAGTGACTCCCAATTGGTGGTTAATCAAATTTTAGGGGAGTATCAGGCTCGTGGGACGAGAATGGCTGCGTATTTAGAAAAGGCAAAAGTGGCACTTGAGCATTTCGAGTTCTACGTGATAGAACATGTCCCCCGAGAACAAAACTCGAACGCATATGCCTTAGCCAGGCTCGCTACATCCACCGAGGTCGATGAGTTGAATTTCGTGTCGATCGAACATCTAACGACACCCAGTATAACCGAGCCTGAGCAGGAAGATGTTTTCATGATAAATTTTGAGCCAACCTGGATGACCCCGATAGTTGAATACCTTGTGGTCGACATTCTCCCAGAAGAATGGACCAAGGCTCGAAAACTGATGTATCAGATCCCCAGGTACACCATTATAGATGGAAGGCTATATAGAAGAGGATACTCCATGCCATTACTCCGATGTGTGACCCTACCCGAGGCTAAGAAAATCATAGAAGAAATTCATGAAGGATTCTGCGGAGACCACACTGGGGGGCATAGCCTGTCCAAGAAAATCATACGCCAGGGGTACTTTTGGCCTACCATCAAGGCATATTCGTTCGATTATGTCAAGAGATGCGAAAAGTGCCAACGGTTCGCAACAATCCCTCGAGTTCCACCCTCCGAGCTAACTATGATGACCTCCCCATGGCCATTTCCGGTCTGGGGAATCGACCTCATAGGCTCATTCCCAACTGGCAAAGGCGGAGTGAAGTACGCAGTAGTGGCTGCAGATTACTTCACGAAGTAGACCGAAGTCGAACCTCTGGCAACAATCACCTCGAAGAAAGTCTTGGACTTTGAGGTAAAGAACATCATATGACGATATGGGGTGCCAAGGAAGATTATGTCCGATAACGGTACTCAATTCGACAGCGGTCTGTTTACCAACTTTTGTGAAAAAATGGAATAATAAAGATCTTCTCCTCTGTGGCCCATCCCCAGGCGAATGGCCAGGTCGAAGCTGTGAATAAAACCCTAAAGAGTTCGTTGAAGAAAAAGTTGGAAGAACCTAAAGGGAAATGGCTCGAAGAGTTGCCCTAAGTTCTGTGGGCATATCGAACCACGACTCGTACTTCAACAGGACATACCCCTTTTTCTTTGGCATATGGTTGCGAGGCTATGTTGCCAATCGAGGTTGAAATTCCCACAATTCGCGCCCTCGCTTATGACCAAGCTTCGAACCAATCCCAGCTCAAAGTAAGTTTGGACCTGATTGAAGAAAGAAGGAACGAAGCTCAGCTAAAAAATGCTGCATACCAACAACGAGCTACCCAGTATTTCTATAAAAGGGTTCAAGATAGAAAATTTGGTGTGGGGATTTGGTGTTGAGGCGTGTATTCTTGGCGACATGGGATCCAGCTGCTGGCATGCTCGGGCCTAATTAGGAAGGACCTTATCAGATCAAATCAGTTATCCGACCCGACGTATACAAGTTGGCAAGATTAGATGGGAGTTTGGTACCACGAGCATGGAATGGAGAACATCTATGACATTACTATCAATAGTCTAGGAATGATTTCACCTGTAGCCATGCCGGTTAAACATTACTATATTCCAGTTAACAAATTATTCGAATAAAGTTTGATTTCATTTTAATATGTTGTATTTTTTGCAATCTCTCTTAATTAAATAACCTATGGTCACACTCATATGATATTGAAGAGGCATTAGTGGTACATATACGGTACATATACCATCAACTTGAAAAAATGAAATAGCATATACGAAAACCATATAAGTGTTTGGTCATAACCAAATGCGCGAGCTAAGATAGTTTGGACATAACCAAACTATCAAAAACATATAAGTGTTTGGACATAACCAAACTATAAAAAACATACAAGTGTTTGGATATAACCAAACATGCGAGCTAAGTAAGTCTGGACATAACGAAATTATCAAAAGGTAAAAGTGTTTGGATGTAACCAAATATGTGAACCAGATAAAAAACATAAGTGTATGGACTACAAACTGTTATATTATTTTATAATATAATGTAAAATTATATTATATTATAATATACAGTTTTAGATTAAATAAATGTGACAAAGAGTGTCACATATTGTAACATATAATATAGAGTTACAATATTTAGATATATGAGATATATCCAAATAATGTAACATATTTGGTGTTACAAATTTGTAACTTCCAAATAGTACCCTTTATTGTGTAAATTGTTGTTACACAATATTGAGATGAATTTCGTAAAGCCATATGTGATACGGTATATGATTTTAACCTCAATAATGTGTTTTGGGAGTTACAAAGTCATTTGGGAGGGTTTGGAATCGTTTGGAAAAACAGCACATTTTTAAGTGCTGAAATTGGTCAGTGGCCGCGGCCTGTGGGACAGAGACCAGTGGCCGCGGCCACTAATGTCTCTGGCCACGGCCACAGGCCAAAAACTGACAAATTTTTAAGTTTTTTCAATCTTTGTTGAACGGCTCAAAAAACTCAAATAACTCCCAAATCTCTTTTTTAATTCCATATTAATCCAATTAAACATTGGTAACAGCCATGGGGGTTGGTGGAATTTGAAATTCAAAGGGAGTCTGTAAACTCTATAAATAGGAGCCTATAGCTCACTTGTAAGACATAACATTTCTATCCATTAGAGCACTTGGCTAGAAAACAGCTTGAGGCTTGATAATTCCAGAAAGCTTTTCCAATATCTGAGAGAGATCCCTTAGTGCTTGAGTTAGGGGGAAATAAGCTTTTGGACAAAGGTTTTAAACCTTGTTCAAGTTGGTGATCCCCAACCCTCTTCACTTTGGTTGTGTAAGTGAGAGTTTGCTTGTGTTTCTGTTCTTCTTTTTATTCTATTGTTTTTCTTCTTATTCTCTTGTTCTATTTACTTGTATATTTTGTTTAAGAGTTGTAATATTTTCTTTTGGTCTAAACACTTTACTTTATTTGTAACCTTTTGCTTAGAGTTGTATTTTACTATTCTCTTCTTCTTCATCATCTTCTTCATTTCCTTTGTTTATTTGTAATTTTCAGTTATAGAGTTGTAACTCCTTTTAATCAATCATTATTTATTTCTAATATATTGCATAGAGTTGTAATATTATTATCAATTTCCATTGAGGCAAAACAATTTTTCCTAACACAAACCAAACACAATCTTAATAGGTTTGGAACAAACCAGCTAAAACTAATCGACAACAAGTTGGAACGAAAACCCACTTCGCATTAAGTCGAGATCGAGACTGGAGTATCTTGAAAAATGATATTTTCGACCTCACAACCTCAGGGACCTACTCGAGGGCGAGGAAAAGTAACTAAAAAAAAGTAAGATATAACTAAACCACTAGCGTTACACGCCATATAAGTACCTTTGGGTGTATGGTAAAAGTAATCTCCGACCTTGACAAAATAACGAGATCGGATACGGATATTTTTGAGTAAACTGTGCATGAATGCATTGAACTTCAGGCTTAAATCCACCATATGTTTGTATGAATAAACAGACATATAAGACACTTTAATATAAAATGCGTAAAATATTTCGACATAAGAAATGTAAAGCAAGTATAATAAATCAAAGTAAAAAATGGTATCACAAACATCATTAGTATGAGCTCAAAAATAGCTCATAAAAAGGTAGCTCTTTCACGAGCTGTAACATTGTCTTAGCCCCAGAGGCATAAAAAGCAAAAAACCAAACACAAAAAATATTACAAGGTATTCAGAGGGACGCAGCCCCGAAGCAAGATCTAGGAAGAAGGAGCATTTTCCTTGGCCTTCTCAGCATCCTCCTTGGCTCTCTTTGCCTCATCCCGAACAACCTCCTTCTCATCAAGCCGAGCTTGCCATTTAGCCACGAGTTCTGCCTCAAAAGAGCCTAAGAAGCTGGTGTCGAGGTCAAACATTATTGGCCCAGATTCTATGGCCAGGTCGACCGCTCGATCCTTCTTCTCCTTAAACTCTACAAGGAGACAAGATTTTCCCCCTCCATGATCTCAAAAGTGGCAGCCTTCTCTTCCGCAAGCTTGGCATTAATCTTCTCAAGCTTCACAACCCAGGCATTCACCTTCTCAAGCTCCGCGAGCCAAGCATTCAGCTCCTCGAGCTCGGCTGTCTTGGCCTTTAGCTGTTCAGCTTCGGCCTCCATCTTTGCCTTTGTGTCCCTAAGCTCGTCACTAAGCTTGAGTTGGAGATCCTTCGACTCCTAAGCATAATACATGCTCGAGTGGACCTCATTGTTCAACTTATAGTTAAGTTGAGCCGAGACAGCAAGAGTCTGACATACAAAGAAATCAAATTAGAATATGAACTAAGTATAAAAACAGCTAATAGCGAGATGAGAAAGATTACCGTAGAAGTGAGCTCGATGCTCTTCTCATAAAGAGTGTTGCAGTCTCGATCATTATTTAAGAACATCCATGAGGAGCGTCAAAGCTGCCAAAACTCTGGCCCACCCGAGACAGAACGTCTGAGCCAAGCGTAGCCCCATGAGGTCCGACAGCATTATCGATTACATACTCATCGACGTGAGTAGAAATTGAAAGTCGGTGTGTTTTGGAGGCTGAGGGTTTTTTAGGAGGTGGGCCAAGCGTGGATTCGACCTGGATCGAAGGAGGAGTGGGAGGTAAGGTCGTAGAGGACGCCTCGACCTGAGGAGTTGGATTCACAAATGGGCTCAGAGCAACTGGAGCTGGTGGAGGAGGTGTCTTCATGATCCTCTTAAGGACCTTAGCAGGTCGGTCTGACCTCCGCGACCCCCTCGGGCGCTTACTCCTTTGGGCTCCACCGCCAGTAAATACGTTGTCGAGGTCGGAATCCATGTCACCTGCACATTCACATCGCATTATGAGATATTCCAAAATAAAAAAAGTTAGCATGATGCAGACGGGCAAAGAATGAAAAGACAAGCAAAGAGAAAACTAACTGGAACTCTCCCCCGAGCTCGTGCTCGGCGACCACGTAATTCCCCTATCTTCAGAAGAGGCAGGGGGAGTACCTTCCCTATAAGTGAAAGTCAACCTCGAAAGGTGTCTATAGTCATTCATCTCGTATTGAACGGCTATTCCGTCCCATACTTCGTTCAGACTATACATGGTGTCATACTTCCCGAGCCAACTATCGTACCTATGTACCTTCTCATCTACCCAAGTCCATACATAGAAATGGTCTCTATCATCCTTGCATAATATTAATATATCGGTTTTATGCTTTAGTAGTGAAGGAGACCACAAATCCGAGCTAAGGATGAATGTACCTCTGTCACTTGAGCTCGAGCTCGAGGCTTCATCATTGGCCTTGTTCCCCGATTGCGGGCTCCCACAACGTCGAGCTGGAGATGGAGGCTTTGTATTTCGCCTCGGGGGGAGGTTTCCAGTTGGGAGAGGCACAAGTTCCCACTCAGCATACTTTTTATTGGACCAGTCAAATGTGGATTGATCCTTCTCCAAGAGACCGCAGGCTCGGAGTTTGTCTTCGTGCAGGAGAAAGAAGAGGGACCTCTTGCCATAGGGTAGTTGGAGCAGAGCCTCCTTGTGCTCTTTCATTTCCTTGGTGGGAGTAGGACATCGGAAGTTGGCTGGAAGAATAAACACAATATAACTAAGCACGAGCTTAAGCAAAAACTCAAGCACAAAAAAGAAAGAATTTTTAGATACTTACGAATTTGTCTGAATGAATAGTATCGGTATGGAGCTAGGCCATCTGTCCAGAATAAGGCCTGCTTGAAGTCCGGAGGATGGTTGGGGAGATCCTCAAAGATCTTCTTCTGCTTGGGATGGCTCGAAAGGTAATATAAGCCATCTCCTCCCCGAGCCTAGGAGAGATTGCTTTTCAGAAAAAAGAGATATAAGATCTTTTTAGGCGAAGGTCCTTCCCACTTCAGCTCGTGGTAAAGTGACCTCAGGGCGGACAGAACCCTGTAAGAATTGGTGTTGAACTGGAATGGAGCTAGCCCAACGAAATCCAAGAAGCCTTTAAAAAAGGACTTCAAAGGCAGTACAACCCCCGCCTTCATGTGCTCCTGGCTCCAAGCTGCATACCTCAGCTTGCTGTCAGGGTTCCCATCTCCTGAAGTGACACAACTTTTCTCGTGGGAGGCCGGAGCTCGACACCTTAGTGAGCCCGACAGTCCAATGTTGTGAAGGGCCAGAATGTCAGAGATCTGCCCTAATGATGAGATCGAGCTCCAATAGTGCTCGGCCTCGAAAAATTCCCTTATCAGGGTAGGTACGGAGGTTGGTTGCGAGGTAGAAGGTTCCCCCATCAGTGAGAATTGGAGATCACCTGTCTTGAAAGCAACTGCCACCCTGAGCGTAGGGTCGAGGGGGATCGGTCTAGGCTCGTGGTCTGGATCTAGATAGAGGGTGACTCTTAGTTTTTTCCTTTTTCCTTCTTCGACCTCGTCTATCTGACGTCGAAAGTGATCTCGAATGTCCTCTTGTTCACACCTCAGTTCGTGCTCCCGGATCAAGCAATGGTTCCGAGTGAAAGGACAGGCTCAGAGTTACTGGCAAATAAGGAGTCGCAAGCTTTGACCCCACCACTTTCCCGAGTTCTGCGGCATCTAACAAGAAAGCAAAAGGGTGAGGGCCAAGCGAACATGTTATAATGAAAAAACTAGAAGACCTAAGCTTGAATGATCGAGGCTACACGAAAAACTTGATCCAAAGGACGAGGCCAGTCTCAGGGCATGCATTCCATCGTAGGAAAGGAAGGTGGACTTGTCATTGGAGATCCCGATATATCAGGGAAAAAAGGTGGCAGTTACTCAAAAAATAATATTTTTGGGAAACATGCAATTTCTAAAGCCCTAATTTTGTACCCAATATCTTGGTGTACAAGATATGTCATCCGAAATTCAAAAACTTAGTAAAAGAACCATATTTGGGTCTTTTACGCATGATCTGGGTTTGGAACCCATGATGTTAGAACTTAAGTCTAATATTTGTTAGCAGAAACATTCTAGTGCGTTAAACTAATGAGTGGACCAATAGTGCAACAATATAAGTGCGCAAGAAAACAATGTATATATACAGACATACGAAGCCATGAACAGAAAACTTACACAATGTGATTGGTGGAAACAGAGAAATTGATGATTGAATAAGCGGTTGCAAATACGATCTCACAGAATCGAAGAGGCCAACGTTGCTTTGTCTTCTCGGCTTGGAGAACATGCAAGAACTGGGCGAAGAAGTTTTTGGTTTTTTCTCTCTGAGAATTTGAACGTGAAATAAAAATGGGAAAGACGAATGGGGTTATATTTATAGACCCCCAAGAATGTTAAAAGTCGAACTAATCTGGGCCATTGGCCAGATTCCGTATCAGATCTGACGCCCAGGGACAAATGATATTATAGTACCATAAAGTTGGCAGGCGAACGAACGTGGGCAGAGTTTCAAGGCATTCAAGTACTTTGATTGGCTAATACCCAACTGACGCATGTCCACACTCGAGTATATCTAATGGTACGGTTCCCAATGGGAGTAGTTCAAAAGTTTCCTTCTCATAGGATTCGAACTAATACTTTTGAGGGGGCAAACTGTTATACCCAGATTTCGAGACCAGAGATTATGACCTCGAAAACTGGACTCGTCAAATGTGAGCTCGAAATATATGAAACACGTTGCATGGTCCAGTTGTAAAACCTCCGAAGTAAAATGGCAATCTCGAAGACGTAACCTCGGGATTCTTTCTAGGTTCGAAATGGCATGACATCAGGATACATCCGTTATTGAGGGCCTTCAGATTGAGCAGCCTGAGCTTAAGAAGTGCAAGCTCGAGTGTGATATCCTCGATAGTATTTATCTGCTCCGAGCAGGTCTTGGAGTAAGATGGCAAGTTCATAACAACTTCGTAAGTCTTGACAGTCGCGATGCTGGTCGCTGACCTTGAAGATTCAATGAGTCACCTAAGATAGTCCGTTGTGTATGTGTGAACATATTTATTGTTGTAAAATCCCAACATTAAGGGGATATTATTTAGTTTGTTATTCATTTCTGGGTCTTCAGATGACGTTTCCTTGTATATAGAAGATATAGCATTTAATGCCATTATTTTATATTGATATACAGAATATCTTCCCGAAATATGTTGGAACGGACTCTGTAACCTTCCCTATAAATAGAGAAGGAATGACCATTTGTAAGGGATCGATAATCCGAGATCTTGAGAGAAAGCTCCGGGTAATTCATCCTTGAAGAATTTCCAGAAAACTCTAAGTCTTAATAACACAAACTCTTGGACTAGGAAGATTTAACTGCTGAACCACGTAAAAACTTTCTTGTTCCTCTTTACTATTCATTCGCACCGTAGTTTATATTGTTTAATTGCTCTGCGATTTAAGTTGACGAAAAACAGCGTCAACAGTCTTCCCACCATTTTAATGTCTTACAATTTTAGTCAATAATAAAATTTTTCGATGTCTCCCAACACAAAACATTAAAAACCTCTCATAATTTTTAATGTGGTGTAAGACATTTTAGGAAGCTATTGAAAATATAATTTGTTGTAGTGTATAATCCCTTTATTTTTTTATTGGCATTACTTAATGGCTGTTATTATTATTTTTTTTTAATTGTGCAAGCTATTTTTGTATAAAGTTAGCACAACAAAATTTTTAATTATTTCTAGAAGGTTTGTCGAATGGTTTTGGATTTCTCATTGGCACGATTGCACTATTGCTCATTTAAATGTCTAAAAAAAGAATTTAAATAAATTTAATTGATAACCTAAATAAAAAAATTATTAATTTTCATTAATATTTGTAGGTTTTTTATTACTAGGAATAATAATTATATATATTTTTAAAATATATATTTTGATTATATTGAAAATTAATTTGACTAAAATTTTGTTAAATGATATTTTTATACTGATTTGGCAAATACAACATAGTATTGATTTGGTAAATTGATTCAGAGTAATTGTGTAAAGTCTTATAAGAAATTAATAAAAATTCATGATGAGGACCTATTGATTTGGAAGAGTAGTTCTAGTGGTACTCTATTAAAGAAGCAAATAAAATCCTGATCGAGCTGTGCTTGGGGACTTTCTCTCTCTGGAAGGAGATATGGAATTTGAAAATCCATGACATATTGAAAATTTTCTAGTGAAGATTGGCTAAAATTCTCATTCCCTTAACTGTTTTTCATAATAGAGTTTTTGGACATCGAAATTTGGTGTGTTGTTTGTTTGCAGGCTCGGAAGACACCCTTATCCACACTTTTCTTGATTGCTCCATAGCCTATTCTAAATGGTTCGAAACGAAATGGGCCATCATATGCTCAAAGTGAAATCTAGGCCTCACTCATGGGTAGGATTTGGTATATATATGGATTTTGGAAGGAGGTCTATTCAATGGGGTCCTATAAACTTATCCTGAAATTTGTTTTGTGGAGCTCTAAAAGCTCAACTTTTGATCATGAAGGAAAGAACATCTTGTCAACCACACTTGCTGCCCAAGATTTTCAGACTGGTACGTAGGTTGCTGGCAATGCATTTGAATTAGCTGAACAGAAAGTTGAGTAGAGCAGTAAATGCTCATCCCAGGCCGGTCCTGAATTGTGGGGGTCTTATACAAAATAAGTTATTTTTAAAAAATTTATATATAAAATGACATTTTTTAAAATTTTGGAGCCATTTTGTATGAAAAAAAATTACATTTTTAAAAAATTGGGAAAATTACATCCTATACGCTAATTTTTTTATTTATTTATACGGTAATATAAACTAATTACCAAAATGCAGTGAATTTACACAACCTTGATATATCTCCTTTACTATCAACTATAAATTTATTCTTCAACTTTTCTTATTTTATTGTCTTAGTATCATACACAAAATTCCAATTAAATATGAGTTTTTTTCTTGCTCTCCATTAATATTACTTTTTATAATTAATTTTTTTACAATTGTATTTTTATTTAAATTGATATAAATGATTTTTTAATTTTATTAAATATATATTCATAAATTTTTGTAACATATATTAATAGTAGTATGAGAGATAGTGATAAAAAATATTATATTGTTTTGAAAATCATAGCTAATCAAATCTTAATCTAGTCAAAGTTTAAGTTTTGTTGCAAAAATATATTTTAAAGTTAAAAAATTAGTTTTGTAAATTTTTGTAACAATCATGTTAAATAAATTTATAAATATTTATGTAAATTTTAGTTACAAAAATAAACTTCTTGATTGTGAAATTAATTTTGCAAACTGTTGTTACAAAAATGTAAAACTTATTTACGAAATTATTGTAATTCACTACTCTGTAACTACATTTTTTATATAAATATATATATATATAACAAAGTGTTTTATTATTAATGAATATCTTAAATTTATATTTTTAAGTTGTATAATATAAATTTGATGGTTCCTGTAATTTTTCGGTACAATATTGTAACATATGGAAAAGTATAACATTTTTATGTAAATTTTGGTTACGATATCTTAATTATAAATTATTTTTGTAAATGTTAGTTACAAAAATATATTTCCTAGTTATGAAACTAGATTTGTAAACTATTTTTACAAAAATAAAAAATTAGTTATGAATTTGTTCATAAGTTTTATGTACAAAACTAATTTTTGTAAATATTATTTACAAACATATAACAGATATTTATAATCTTGTAACAGATATTTACAAATTTGTAAACGTTGATCATAGAAAATTGTATTTACCACTTTTATTTATGATTTAAAAGTCACTCCATATTTACACTTTTGCTACTCCATGTATTTATCCAAAATATCCGTATTTTTGTAATGCACCACATTTTTCATATTTTTTTTAACTTTTAGTATATTTTTATAAATTTCCTTAAAAATTTGGGACCTCATTGTATTGGGCCCTAGGCACAAGCCTAACACACCTGCGCCCAAGGCCGGGCCTAGCTCATACCATGTATGTAGGAAGGAGGCTTGCAAATGCTTTCTTGGAGTGTTTTGATTTGCTGCGTGCATGTGTTATGTTGTGTTGGAGTCTCAAGTGGCATGGCTATCATTACCACCACATCTCGGAATGTAGGTGCTCATGTCATGAATTAGCACCAACATTCCTTTTTCCCAATTTAGAAAAACTCATTTTTTGTAATCATTCTATTTTCCATCTTGTATATTATTGTTTGCAAAGTATAATCATTCTATTTTCTATCTCATATTTTTTACAAATTATAAATTTATTGTTGAAAAATTTAAATTGATTACAAAATATGAAATTGTTTTTGTGATGTGTTAATTTTGTTGCACCCTAAAATTAAATATTAAAAATAATGTTGAGATGTTTACCATTTTTGAAATAGAATTTAAAATTTTAACCAATTACATTTAAAATATAAAAAATATATACTAATTTATATTTAAAAAATAAGTTGAGATAGTTTAAATAAGTATTTTCCTAATCCTAACCCTAGACGGTATATATAGAGTACCATATTAGATATTTCAGCCAGAAACCATATGGGAAACACAAAGAAGAAAACAAGACGTGACTCGTCACAGAAACATAAATTGAGCAGGTATTTTTTTTTAAAAAAAAAAAACTTTCCTTTCGTTCTTCTTTGAATATTGTTATTTGTATATTTGTTGTTTTTATGGAAAATGGTTTATATAGATTTGAATAAGATATTTATTTAATAATTTGTTTGTTCTTAATTAATAATTATCACAGTGAACCTCGGAAAACATTGAGAAGAACTTTGGTTCAACAAAATAAACCTGTAGATGCAAACATTCCATCAGCCGAATCTAATCATGTTGCCCAAGTTCAACACACCAACCCACCACCACCACCCCAGCCATCATCCCATAGCTTTAATACTTCAAATTTACACAAGAGTTATTGAGTTGTCGTGCTACGACCAACAATAATAGAAGTACCTCTCATGAACCAGAAGAAGTAATTGATCTATCGAGATTCACAACTTCCGAAGATGTGTTGGATTTCCTAGATGAGCGTACTGCATGGTTGATTCCTCTAATGCATAGGACCCCAAATGGGTTCAATAATTTTGGAAGTACTATATTGGACTACGACAGTGATCAACACGAACAGAGTGCTACTACAACTACTAGTACAAATCAATCCAAGTTTGGATCGAGTTGACCAAATCACAAGGGATTATTCATTATTATTATTCATCCACAACTATTTCCTTTCTCTTTGGCATAAATTCTACAAACTAGAAATACAATGATTCATTTTAGTATCACTGTTAATATTTCTTCTATATAAAAAGTTTGTAGATAACATAAATTTTTTATTTTAACAATTTTTTTTGTTAATTTTAATTAAATATTCTAAATATTTAACGAAATATACTTTTAAAATCAATTAAAAATAAATATTTATTAATTATATTAATATAAATTCAAATATTATAAAATATCATTAGATATTTATTAATTATATTAATATAAATTTAAATATTATAAAATATCATTCTTATAATAATATTTAATACTAGCCTAGATATTTATTAATTATATTAATATAAATTCAAATGTTATAAAATATCGTTATTATAATAACATATAATACAGAATTAGATATTTAAAAATTACATAGATATAAATTCAAATGTTATAAAATATTATTATTATAATAATATATAATAGATATTTAATAATTGCATCGATATAAATTTAAATGTGACAAAATATTATTATTATAATAATATATAATCTTAATTTTTATAAAATTTTGCTAGATAAATATTTATTAATTATATTAATATTAATATAAAGTAAAATATTATATTAATACAAACTAAATATTAATATAAATTCACATGCTATAAAATATTATTATTACAATAATATATAATACATAATAAATACATTATATATAGAAAATTTTACACAAAGTGTCAAAATTGACACATATATTACAAAAATAATGTTAGACGGGTATTTTAACTTTTTTACTATTTGATGTTTACTTATATACTATTTGTTAAGTTTTATATTTACAAAAATAATATTTGCTTTACTGACACCTATCAATCTTTTTTTCTCTTTCTTCTTCCTCCTCCATCTCCTTCTCTCTCTTCTTCTTCCTCCTCCAACACGTTTTCTCTCTTCTTCTTCCTCCATTTCCACTCTGCCCAAGCTTCACCTGCTCTGCATCATCACTTCGGTCTCCCCGTCGCAACACTCCAGCTACTTCCAACCCATTTTCTCTGTTGTCGGCAGCTTCCAACCATTTTTCTCCGCCGCCGACATTACCCAATATGTTTTTGTACTTTCATTTTGTTGATTTTTGGTTGATTTTATTTTTTTACTCCTTTAGTTGTTGTGTATATTATTATCTTGCTGCTTTATTTTGTTTTGTTACCTTATTTTTTTGGTTTATTTTGTTATATTTTCATATATGTTAGTGCCTTTTTTTCACAATGCATGCAATGTGTTTGATGTAATGCTTAAAATGATTGAGATTTGGTTGTTAAGTGCTAGTTTTTATAATTCTTTTGGTGTGCTTGTTTTTTTTTTAATTTTATTAAGTGTTATTTTAGGGTTTTGTGTTGGGTTTTTTTTGGTGTTTTGGTTGTGTTTGACTCTTTTAGGGTTTGCCTAAGCAAGAAAATAAACAAGTATCTATTTAATATTGGTTATGTTTATTGGTTTATTTTGTTTTTGTTGTTTCTTTTTTTTTTTTTTTATTAGTAATATGTTGTTTTTCTGTTGTTCTGTAATGATTGTGGTGTTTTTGTAGTGTCCTTTGTTGAGCACTTTGTCGATGAAGCAATTGGAAATATGGATAGTGATGGTGAAGCTCCAATCAAACCCAAAGGTAAATGGAGGATTTTGGAGTGAGAAAAATGATCATGCATATCAAAGTAATCAAGCCTGCAACAACAAAATAGCAACACAAGAGCTGTTGTTTTTATGTTTTTGACATATGTTCATTCATTTCAAATTACAGACTCTTTATTTTTATATTTAGTTTAATTCGTTATTATATCACAATTCTGGATTATTGTCAAGTTTTTAATTCTAGTTTGTATCAATTTTGGACATCACATTTCATCCAAAATTAAGAATTCCTTGAGCTTTTGTTTTGGCAAAACGCTGTTTGTAATTTATGATATCAACATTGTAATTTTAAAGCTTTCGTACCAATTTTAGTTTTGCCAACATTACATCAACACCAAAGCAAAGCAACACAACATAAACTGGTAAAAGAAAAAATTCATTACTAACAACTTTGAAACAACACAATAGCAACACAACTTTGATGCATTGTTGATTCTCTATAGTAGAAAAAGAGAATGAGTGACTGTTGTTTTTGTATCCATTATACTCACATAAGGGATACCTTAGAATCAATTTATTTTATTTTCAACTGCAAGTAAATAATGAGACTGTCACCGTCAATTATTTTTAGGAGTGGGTAGTGTTATTTTGACTTGATATTATAGTTGAAATTTTGTTGTTTTTCGTGTTGCTTTGTAGCTGATGATGCAACTTTTGTAGGAGGTCTTTGTATTTGTAGTGTTTTGGGATCAATTTTCCACTGTCTTCAAATTTGGTATCGTTTTCATTATTTGAGATGTGCATAAATTAAAGTTTTGTAGAATGTCAACATTGTCATTGTCACGTTTATATAAGTTTAAGTTACAACAACATTAGGACAACAAGCGAACAACTGAACAACAACAGAGGTTAAATTAATATTTTAAAATACCTTCTTAGTTTTTAATATACTGCCCAGATTTTTCAATTGAGTGTTTTCCTTTATAGATATGCAAAATTAATGAGAAAGCAACTACACTATAGGGAGAAATACTATTAAAATATGAGAATCAAATAAAGAGCAACCAAATTTTATGAATAAATTAAACTAGCCACACACTAATCAACCTCTTAAGTTTTTTTTAATGATTTTGTTTAGAAATATTTAGACAACTCTAGATCAACGACTTTCATGTTCACGTAAATAGCTCTTCTGTGGATCTTCTCTCGCCGGTGCTAATGGAGGTCTTGTATTGATCTTCTCTCACTGGCATTCATGGAGATCTCCCCTCGCTGGTTGCTGCCATGGCTGATTAACGAAGAAAACTACTTGCCGTCATTCATGGAGTTCTCTCTTTGCTGGGTTTTGCGGTGGCTGTTTACGGAAGCTGAAGTTCACCGACACTGTGGGTCACCTAAGAAGGGGGTTCTTGCTGCTTGCAAATGAGAGAGCAAGTAGTATTTTTGAGAAAAAAATTGTGTCGTAGAAAAGTTGTTTTTGTCATGTAACAGTAAAAAATGTTATTTTTAATGGTATTTGGTTATTTTACAAAAAACCTCTTATATATAAGTGTCGCGTGTGTACAAATACTATGATTGTGTAACTAAATAAGAAATTATAATAGCATTTATCTCCTATAAAAAATAAAGAGGTTTCTTCTCAAATCATTAGTGTGTGATTTGAATAATATCATGAATAATAGGATTTAATTTTTTGTAATATGTTTATGTCATTTTTTATATATAATATTGTTTATTTATTTAAAATTTATATGACAATTATAAAAACTTAATAAAATTAATTAATAAATTTTCTAAATAAAACTAATCAAACGTGCATTTGTACGTTGCTTGCACTTAGTATATATACATATATAATATTCCAAGCCAACTATTTCAAATACATATCCCATTTTTGTCTATGAAAATCTACCAAAATCAGCAAGTCTTATTGTGTCAATTGTCATTTAGCTAGAAGAAATTCTCACTAGTACGTTGTATAATTAGATTGTTTGCATCTTCAGTAGGAATTTTCTCAAATCCAAATGACTTTCTTGAAAAGGAATTGTGGTGGTGTTTGGTATGAGGTAATGAATATTCAGAAGAATGGGAATAAGAATAAGAATGGTAATAGTAAGGGAATAGAAATGGTAAACTATTTAAATCATATATTGCTATTTTTTATTTAAAAAATTATTGATGATTATGAAAATATCACAGTAATGGAACAAAATAAAAATTATAAAACATTTAAATCTTATAAGGGTAAATACTCATTTGGTACTATATGTTTTATTGAAATACACACTTGATACCCTATGTTTATAATAATGATCACTCGATACCCAATATTTACAATTCGTACTAGTTTGGCACCCTCTCCTAGAATTTAGTCAACCCAAATTTTAAATATGACAATTTTGCCCCTCCTTTTAATGATTTATTTGGTCTTCTTTTGTTTTTGTTATCTTAAAATGATTTAAAAATATTTTCTGATTAATAAAACAAAAAAAAAATTTATAAATTAATCAATGAAAAAGTAATTAAAAATAAATTTTTAAATAAAAAATAATATAAACTACTTTTAAAATAAAAGCATTTAATAAATTTATTTTAATCAATTAAATAAACATAAACACTTTTAATTCCAAGTAAAAAAAAATTAAAAAAAAAAAACTAAAACCAATATTTTGAAATTAATTAAAGTAAACTAAAAACCTAATAGTTTTTTTAAGTTGTAATTAAACTATTTTGTTTGAATTTAGTTTAAATTTTTGCTTTTAAGTTTAGGGTGTTGATTTTAATTTTTGGGTTTAAGTTTAGGGGTTAGAATTAATTTTTTATTTTTGTTTACTTTTAATTGATTAATTTATAAAAACAATTTTTTTTTGTTTATTAATTCAAAAAATATTTTTAAATAAATTTAAAATAAAAAAAACAAAAGAAAATCAAATAAATGATTAAAAGGAGGGGCAATATGGTCATATTTAAAATTTGGGTTAACCAGGTTTCTGTAGAGGGTTCTGACTAGTACGAATTGCAAATAGAGGGTACCAAATGATCATTATTCTAAGAGATATTTGCGGCATAAGTACCCAATATTTGGGGAAAATACCCGGCATGGACCTAATTTTTTTTTAGTGGGAAAAGTACCAAAAGTTACTAAAAGTGTAATTCTGTTACGTGATGACTGGACCAACATGTGTCACTCTGTGATTTGTCCAGCTCAATAATATTTTAAAAAATTAATTTTAATTGATTTTAAATTTTAAATTAAATAAAAAATCATTTAAAAATATTAAAATAATATATATGAATTTTAAAAATAAATAAATAAATAAAAATTTAAAATAACTTTTTAAAAAAAAAGAAATTAAAAACCCTAAAACTATCTCTCCCTCCCGATCTAAAAATACATTCCTAACACTTAATAATTAATATTAAAATAAAGTGCACAACTTAATAAATAAAAAAAATTGGTGCGTTACATTTAAATATAATAATAATAATAATAATAGATGATACATAATCTTAATTTTTATTAAAAAAAATTATCATTTATATTTTAAAAAAAAACATGTTATTTTTTTAGTATACTTGTTCTAGCTTATATAAATATATGTTCATATTAAATAAAAATAAATGTTATAAATATATTATATATATCGTGTGTGTACAAATAGTATGATTGTGTAACTATATAAGAAATTAGAATAATATTTTTCTACTATCAAGAATAAACAAGTTTTTTCTCTAATCATTGAGATGTAATAATATCATGAAGTGAACCTTAAATAATATAGTTTGTGATCAAAATAGTTATCACATTATATATATATATATATATTTTAAAAATCATATACAATGTTTTGATTTAATATTTCTTTTAATATGTTTATGTTATTCTTTTATATATAATCTTATTTATTTATTTTAAATTTATATGATAATCATAAAAAAATTTAAAAAGTAATTAATAATTTAGAAAAAAAAAAAACTAAGCAAACGTGTCTAGTAACCTTTTAAATTTGTGTACGTAACTTGTATTAATTAAGCTCCCCTACTTATTTTCATATATTATGTAACCTTATTAGAGCAAAAAGTTATAAATTGTTGGGGTTCTCACCAAATAAATAAACCACGCCTAATTGATTTTTATATCATCCAATTTTCTATCTATAAATTATAATATATAATTGAGGTATATTACTTTCTTGCCATTCATATATATGTAACAAACAAAACAAACTCAGTTACAAACTATCGAACAAGTAATAAAACCATATAATATCGTTCTTTCCAATTAATGGTGCAAGATTAATATTCCTATCTTACATCCTCACTTGCCCATTAATAATAGCTAAAATTAGTTTGATATTATTCTATGGAACTATTGCTATTATTGCACTCTAAACCAGCATATATTGGCACCTATAAAACACAAAATCACTTTAAATATTTTTCATCAATCGAACAAGTAGTTTTTTGAGGTAAAAGTTAGCTCTCCTTGAGTCCTTAGTAATTATATTTGTAAATTTTGAGAAAATATGGCTTCTAAGAGTCAAGTATCCATTGCTCTCTTACTGTCCCTTAACTTGGTGTTCTTCACTGTGGCAAGTTCTACTTGCCACAATGGCATTTGCCCACCACCACCATTACCCTTCACCTGGTAACTCTAGGGCAACGTGTTCTTTGAATCCCCTTAAGTTTGGAAGTTGTTCAAACATTGTTAATAATTTGGACAACATTATTTTTGGGACCCCAGCCAATTCCTCTTGGGTCTAGCTGATCTTGATGCTGCCGTATGCATTTGCGCTGCCCTTAAAAGGTAATGTGTTGGGCATTGCTAGCCTTGATGTTTCGGCTGCATTGAACGCGATTCTTAGCACATGTACGTGGCAAGGGCGTCCCCTCTGGCTTCCAATGTTCTTAATCATGATCGTTATTTCTATTACTAATATTCCTACTACAGCCACTTTTGTGTATCTTTGATTTTTATTGTTTGTTTTTAGCAGTACCTTTAATCTTATCAATAAGTTTGGAACGGTTAATGGCCCATCTTGTGTCATTAACAAGAATCATTACTAATAATTATAATTCTAATTGACCTTCGATGGATTTAAATCATTATAAGGGCTCCACATAAATGTATAGTAAAATAAAGTTAACTTTTTTTTATTGTTAATTATGTCATTATTACTAATTAATTTTGAAAAAGAACTCGAATGTTTCTAATTTCTATATGTCATTATTCCAAAACCAATGTTATAAGTTCATTGTAATATGTTGACGCAGTTTTTCGTCAACAGTAGATTTAGAAATCTAATAAGAAGGATATTAGTGCATATTTATAAACCGTAATGAACTTGTATGAACAATTTCTCACACACAATTTTACGTGGCTCCGTGGTTCAAATCCACCTAATCCACGAGACAATATTATTACTCTCTCACAATTTCTGCAGAGTTTATGTATTACAAAAAGTCGTCCCCATTCTAGTCCATTACCCCTGATATTTATAGTGAAATTTCCTAGAAAGGTTTGAGTAACCGTGTGCATAAATATGGTAAACATTTAATAAAGATAATTACCATTTACATATGGATACGATTGCCTAATAGAAATTAATCATGTTATCTCGGACAATATATGCGCAATACAACCTAGACATTAATGAGCGTATAAAGAGCCTCCAAGTCTCTCGGGATCCCTCACTTTGCGTCATGACCAGGTTTCCATGAGCTAAACATCTTCATCGAGTTGGTGATCGAAGAGTTCGGTGAACCTTAGTTCGGATTAAGTTCAGAGTGCCCTAAAGGGGATCTGGCCACTTCATGTCTCGAACAGGGTCGTCATCCTAAGAGGCAACCTTAATGTCGTACTGCCAAGTCCTAACTCAGGCTGCTCACATCATCATTAGTTAGATGTTCTACTCGCCTGCTTTTTCCATATGTTCATTTTCCAACTGTACCCCTAACTGAGTGATTAAACTCGTGCTAATTTTTACGGTACAACATTTTCCCCCAAGCTCTTTTTCATGCTTGATATCATCATTTTCTGACACGCACAGTAGGGGTTTTTAGGCTTCTGTCATGTAAAATCGTACCTTCCTACTACTCGAGTGAAGTGGCTAATTAGTGCTCAAAAATATCATTTTATTAGTTTTAAAGTTTAAAATTAATTAAATTTTAATTAATATTTTCATGGATTTATTGTAATATATTTTATATTTGAAAATATTAATTTTGATTTAATTTGTGTTTAATTTTCAGGAAATAAAATGTATTTTTGACACAAACAAAAAGAAAGAAGAAGAAGAAATTTAATTGAAAAACGAATGATGTTATCCCCAAAATTTGAAAATGATGATGTGGCAATAGAAATGACAAGTGGCAAGGAATGGTCGGGTGATCTGGCTTAGAAGTAGCCCAGTACATCAATGAAGAGTTTTGACTGCTTGGAAGGTGTCATGACCGACCGGGTAAGTTGCATCCGACCAGGAGTGACTTTGCTGCCTAGCACTGGCATGTCCGAGCCAAGTGCACCCGAGGAGCCTGATGTGTGTCCGGTCGGACTCCATGCATCCGAGGAGCAGTCCGAGTGTCCGGTCGGACACTCGCTCGAGGAGAGGCATCCGAGGAGAAGAATCGAGAGGGTGCGTGCCTTGTGTCTGCGAAGAGGCGTGGGTTGGTCCGAGCGGACCATGATTGGCATGGTACCAGGTTGAGCGTGTCCGGTCGGACACCTTAGGCCCGAGGAGATGCATGGCTAGCCGCATGCATCCAAGTAGGCGTGTACTTGGGCCAGGGGTGTACCTGGTCGGACACATGTCCGAGGAGAGACAAAGGCCTGGTCCGTATGAATGTCCAGCATGCATGTGTCCGACCAGCACGTGCATATGTCCAGCATGCATGTGTCCGACCAGCACTTGCATATGTCCAGCATGCATGTGTCCGAACAACACTTGCATATGTCCAGCATGCATGTGTCCGACCAGCACTTGCATGAATGGTCAATAGGGTTATGGCCGACCAGAAGATGATATTCATCAACCAGGTAGAGCAGACTACGTCAAGATTCCCAGAAACGGCTTCAACAAGAATCGGTCTGGGCATACGAGAGAATCTCTCATTCTTCACACAAATTGGGGGTTCTGTTGCATTTTAAATATCTTTTGTAATTTAAATATAATACGAATAATAAAATATCCCGATCCTAGGGGATATCAATGTATGATCCTAAGCCTATAAATACATGGTTGATGGGATCAGAAAAGGACTTTTGGATTTTTGGAGTTTTGATTTTACTTTTCTAGAGAGGGAAAGTGCTTTTTCTTGAGAGAGAACTCTTTTGTATTCTGAGAATTTACACTGAAGAAACTCAGTTGACGCAGGTTCATCTGATCTTGAGTGTAGATAAAATAATCAAATTTCTAAGTGGATTAGGCTATTACCAACATATTGGGGCTGAACCACTATAAAAATCGCGTGTTTTATTTACTTTCTGTTAAAGACTGTCTGTGTCATTTTGTTTCTCTTGAAGGCTGTATCGTTTTTGACGTTCTTACATTGTTGGCCAAAAACGTGGTCAACAGAAGATAAAGTGGCATTTTTGAAGGTGACTTAGGCTCAAAACCGAGCCTAGCCCAACTTTCAGCAGGTGCCCACGCTGCCACATGGTAGCATGCCATTTGTCCAGCTGAGCCACACCAGTAGCCGAGTCGTCTGCCACGCGCCTGACGCTGTCTGACGGAGCCGAGCTGAGCTGAGCCACCAGCGCCTGACACCTACCATCCGCCTGACGCACTCCACTGTCGAGCCAACCAACGCGTGCCATGTCACCCAGATGCTCCCACTCGCTTGGCATTTGTCCCCCACGACCCAACAAACCACCAGTCGAGCCAATTGGCGTGTGACACGTGGCCAACGTGTTTCCTTTACTGTTGCAACTTGTCTCCCACTTGTCCCACTTTGCAACAATTTTGCAGCTATTTTTTCCACTCTTTTGTACACGATTTTAACACATTTTGGGTCATATTTCCACTATAAATGGAGAGCCAAATGTAGGAAAAAGTCATCAGATTGTGGAATTAAGTGTGGAGAGTATAGTTAGAGAGAAAAACATTCTTTTTCCTATTTTTCTTTCATTTCTTTTACACTTTTTTGAGTGAAAATAATACCTATTTTAGGCTAAATTCTCTTATGGAAAGGCTAGAGTGAAGTTCATGTTTCACATTATATTTTTGATATATTGATTCTTTATTTTGTTATTCATTTCTATATCTTTGTTACAAATAAATTTATTTTCTTCTAATTTTTATTCTAAATTTATTAGTGTCTTTTACATAAGTCTATTCATGCTCTCTTCTTATGTAATTTTGGCTCTTGATTTAATTTAGGATATTTGTTATATTATATGTTTTTTACTATATTCTTCCATTGGTATTTTGTCGCTCTAAGGTATATAATATGATAGGTTTTTAAAATTAGAAGTTGGTATAATTTAATTAAGAACATATTTTAAGGTGGACTTTATTATATATATTTTCCAACTATAATTAATGGTGTAGAATTATAGTTGAGTAGAATGAATCAATTTTATTAATATATATGTATATGTTTGCATGAATGAAATTTATGCCTTCCATATTTTCTCTCTGATTCTAATTCCTTAATTTTGTTTATTTAGTGTTTTAAAAACATATATTATTTTTCAAAGTTACATTATTTCAAAGTTTATTATTTCTAATTTACTAATCTTTCTTTTTACTTGTATTTTACCTCTTTGTGGATACGACATAGCCCGATTACTACTGCGACCGCTTAGGAGTTTATTGGGTGATATTAATTTTTAGCGCTGTTGCCGGGGAGGTAATTCTACAATTAAATGTTTGCATAGTAAATTATTATTATTTTTTTAAAAGTAGTATAATATTTTTTTAATTTCTCTTTAATTTTTTTTTTCCCTTAGTAATTTTTATTTTTAGTTTTTTTATTTATTCATTTATTTTATTTATTTATTTTACTTTTAGGTTTAGATTTTATTTTCTAGATTTAAGTTTTTTTTTTTAAAAAAAAGCATAAAATTTTAAAGCATAAAAAAAAACAAAGTATTGAGAACATTTGTGTAATTTTGGAAATCAATAAAAACCAAACTTGTTCTGTCTTAGAAAAATTGGTTCTTAAATAAGGTCTGTGTTAGTGTTTGATTAGAGGTGAAAAATGCAATTTTATTGATCTTAAATGTTAAAATAAATTAAGTTTTGATTATCATTTTTATTGAATTAATATGATATATTTTATGAATGAAAATATTTGATTATGATTTAGTTTATTGTTATTTTGTAGGAATTAAAGTTGTATTTTGGCACTTTGAAATGAAGATAAAAGAAAACAATTAAATTTGAAAAAGAGAAGAGAAAAATGACATTTTTCTTGAGACAAAGCAGGCCCAATCCGAAGGCCCAAGCCCAGCAAATTCTGTCTTTTTTTGTCTCCTTGCCAAGCTGCCAGCTGTCCGCGCCCCATTGCAACACGTGTCCCAGCCTTGCCTCTTTCAGCCATTGGTCCAAGCTCCCTCAGCTTCCTTCAATATAGCTTCAACCAAACAACTTCAGTAGCTCACACCTATCACATATGAAGCATCCTTCAGCCCCAATGGCCCAAAGCCAGGCCTCCTCCAACGTGCCAGCCCAAGCCCAAAAAGCCCAACGTGACCCTCAAATCATCCTTCAGCATCAAGCCCAATCTAAAGCCTTCCCAACAGCCTGCCTACGTGGCACATTTTTATTAGCTGGGAGTGGGTCAAAACCCACTTCTGCCACAGCCACCTTCAATCCATATTTTGTGGGTATTGAGCTTTGCAAAATTGTCATTTTGAGCTTTAAAGCTCATCTTTTTTGGTGCTTTAGAAAAATGGCATTTGACCATACACCAAAATAACTAGGTTAATATTTATAATAAGATTTGATTTTTCAAAATCATATTTTATTATTAATATTTTAGATTTATTTTATAAACCCCAAATTTTTGTTTAATTTCTTTTTAGTCATTTTCTCCATCTATAAATAGGGACACTTTCTTCACATTTTCTATGTAATTTTTAGGTAGCAAAACTTTACCAAATTTTAGTCTCATTTCTCATATTTTCTCTCTAGAATTTCATGAGAATGTCTAGCATAATAGGCTAATCTTCTTAGGAAGGTTAGGATGATCTTATATGCACTATGACTTTGTTTGATATTTTTGATTCACCATGTGCTTAAAGTTTATATATTTTAGTGATTTATTTTCTTTCATCTCTACTTCTTCATCTTATTATCTATATTTATGTTTACTAATAGTATATAGATTTTGTCATGCACTTTCTATGTATTATCAAATTAGTAAAAATAATATATATATATATATATATATATATAATATCTTTATCATTTTCTCCATCTCACTCATATATATGTACTTTTGCTTAAATCTATATAGAATTAGTCATGCTCTTTCTATGTATTTTATAAATGGTAAAAGTAATATTTGTATTAGGTTTTATGTCCAATCTTTTATTGCATTATTGCCAATGGTATAATGTCATTTTTAGATTTCTCATAAGATTTATCTCATCCTTCCATGGTAAAGAATAATAATCACTTGAATACATTTTTGTAAAATATATTTGTGCATCAATGTTAAATCTTCCAAATGAATAGTTGGGACGTGAACTTTTCATTTGTGTAACTTTTGTGAATCAAAGATCCAAATAAATAAGTATGCATATTGGTGACTCTTGATCCTTCCTACTTGTTACCTATTGTTACATCACACTTTATTCTATCTTTATTTCTAATCTTTAAATTTCAAAAACAATAAAAATATCACTTGTTCTATTTTCCTCATATTATTTATCTCTAACATTTATTTATTGATTAACTTTAATTCTTTGCCTCCTTGTGGAATCGACCGCCCGATCTATACTACGACAACCGCTAAGTGAAAGTCACGTTTGGGCGTTAAACAGTGTTACCCTCCAACATTTTCTAAGAACCTCGGGAAGTTTTAGAAAAGCTCTTGGGCCTAAAGTAGTACCTTGGCAGCCTTCCCAATTGGCCTAGGAACATTTTTGGTGTATACTTATTATACTATTACACACTTTCGCTTATAATACTTACAAAATAAAAATATATATATAATATTAACAAAAATTTATGCCACGAAATAGAGACGCACTATGGAGATTTGTGAGACAATAAGTAGAAGCTTTAGAAAACTCTCCTAGTTCGTGGTTTTCTTCCATTCGTTCAAATTCACCTGATTCACCGAGACTTCCTGAACCACCCACGATGGCTCATCAAGATGAATTCCAACCAATAACGCTACAGGATTATTTACATCCTACACATACAACCACTCCTTCATGCATAATGTATCCCAACAATATGACAAATTTTGATTTCAAACCCAGCATGATTAACCTCTTACCAACCTTCCATGGGTTGGAAAATGAGAGTCCGTCCGTGCATATACGAGAATTTGAAGAGGTGGTGGCTACATTCAACAACCGAGCTGATGTCACCAACATTGTGAGATTGAAATTTTTTCATTTCTCTCTCAAAGACAAAGAAAAAATATGGTTGTAGTCCTTAAGGCCTAGATTTATCGGAACATGGGACGAAATGACAAAAGCATTCTTTGCCAAATATTTTTCGCCCCATAAGACTAGCAGCTTTAAGAGGCAAATATCTACCTTCACCCAGAAAGACCATGAAACTTTCCATCAGGTCTGGGAGAGGTTTAGAGATTTGATAAATCAATGCCCAAATCATGGATACGAAGGTTGGCGTCTAATCAACTATTTCTATGGCGGTCTCACATCCGGACAAAGACAATTCGTACAAATGATGTGCAATGGAGAATTCCTTCAAAAATATGCCGATGAAGCTTTCGAGTACCTCGACGATCTCGCTGAAAAGTCCTACACATGTAATGGACCGAGTCTTATGGACAAGCCATGATCAACTGGAATCTACCAATTACGGGAAGACGACAACGTCAAAAGCCAAATTGAATCATTGAGATGACAATTCAAGACTTTCAAATCTCAAGAAGGTAGAGGAATCCACATGGCTGCAAAGGTAGAGACACGAGATCCATGTTTCATCTGTGGAGGGGCGGAACATCAACTGCAAGAGTGCCCAACTCTTGATGAGTTAAGAGGAGGAAATGAGGAATAATGCAATGCTGTAGGGGATTACAAGAAGCCTTATAACCCTTTCTCAAACACTTACAATCTCAGTTGGTGCAACCATCCAAATTTCAGCTGGAAAGATTCAATCCAAGTATCTGGGAGCCAATGGAGGCCTGAGCAGCAACAACCGCCAAAAGCATACATTGCTCCTCAAAATAACATGCAGTCAAGTAATTCTCTTGAGAATACTTTGCAAATGCTTGCGCAAACACAAATAGCCTCAACTCAAGAGCTCAAATCTTGTTTCACACAAATGATAGAGGAAATGAAAGACATAAAAATCCAAATGACAAAGCTAAACACTACTTTGGCAATTCAAGAGCATGGTAGACTTCCCGCTCAACCTATAATCCATCAAAAAGGGAAACACATGGCACAAACCTCCTCCTCTCGAGATAAAAATTTCAAAGAGGTTAATGCCAACTCTACTCGAAGTGGTCAAAGTACGGTTTCACCGTTAACTAAGACAACGAGTACGTCAATGCTTGCTTCAGATGATGATATGCCAATAAGAATTCCAATAAAGGCACCCTTTCCTCAAGCTTTGAAATCCACTAGAAAGGTACTGGAAAATCAAGGTAAAATCCTAGACCTTTTAGCACAAGTGAAGATCAACTTGCCATTGTTGCATGTGATCAAACAAGTGTCGGCTTATGCCAAGGTTATCAAGGATTTGTGCATCGTTAAAAGAAAGCACCATGTGCAAGAAAATTGCATTCTTGGCAGAACAAGCTAGTGCGGTAATTGACTGTAAGACACCGCCTAAGTACAAAGATCCTGGTTGTCCCACCATCTCATGCCAAATTGGGGAACAGGAATTTGGTCAAGCCCTTCTAGACTTAGGAGCAAGTGTAAATCTCATGCCATATTCAATATACTTGCAATTAGGTCTAGGAGAACTCAAGCCCACATTTGTGGTGCTACAACTGGCTGATCGATCAGTCAAGAAACCTCAGGGAATAATAGAGGACGTTCTAATTTAAATTGAAAAATTCTATTACCCTGTTGATTTTCTCATCTTGGACACTCAATCTGAAGTGAGTATAGAGTCCAAAATTCCCATCATTCTCGGTAAACATTTCCTTGCAACAGAAAATGCACTCATTAACTGTAGGAATGGTCTCATGAAAATCTCTTTCGGGAACATGACTCTAGAAGTGAATGTTTTCCACATCGGCAAACAACCACCTGATAATGATGAGTGTTTCCAATCATATCTGATCGATACACTTATTTCGGAAAAAGGTCGCAGAGAAATACACATCTAATAATTTTAATCACCTCTTCCAAATTTCAGAAAGTTCTGAGCCTGATGAGTCTAAAATAAACCCTGAAATCTTTAAACACTCACAGGCTAGAAGAACCATGTTTTGGAATCCAATCTTTGAGGAACTCCCTCAAGATCGAGAAACACCAAAACCCTCCATTGAAAAAGCTCCTCGACCAAAGTTGGCCCAACTTCCTGAGGGTCTTAAGCATGTTTTCCTGGGAGCTGACAACACGTTTCCTGTCATAATATCTTCCAAGATCAATGCCACATAAGAGCGCCAACTCATCAATGTGTTGCAAGAACAAATATATGCATTAGGATAGACGATAACTAACATCAAAGGTATTAGTCCTTTAATTTGCTCCCATCACATTCAATTGGAAGACGGGGCTATACCACGCTGTGACCCTCAAAGAAGATTGAACCCAACGATGAAGGAAGTAGTTAAGACTGAAGTCTTGAAACTTCTTAATTCTGGAATAATCTATCTTGTCGCTAACAAAAAATGGGTTAGCCCAACTCAGGTTGTTCCCAAGAAATCAGGGGTAACAGTGGTACAAAATGAAAAAGGGGAACTTGTGCTTACCAAGGTCACAAATGGGTGGCGCATGTGCATTGATTATAGAAAATTAAATGCAGCCACCCGCAAAGACCATTTTCCACTTCCATTCTTTGATCAAATATTGGAACGTGTGGCGGGTCATCCTTTCTATAGTTTTCTCGATGGTTATTCAGGGTATTACCAAATTGACATTGCCTTAGAAGATCAGGATAAGACCACATTCACTTTTCCCTTTGGTACTTTTTCCTTTCGGCGTATGCCATTTAGCCTGTGCAATGCTCCAGCCACTTTCCAGCGATGCATGATGAGCGTATTTAGTGATATGATCGATAAATGTATAGAAGTATTCATGGATGATTTGACAGTCTTTGGAGATTCCTTTGAATCAAGCTTTCTCAATTTAGAGCCTGTGCTTAAACGTTGCAAAGAGGAAAGACTTGATACTCAACTGGGAAAAGTGTCATGTCATGGTGTCATCAGGCATAGTCTTGGGGCATCTTGTGTCAAAATGAGGAATTGAGGTCGATCAATCAAAGATTGAACTCATATCAAAGCTGCCCACCCCCAAGACTATTAAAGACATTTAATCTTTTCTTGGGCATGCAGGATTCTATAAGAGGTTCATACAAAATTTCTTGACAATTGCTTGCCCTTTGTCAAACTACCTAGCAAAAGATGTTGTGTTAAGTTGGACACCTGAGTGTGAGGAATCTTTCCAAACTCTCGTTGCAAAACTCACTTCCGCCCCTATCATTCAGCCACCAGATTGGAACTTACTGTTCGAAGTCATGTGTGACGCTAGCAATTATGCTATAGGGGTCGTCTTAGGTCAAAGAAGCAAGGGAAGCCCTTCGTTGTCTATTACGCAAGTAAAACTCTTAACAATGCTCAGATGAACTATTCTACTACTGAAAAAGAGTTACTTGCTGTAGTATTCGCACTTGACAAGTTTCGTTCCTACCTGATTTGTAGCGACCTAAATTTGCTAATATGGCTTAGGGCCTTGATTAGCGTGCCCGAAGGGAAATAATTGATATATTGTATTAATATGTGAATTTAATGAATATGTGATTAGAAGTGCATGTTTAGGTGATTAAATATGCATGTGGGCCCCATTTGGTTGTTAGGGGCATATTTGTAATTTTAGCCCGTTGAGGGCATAAATGTTGTATTTATGTGTACTTTGATTGATACCAGGTGTGAGTGGTGATATAATTATGGCGCACGTTCTGAGACGGTCTTGGAGAGCTGTTTAGCTAGAAAGTCACAACAGGGTCAAATACCCAGCTCGGGAGAAGCTTAGGGGTATTTTGGGAATGTTATAATGTTTTCGGGAATTATTGAGTAGTGGTTAGTAATTCAATAATGGTTTAGACGTGTCGGGATTAAACGGGGATTTTCAGGCATACTCGAGGACTTAGTGGGATGCGTTAAAAGACTAAATTGCCATTGGTGTTATATGAGGATTTATGTTAGCTTAAGGGGCAATTAGGTCATTTTGGCAGCTAGTTATACTTAGTTAAGGGCTGGGAAATACTAGAACATTTTGGCAAAGGCAGAGGAAAGGAAAAGAACATAATTTTTTAGCTTTCTCTCTCTCTCTCTCTCTCTCTCACACACATTCGGTTCCCTCTTTCCCTCGCCTTGATAGTTGAGAGCTTGAAGAGTCTAGGGGAATTAGCTCAAGGGTGTGTTTAACACAGAGGTAAGGAATTCATTCATGATTTTCTTTAAGTTTCCAAGTTTTTTCTTGAGAGTTTGAGAATGAAAGTTGAAAGTTGGATTTGTGGCTTGTTGTTATGAGACTTCAGCTTAGGAATCAAAGGGGTTTAGCTTGGAGTTGGATTTGGAGGGAGCTCAAGGTCGAATTCTTGTTTAAGGTAAGAACTTCACGCATTTATGAGGTTTATATTCTGAAATGGTTTAAGTTTTCTGGTTTGTGGTTTAAGTTTGATAAAGTTTTAAACCACAAGGTGATTTATGGGTTTGATAGGTATTTGAGCTTGATTGTTGTTGTTTCTGAGTTTCCATACTGTCTATTTGGGGTTTTAAGTTGATTTGGGACTTGGGAGCACCTTGGGGTTATTTTGGAAGAGTTTTGGCTCGGGAAAATGTTGGGGAAAAACCCAGTTTTCTAGGTTCGTGTATGAGCGTCGCGGCCCTATTCTTCCGCACCGTGGCACTAGGCCAATTTTAGGGCAAAGGAAAATGTGTTTTTAGGGTTTTGGCTCAGGGGGCTCGGGGGACGCTTCCGCTACCTTGAGTGGGGAAACATGGGGTCCCGAGAGCACAGGATTTGTTCCGGGAGATGATTATGAATTGATTAGTAATGAGAGTGCTATGCATGTGTTGTGAATAGGTTTTCAGTGAGGCTCGGGTTAGAGGACCGTGCTCGAGATTTCGATGCTCAAGAATCTCGGGACACAGATAAGAAAACCATTGTACTCGCAGAGCAGGGCGAGGCCCCATAGTTGTGTTGCAGGGCACGACCCTATATGATTATGTGCAGGGCATAGCCCATTGATTATGTTAATACATGTTTAAGTGTTTGTTTTATTATGCCATGCATGCATATATGTGAATGATCAGTAAGAGCCGAGAACAGTGAAGGCCAAGAACGGCAAGGGCCGGAAACGGTGAAGGCCGAGAACGGCAAGGGGGCCAGGAGCAGTGTTTAGCACACGAAGTGCGAGTTGCCAGGGTAGGACCCTAAAGGATACTTGGGATATCCTTACGGTGTAGACTGCGAACTCAGGACCTGGTAAAGCGCCTGGGACGGCACGACCGTATGTGTTTAGCCTATTGGCAGATTTGTTTTGTGTTGAGTGATTGATATACACATGCTATCTATTTGTGTAGAGTTTTCTTGCTGGGCTTCGGCTCACGGGTGCTCTGTGGTGCAGGTAAGGGCAAGGGGAAGGCCGACCAACCATGAGTATGGAGAGCGTGAGGCGACGTGTAAATGTCTAGTCTACCTGGCTGCCACGGCCATGAGTATTTTTTGGGAGATGCTTTGTACTGAATCCTATTTTGTCGTTTAGTCGACTTTAAACAGATTTTGAGTTGTAAATATTTATAAACAGTATTTTTGGGATCCCGAATGTAAAACACTTATAATTTTCAATGAATGATTACATTTTCAAATTACGTGATTTTAATACAGTTTAGTTACACTTTTGAGCTAAATTCTTAATTAGCAAGTTAAATACACATTTTAGACTCACTTAGTAACGGCTCTAAGGTAGTAGGGTGTTACATGATTGGTTCACCTATCACAGTCTTTACGGACCATTCTGTCTGAAAAGACCTCCTTTCAAAAAAGGATGCTAAGGTGCGTTTATTTAGGTGGATCCTTCTGTTATAGGAATTTGATCTGACCATAAAGGACAAGAAAGGAGTTGAAAACGTGGTAGCAGACCGCTTATCTCGTCTTGAATTTTCTGATTCCGCTAATGGCCCAGCCATTCGAGATGACTTCCCTGATGAACATCTCTTCGCAGTCACTAACTTTCATGGTACACTCATATTGTTAATTACTTAGTGACTGGCGAACTTCCAACTGCATGGAGTGCACAAGATAAATGTAAATTTTTGGTCGAGGTTCGTAACTTCTATTGGGACGATCCATATCTTTTCAAGTATTGCCCTGAACAAATAATGAGACGTTGCATTCCAGATGATGAAACTTTTAGTGTCTTGAACTTTTGTCATAATGAAGCTTGTGGTGGTCATTTTTCTATGAAAAAGACTGCTGCAAAAATCTTGCAGTGCGGTCTTCATTGGCCCACTTTGTTCAAAGTCCCTAACAATTTATGTCAATCAAGTGAAAGGTGTCAGAAATTAGGTGCTTTGTCCCGGTGACATATGATGCCAATAAACCCAATTCTTGTAATAGAAATATTCGATTGTTGGGGGATAGACTTTATGGGACCATTTCCACCTTCTTCTGGCTACCTTTACATTCTCCTTGCCATAGACTATGTCTCAAAATGGGTGGAAGCTATGCCTTGTCGAAATGAAGATAACACAACTGTTGTGAAATTCTTAAAGGAAAATGTGTTACCTAGGTTTGGCACACCACGAGCTATCATAAGTGATCAAGGCACCCATTTTTGCATCTATTCTTTCGAGACCTTAATGCAAAAGTATGGTGTAATTCATAAGGTTGCATTGCCTTATCACCCACAGACAAATGGCCAAGCTGAGTTAGCCGACCGAGAAATTAAGCAAATCTTAGAAAAGATGGTTAATCCTGACCGCAAAGATTGGTCCTCATGACTTCTCGATGCTCTCTGGGCATACCGCACTACTTACAAAACTCAGCTTGATATGTCTCCTTATAGGCTAGTCTATGGTAAAGCCTGCCACCTTCCTATTGAGCTAGAACACAAATCTTATTGGGCAGTTAAAAGCCTGAATTTTGATCTCAAGGCAGCAGGACTCAATCGTAAGCTTCAGTTGTCAGAAATTGAAGAGTTAAGGAACGATGCTTATGAAAATTCTAGGATCTACAAGGCTAAAATTAAAGCAGCCCATGACAAGCAGATCCTAAGAAAAGAATTTGAGCCAAACCAACGAGTGCATCTTTATGACTCTTGTCTGCATATCCACCCTGGCAAGCTGAGATCAAGATGGGGTGGCCCATATGTTGTGAAATCCATCTTTCCCAACGGTGCTGTTAAGGTCGCAGACCCAACTGATGGGAGAGAATTCAAAGTAAATGGCCAACGATTGAAACACTACATAGAGAGGGTGACCCAGCCTGAAGAAGTCACTCTTGGGGGACTGGTTTACCAAGTCTGAGTAGTGTTCCAAATTGTTTGTACATAGGTTTGTTTTCTGTTTATTTCCCTTTTGTCATTTTATTTTATTTGTTATCATTTCGTGTTTTCAGTTATTCATGTTGTAGAGAATCAATATTCGCTCTATCACTCGACGCTCGCTATCCAGGTGTTCTTTTTCCATGCTCTTTTACATTTATTATATATTGAGGCATTGAGGACACTATTGGATTTTGGTTGGGGGTTGTGAGCGTATTCATGCACGTTCATGTTGATTTTTGTCATATTAATATTTTCACAATCAATTTTTTTTAAAATTACTTATTTATTCTTGCAAAATGTTACTTTTGAGTCAATTGTTGTTATTTATATTACTAAGAGTTTCTCTAGAGTTACCTAATGCACATGCCAAACGTTGTGGTAAGATGGTTGTTAGCACATATTTGCTTAGAAATTTTCCATGTTTAAGAATTCATTTTTTTTCTGTGAGAAGTGAGACTTGAGAAAACAACTTAATTTTTTTTATTGATTCTTAGATTTGGTTATAATTATTTGGACAAGGTATTGTGGTATGAATGGATGATGTTTTAGGGATAATATTTTCTATAGACAAATCTTATTAGAGAGCCTTTTATTATGTTGTTCATGACAAAAAACTGATGAAAAAAAAAGAAGAAGAAAAGAGAAATAGAACAAAGGAGAAAGACACAAGAGCAATATTCTATGTTTAGGGATAATATTTTCTATAGATAAATCTTATTAGAGAGCCTTTTATTATGTTCTTCATAAAAAAGGGATGAAAGAAAAAGAAAAATTAAAAAATATAGAAAAAAAAACACAAGAGCAATAGTTCTATCATTTTCAATTATGTTGTCTCTTGTGTTAAAAAAAACGTATTTATTAATTTTATGTTTTATTTTATGGCTCTTAGAATAAATGTAAAGATTGTCTATTTAACTTAGAATTCTCGAAAAACTGGTTTTGTGGTACTCTTTATGGTGGTTGTCCAAATAGTTTATTTCCTATCTTCGTTTAAATGATTATTTACAAGTTTGTCCTAAATATATATCCATTTGATGAGTGCTTACTTCTTTATTTCCAACTCCATGAGCGAAACTCTTAACTTTAAATATTTTTAATTACATGAGAGGTTAATGGAGTTGAGACTTTTACTTGGCATAATTTCGAAGGCTCTATGTGATATGGTTTGCGGTAAGAAGGTTCAAGTTTGGTGCACGCACTCACAACTCTAGATTTGTTCAAAGTAACTTTATGTTGACTTGTTATTAACATTTTGTGTTAATACTCAAGTTCTTTTATAATTTTTGACCTGAAATCTATCATGTTGACATTTATCATTTCACCTGAATTGCTAGAGACTAGCAATAAGCTGGTTGGAGGTTGTGATTTGTGCTCAAAAATATCATTTTATTAGTTTTAAAGTTTAAATTTAATTAAGTTTTTATTAATATTTTCATGGATTTATTGTAATATATTTTATATTTGAAAATATTAATTTTTGTTTAATTTTCAGGAAATAAAATGTATTTTTGACACAAACAAAAATAAAGAAGAAAGAAATAAATTTAAATGAAAAAATGATGATAAAGTGGCATTTTTGAAGGTGAATTAGGCCCAAAACCGAGCCCAGCCCAACTTTCAGCAGGTGCCCACACTGCCACATGGCAGCAAGCCATTTGTCCAGCAGAGCCATGCCATCAGCCGAGCCGTCTGCCACGCACCTGACATCGTCTGACGGAGCCGAGCCGAACCGAGCCACCAATGCCTGATGCCTGCCATCCGCCTGATGCACTCTACTACTGAGCCAACCAACGCGCGCCACGTCGCCCAGATGCTCCCCACTTGTCTGGCATTTGTCCTCCACGACCCAACAATCCACTAGTCGAGCCAATCGGTGCGTGACACATGGCCAACGTGTCTCCTTTACTACTACAACTTGTCCCCCACTTGTCCCACTTTGCACCAATTTTGCAGCCATTTTTCCCACTCTTTTGTACACGATTTTAACACATTTTGGGTCATATTTCCACTATAAATAGAGAGCCGAAAGTAGGAAAAAAATCATCAGATTGTGGAATTAAGTGTAGAGAGTATAGTTAGGGAGAAAAACATTCTTTTTCCTATTTTTCTTTCATTTATTTTACACTTTTTTGAGTGAAAACAAAGCATATTTTAGGCTAAATTCTCTTGTGGAAAGGCTAGAGTGAAGTTCATGTTTCACATTATATTTTTAATATATTGATTCTTTATTTTGTTCTTCATTTCTATATCTTTGTTACGATTAAATTTATTTTCTTCTAAATTTATTAGTGTCTTTTACATAAGTCTAGTCATGCTCTTCTTATGTAATTTAGGATCTTGATTTAATTTACGATATTTGTTATATTATATGCTTTTTACTGCATTCTGCCATTGGTATTTTGTCGCTTTAAGGTATATAATATGATAGGTTTTTAAAATTAGAAGTTAGTATAATTTAATTAAGAACATATTTTAAGGTGAGCTTTATTATATATATTTTCCAATTATAATTAATTGTGTAGAATTATAGTTGAGTAGAATGAATCAATTTTATTAATATATATATGTTTGCATGAATGAAATTTATGCCTTACATATTTTCTCTCTGATTCTAATTCCTCATTTAGTGTTTTTAAAAAAATATATTCTTTTTCAAAGTTACATTTATTATTTCTAATTTACTAATCTTTCTTTTTACTTGTATTTTACCTCTCTGTGGATACGACATAGCCCGATTACTACTGCGACTACTTAGGAGTTTATTGGGCGATATCACATGGCCGTCTGTAATTAGAGTTTGTTCGGGTTTTGAGGACTGTGACAACTGTCCTGTCAACTTTTTGCCGCCGCACGGGTCATTTAATCTCGAGCTGACCCAATCGGATGGCCTAAATTAATTCTCAAAGCTTATGTATAAATAGGGAGATCAGACCTGAACTTACCACTTTCGCATTCAAAAAATTTCCTTTCAGAAACAAAAATCCCCTTTTTCTCTCAATTTTTCTTCCAAAAACCTTCATCGCCCTTCAGTTTCTCAGAAGCTCTCAAGCTCTTGCTGTAGAAGCATCAGTATTCTCATCGAACAAACGTATAAAATGTAAGTATTTCCTCATTAAGTTTGAATCTTTCACTTCTTTATTTTCCAGTGAGTTCTTTTTACTTTGAAAAACATTTTTTGTTCAGTACCGTTTCGTGTTCTAGCCATGTCTGAGTTTAAATAGGGATCAGTTTAGGCTAAAAGAACGATACTAGACTTGTTTAGAAATAAGGTATTTGAAAACTAGGAAAATTTTTTGGGCTTTGCAAGGAAAATGTTGCTGGTGAATCGATTAGGATACTTGTTTGGATATAGAAGTTAAGATGTTTTTAGGTTTGGCTCTAGGTAGCTTAAGGGTCACGATTCCTTAAGCAGATTTGAATTAAACGACTTTCAAAAGAAAAGTAGTGGGTTTGACGGTTCTAACATGTGAATCCTGAAGTATCAAGGAATTTCCCGACTCCATAGCGTGTGGCCTAGGACTGCGCGTGGAAGCATACATTGGTGCTAGGACATGTTGGGGAAGAGTGAGATAACACCACCACAAAAGATAGAATCTACACAAAATTTTGATTGTTAGAGACTTAAAACAGATTAAGAAAGAACATGCAAACCCTAGTAGAACAATTGTGTTCTTCAAATTTTGATGAAGCTTAAAACCCTAGGCAAATTCACCACTTTGAACAATCCTTTGAGCAAACCAAAACACAAACCAATGACTATACAGGTTGTAGAACGTTGTCCTAATACTCTATTTCCCAGCCACCATTGATGGTTGAGGCCTTCTCTTTTAGAAAATGAGGATAGAGATTGAACAAGCCTTCAACTCTCTAAGTCAAGCACTTTCTTGGAGAAAAATAGACATTCTTGGAGCTAGAGAGAGAGAGAGGGGGTAGAAATATATTGGAGAGAGTGATCAAGTCTCTCAAATCATTGTTTTTGACCCATATATACAGTAGGCACCATCATTAGGTCCATCCAATAGGATTAGACTTACAAAACACATAATTTAAGAGCATTTATGTAAATCCACGTAATACAGGAGGTGACGCATTGCTTGCTATCAGGCGATGCATCGCTTGCTAGGGTTTTTGGAAACCCTAGCCTTCTGGTGATGTGCTGTCTCCTGGTTGGCGACGTATCGCCATCCCCTCTGACTTTGGACACTTCCAAAGGTCCAAAAAATGCTCCAATTGCCACCAAAATTTTTGGGAACCCTTAGATACTTTTATGTATCACATTTTATAAGTACCTACAATTTGAAACTCAAATTCATATCTCAACACCGGTGATACCTCACACACCTCCACCACATCTTTTGTTTTCCCACTTTTTTTCTTAGCACTATCATGGTCATGTGCTCATCTCTTCATGGACTTTCCAGGGAGAAACTCCAACTCCCATGACAGGCGGCACCACCTCTAAGTCCACATAGATGAAGTTCTTACAACATCTTTGCTATATTTATAGATGCTTGTTGCACTCAACTGAACTTCATTAAAAGTCATAGGCTTAACCCTAACTCGGTAGCAACCAACACTAACCATCTCGGATGGAACTCATCATAAATTTTAGTGTTGACACTATTCACTTATCAATGACTTGTTCTTACCCGTTGAACTCTTTCCCTTGATTTGTACAATTTGAGAGTTGGGTTTCCATCATTGGTGAATCTATTCTTCTAGGAGTTTCAATCCCATCCCTTTTGAAGTAGAACTTACTAATCTTCTAACAAGAGGTTTTGTAAATGGATCTGCTAAGTTCTCACTTGTTTTAACATATGAGATCGATATGATTCCACCTTGAATCAATTGCCTCACATATTCAAGTCTTATACTAATGTGTCTAGAATTTCCATTATACACACTATTATATGCTCTAGCAAGTGTGGATTGGCTATCACAATGTATTAAAATTATTGATACCATATCCATGGTTAAAGGAATATCCATCATGAGATTCCTAATCCACTCAGCCTCTTTGCCAGTTGTCGCTAAAGCTATGCACTCTGCTTCCATGGTTGAGTGTGATATACATGTTTGCTTCTTGGGGCCCCATGAGATTGCACCTCATCCAAGAGTAAACACCCAACTGATGGTGGAGAGATTATCTTTAATTCACGATATCCAATTTGCATCGGAATATCCTTCAAGTATCTTTAGAAAGTTTGTATAGTGAAGACTATACTCCTTGGTACCCTTAAGATAACCAAGTATTCTCTCAATAGCTTTTCAATGCTTTATACTTGAATTGCTAGTAAACCTACTGAGTTTACTAACCGCATATGCAATATCTGCTCTTATGCAATGAGCGACGTACATTAGGCTACCTATTGCACTTGCATATTCCAATTGAGCCACCGCTCTTCCTTCATTCATTTCAAACTTTACGTTTGAATCAAATGGTTTATGTGCCTCTTTGATTTTGAGATGACTAAATTTGTCGAGCATTTTCTCAATATAGTGGGTCTGACTTAACACATAACCCCCACTATTCCTTCTAACTTTGATACCTAGAATGGTATCTACCTCTCCAAGGTCTTTCGTTTTAAAGTTAGAAGATAGAGACCTCTTCGTTTCCATTATTCCTTTCATGTCATTACTCAAAATCAACATATCATCTACATATAGACACACAAGTATGACATAGTCACCCTAAGTCTTAGAGTATAAGCACTTGTCTGCATTGTTGTGTCTAAATCCATTAGAAACAATGACTTTATCAAATTTCTCATGCCATTGTTTTGGAGCTTGTTTCAAACCATATAATGATTTGACAAGTCTACACACTTTATGTTCATTTCCTTAAAGAACAAAACCTTCTGGTTGTTCCATATAGACCTCCTCCTCGAGATCCCCATTTAGGAATGTCGTTTTGACATCCATTTGGTGAACATAAAGGTTCTATATAGATGATAAGGCAAACAACAACCTTATAAAAGTATTTCTTGCTATTGGTGCATATGTGTCAAAGTAATCTATTCCCTCTCTTTGTTTGAAACCTTTGGCTACTAGCCTAGCCTTGAAGGTTTGCATGGTTCCATCGGTATGATATTTCTTTCTAAATACTCATTTGCACCCAATTGGTTTGGACCCCTTTGGAAGGTCAACCAATTCCAAGTGTGGTTTGACATAATTGAATCCATTTCATCATTAATTTTCTCCTTCCAAAAAGCGGAGTCCCTTGAGGACATTGCTTCCTTGAAGGTTTTGGGATCATCTTCTATTTGAAGTAATATTGGATGTTTCCAAGTAACTTCCTCATTATCACCTTCAACAAGGTATAGTGTCTCAATTGGAGAACACTTCTTATTTGATCCCAAATCCTTGAGCCTTTGGCTCCTTTTAGGCAACTGAGGTTGCTCACCAACTATTCTAGGAGTCTCCTCTTGAGGCTCTCTAGTTTAAGTTGGTTCTAACTTGTTGTCATCGCATGACATGTTCTCAAAGAACTAAACCTCTCTAGATTCAATTATTACATTAGGATCCAAGTCTAATAATCTATAAGCTTTGCTATTTTGGGCATAGCCCACAAATGCACATCTTATAGCTCTTGGATCCAACTTGGTCCTTTTAGGATATGTGCTCTTACAATAAGCAAGACACCCCCACACTTTAAGATAACTAATGTTTGGTTTCTTTACTTTCCATAACTCATATGGAGGTATATTATTTTTCTTCATGGGAATACGATTCAAAATATGACAATCGGATAGCAAGGTTTCATCCCACAAACTAAAATTCAATTTAGAATGTAATAGCATAGCATTAATCATCTCAATAAATGTTTTATTCTTTCTTTCAGCTATACCATTTTGTTGTGTAGTATAAGGGGTTGTACATTCATGAATTATTCCATGTTCCTCACAAAACAAGTTAAATTCATTTGAAAAATATTCACCACCCCTATCACTTCTAAGTATTTTAATTTTCCTTTCAAGTTGATTTTCAACTTCCGCTTTATAGACTTTCAGCACATCAAATGCTTCATCTTTATTTTTAAGAAAATATACATATGTGAACTGTTGTACCCTAATTTCAGCACGAGTCCTTCACTCAGCTCGGGTACAGCTAGCAAACAAATATACGAAGAAATAACAAAGGAAATAATATCTATTTATTATTCACGTAAGCAACTTCGGTGTTAGGCATCCTGGGTTTAACTCGAGCTACAGACATGAAGTTTGTGAAGAATGAGCTCATGATATTCAAATGGCTGTCAAAGTATGAGCCCGGAGAGATATCCAGCTCGTGATAATTCAAATATACTACGAACCCGCGGATCCCCAAAGACTCGGGTATTTTTATACGCTTATTTATGACCAGCATGTCATATTTAATGTCCCACATATTAGGAGACCATTTATTTTATGATCAAATCATATCCCAGTATAAATGGGAATTGCTTGTATTAAATGTAATAAATATGTAAATCTACGATTAACTCACGCGGTTACCCAAAACGGTCCATGTAATTTCTCTATAAATACTGAGAATATTGGACAGGGAAAAGGACGATTATTTTGTAATACTGAAACTCTGCCAAAATAGAGAGAGAAACAGATATAATATAGACTCGTGGACTAGGTGGATTTTAACCACTGAACCACGTAAAAAAAATTTGTGTTCTTGTGAATTCATTTCATATTTCAGTTTATTCTTAAGCACTAATCAACCTTATTATTTCTTAAATACATTGTTGGCGAAAAACCGCGTCAACAGTTTGGTGCTTTTATTGAGAGCACGGAATTAGTGCTTTCATCAAAATCCCAGTCAAATCTCATCATGGTGGTCACTCACGCAATGCATGACAATGAGAAAGAACAACTTGGTGGGCAGGAGGCCCATCATGCCGCTGTTTCAAACGAGCATGGCCCTGAAGTTCAGCAATGTCCGGGAAAGCAACCGGCGGGTCACGGCGATACAGGGAGTTCGGTGTCATTGCCACCGAATCCAAACCCAAACTACTTAACTGTAGTTGAGTTTGAAATTATCCAGTTAAGAAGCCATCTTGCTAAGGCAACATAGGCAAATTGAGGAGGTTTTTTCTCGATTACCCCCTCTTGCAACCGACGTTAATGTTGGAAAGAGGCAAAGTGGGTCTCATAAGTCCCATAGGAATAACCGATCCAAACCAAGTCGGTCAGTCAGAACTACCACCCCAAGTTCTATGCCTACAGTGCAAGATCGCCAAAATGCTCAACCTAGTGGCCCTCATAGGGGTCATCAGCACATCAGTCGATCGGTTAGAACCGCGACCCCAAGTTCGGTGCCTCTTTCACACGCGCCTGTGAATATCCATGGCAACCCACGAGGAGGAGCTAGGATAGGTTCACAGAGACAGAATGTACCAGCTAACCCTCCTGCATCATGATCGGATCGTTAGGCGCAGAGAGCTAGAAATAATGGGGCAGAACAGAGGCGGGCTAATTTAGTTCGCCCTAATGGGACAAGGATTGCTTCGCCAATAAGGTATCCCCCGTCACCTATTAGACATCCAACACCACCTCGGCCTACGCAGTACATTCTTGCTTATGGAGACAGTAGGATAAACCCTCCTCCGTCTGCCCATACCTATGTCCCACAGACACATGTTGCAAATCCAGATCCTCAGCCTCAACCACGAGCTGTAAGCTTCGCAAATGGAAGTTATTGGACTGAAAGTCATCAAAGTGGTAGGTCTGAGGGCGATCTAAGAAATCATCTAAGTTCAGCACAAAGCCCTCAATACGATTCACAACCTGATCTGCGTGATAGCCTGAATTTGCAGAGAAGAAATTCAGCTCGAGATGAGGGTCTTAGTCACACTCGTCAAGAAGGAGGTCCTTCCATAGTACGTGATAATGGAATGCCCCACCAAACCAAGCTCGAGCTTGGAGGGACAACAACCCATCAAACGCGTACGATAGGATGGGAGCTGTTGAACAACCCCAAAATAACCTAGGACTAAGGACCAAACCCTCAAAAGGTTAGCCCAGATGGAGGAGCAAATGAAGAAGCTTCTATCTAAAAAAGACAAAGACGATTGTGACTCATAGGATGAGCTCGAGCTTTTTGCTCCAAATATTGCGGCGACCACATATCCGGTGGGATTCAGAATGCCACACTTGCCAAAGTTTGATGGAGATGGGGATCCGTCTGATCACCTTGGGATGTTTAACACCATGATGATGGCCCACAACGTTGGACCCGATCTGAGGTGCATTTTATTCCCCTTAACTCTAATTGGGCCAGCTAGGCAATGGTTTAAACAATACAAGAGGCATTCAATTAGCTCGTGGAGGAAGTTTTCTACTGATTTTAAGAGGGCATTCAAGGCTCTCCAGACAGCTCGGATTAAGGTTGATTCATTGGCTAATGTAAAGCAACAACCTGGAGAATCGTTGAAGGCATATCTAAGTAGGTTTGCCAATGTCACTGCACAAGCTAGAGATGCTGACGATAGCTCCAAGATCATGGCAATGAGGATAGGAATCCTTGTTGGAGGTGATTTGTGGTAAGAATTACAGAGAAAATAAGTTAATAGTGTGGACGAGTTCTTGTCACGAGCTTAATGATAGGTTAACCTGGAGGAGGCGCGAGCTTCTGTCGCAGGAATCAACCATAACCCTATCCAGCCCATTGGAGCAATAACGGATGTTGTAGCTATGGCTCAAACCGTTACCCAGAATAACCGAGGGGGAAATAATAAGAGGAAGGGAAATGGTGAGGGCGACCAGAGAAGAACAAAGGAAAATAAGTCCGGGGAAAAATTCAAGCTTGTTTACGCAACCTATACCGACCTCACGGATACTAAGGAGCGCATCTTCCTAGCCAATTCTACTCGCCTTCCATGGAAGAATCCAAAACCACTGAGAAACCAAAGAGCGAAAAGAGATCCTTCGAAGTTCTGCCAATTTCACAATGATATCGATCACAACACTGATGACTATAGATAGCTAAAGGATGAGATCGAGACCCTTATCAGGGCAGGACCTTTGGCCCAATACGCTCGAAATCGAGTGGTCCCTAGTCAGCTCGCTGGACAAAACCCTCCATCAGCTCTTGAAGCTCCAATGAATCAAGTTAGAGTTCAAGCGAATCAAAACAACCCTCCTCCAATAATTGGGGGAGATATAGCCACCATTTCGGGAGGACCCCATCTGGCAAGCACGAGCAGAGGTGCCCAGAAGAGGTACATTAACGAACTAAAATCCCATAACAAAGTGGAGTTTGTCCCGGAATAGCAGTTATCAAAACAACAGCGATTGGAAAAACAACCATTCATATTTACAGAAGAGGATACTAATCACGTCCAGTTCCCACATAATGATCCGTTGGTCATAACCGTTCAACTCGCCAATCGAAGAGTACGGAGGACATCAGTAGATAACAGGAATTCTGTGAATCTGCTTTTTAGGTCTACCTTGGAAAAGATGGGGTTACATGTAACAGAACTGAAGAGGACCTCATTGATTCTATACGAATTTTCTAGTGAAAGGGTCAGCTGCCATCAAAACGATTGAATTAGTGGTAACATTGGGAGAAGGCTCGCGAACTGTCTCCAGGTTACTCGAGTTTGTTGTGATTGATTGTCCAGTTGCATACAATGCAATTTTGGGCCGACCTGCATTGATGGCATTTGAAGCAATAACCTTTATCCGCCACCTAGCAATCAAGTTCCCGTCAGCTGCGTGGATATGCACCGTCAGAGGCGATCAGCTCGCTCCCAAGGAATGCAATAGCGTTTCTATGAAGGGAAAATCACATCCCGGGCAGCAAGCTATGGCCATAAGTGACGGAGGTGAGGAGTCCCATGAAATGGAAGACACTTATGGGACGAAAGAACCTCAAGAAGCAAAGGATAGCAACGTCGTCTCGCATGATGGCATTGACCCACGAATGGGCGAGGACAGGTCAGAGCTCCAGGCCATTGAGGAGCTCATGGAAGTAAGTATAGATCCCAAAGGCTTCAAAAGTTGTTAAGATTGAGAAAAATCTTGATGATAAGAGGAAGAGGGAACTGGTCAATTTCTTGCAAAAGAATCTAGATGTCTTCTCCTGGTCACATGAAGACATGGTGGGAATAAGCCTATGTGTAATCATGCACACTCTAAACTTGGACAAGAATGTGCTTGCAAAATCCAACAAACAGAGGCGTTTGGGAATAGTCCGAGCTAAAGCGCTGGAGGATGAAGTAGCTCGACTATTAAAGTGCGGGTTTATTCGTGAAGCAAAATACCTGATATGGGTTGCCAATCCAGTGCTGATCCCAAAGCCAAATGGGAAATGGATGACCTGCATCGATTTCTCCGACCTGAACAAAACTTGCTCCAAGGATTGCTTCCCACTACCAAGGATTGATCAGTTGGTAGATGCCACGGCAGGTCACGAGCTCATGTCCTTCATGGATGTGTATTCTGGATATAACCAGATCGCGATGAATCTTTCAGACCAAGAACATACTAGCTTTATGACCCAAACTAATGTATATTGTTATAAAGTCATGCCCTTCGGACTGAAGAATGTCGGAGCTACCTATCAGCGATTAGTCAACAAAATGTTTGTTGATCAGATCAGGAGGAATATGGAAGTGTATGTTGATGATATGCTTGTCAAATCCAAGACTGTCGGTAACCATGTATCTTATCTGAAAAATGTTTTGAGTTCTTAAGGAGGTATGGTATAAGGCTGAATCCCCAGAAGTGTACTTTCAGAGTAGCATCGGGAAAAATCCTGGGGTTCATAGTCAATACGAGGGGAATAGAAGCGAATCTTGCTAAAATCAGATCACTGTTAAAAATTCCCTCTCCTAGGTCGCGCAAAGAAGTTCAAAGTCTGACTGGAAGGGTGGCAGCTTTGAATCACTTTATTTCGAAATCCACTGACAAGTGCTTGCCATTCTACAACTTGCTAAGGGGAAACAAGAAATTTGAATGGATTGAGGAGTGCGAGCAGGCATTCCTCAACCTAAAAACACACTTGGTCGAGCCCCCAGTGTTCTCTAAGCCTATGTCTGGAGAGCCTCTATTCCTTTACTTGGTCATAACAGAAAATGCAGTCAGTGTCGTGTTAGTTCGAGAAGAAGACCATGCTAAAAAACCAGTGTATTATATAAGCAAGAGACTTCTCGAAGCTGAATCATGATATCCACTGATAGAAAAGTTGGTATTCTGTCTGATATTGGCTTCCAGGAAGCTCCGACCTTATTTGTCCCATTCAATCAGCGTCATGACCTACCAACCTTTAAGGCAGGTATTGTAAAAACCTGAAACATCGAGACATCCTTTAAAATGGGCAGTTGAACTTAGCCAGTTTGAGATATTGTACGTGCCACGGAACTCAATTGAAAGTCAAGCCCTTGCTGATTTTGTGGCTAAATGCATTTGATTTCAAGAGGATCTTTTGAAGGAACCGGTGCAAGAGTTGTGGAAAATATTCGTAGATGGATCATCAAACGAGAACGGATCAGGAGCTGGGATAATATTAATCTCTCAGAAGGGCATCGATTCCATATAGCTCTGAGATTCGAATTTGAAGCATCTAACAATGAAGCCGAATATGAGGCCATACTGGCTGGTCTGAGAGTGGCGAGGGAGCTCAAAGCGAAGGTTGTCCAGTGTTATAGCGATTCTCAGCTCGTGGTTAACTAGTTGTTGGGGGAGTCTCATGCTCGAGGAACTAAGATGGCGGCTTACCTAGCTAAGGTAAATGGGGAGCTAGCCTAATTTGAGTACAATATTCTTGAACAGATACCTCACGAGCAGAACTCTAATGCTGACGTTTTGGCAAGGCTTACCACCACCAAGGAAGCTGAGACTTTGAATGTAGTGCCAGTAGAGTTCTTAGAGAGTCTAAGCGTGACAAAAAAAATGGTAGAGGTCGAGATGATTGACACAAGATCGACCTGGATGACCCCCATAATGGAATACCTCACAATGGGAATGCTACCTGAGGAAAGAAAGGATGCAAGAAAAGTACTCTATCAAGCTCCGAGGCATGTGATAGTGGATGGTACATTATACCGACGTGGTCATTCATTGCCTCTCCTACGGTGTGTTCTGCCTGAGGAGGCTGAAACCATTCTGCAAGAAGTGCATGAAGGCTTTTGTGGAGACCATGCTGAGGGCAATACCTAGCATTGAAAATATTAAGGCAGGGCTATTTTTGGCCCACTCTAATGAAAGGTTCCATCTCGTATGTTCATAAATGTGACAAATGCCAGTGCTTCGCCACTGTTGCCTGAGTTGCTCCAGTCGAGCTAACGATGATCTCATCCCCGTGGCCATTTGCGGTGTGGGGAATCGACCTACTAGGGTCCCTACCAATGGGCAAGGGAGGAGTTCGTTATGTGGTGGTGGAAATTGACTATTTCACGAACTAGGTAGAGGCCGAGCCTTTGGCAACCATCACTTCAAAGAGAGTCATGGAGTTTGTGGTGAAAAATATTGTATGTCGGTTCGGGCTCCCTAAAAAGATCATGTCGGACAATGGGACCTAGTTCGATAGTGATCTCTTCACTAACTTCTGTGAAAAATACGGCGTTATTAAGAGTTTCTCCTCAGTAGCATATCCACAGGCCAATGGGAAAGTCGAGGCTGTGAACAAAACCCTAAAGGGGAGCCTTAAGAAAAGGTTAGTCGAGGCCAAAGGATTATGGCCCAAACAGCTCCCACAAGTACTTTGGACATACCAAACTTCTCACAGAACCTCCACAAGACACTCATTTCTCCTTAACTTTTGAGAGCAAGGTCGTCCTTCCAGTCGAAGCTATGGTAACCACTCACAGACAAAAGACATTTAGCCAAGAATGGAATGATGAATCACTTAACGCATCTCTCAACCTAATTGATGAGAAACGGGAGGATTTGCAGTTACAGCTCGCCCATTATCAACAAAAAATCACTCGTTACCTAATTCTAAAGTCAAGAGACGTAGTTTTGGATGAGGCGACCTGGTTCTCCGAAGGGTCTTTCTGGTGAATAAGGATCCCAAGGATGACGTTTTATGCCCGAACTGGGAAGGACCATATCAGATCGTGGAAGTTTTGCATGAAGGAACCTTCAAGATAGCTCGACTGAATGGGGAGATAGTCCCACGGACCTGGAACGCCATGCATTTAAAAAAGTATTATCAATAGTACAGTCATCCATGTAAGGCTTAATTATAAAAGTCATTTAATTTAATAATAGATGGATTATTAAATGATTTTTCTTGTTAAGGTGGTTTTAAAGAAAAAAATTATTGTTAAGGTTGTCTTAGCTCGTGTATTGATGTTTGTAAAAGCAACCAAGAAAGTCTCTACATTCTGGTTACTTGGGGGGTATATAACCTGAAAGATCGATAGATAAGTTTTTAAAACCCTCGATACAACCAGGTATAAAATTACCCTAGATACGACCAGGTTAGAAACTTAGAAAATTGATAATTCGACGGCCTTTTAAGAGCTCGAGATGTCAATAAACCTAGCACGAACTAAATTTTAATCATTCGAAACCCTGGATACAACCATGTACAAAACTTGGAAAGTTGGGAAAATTGTTTAAAATCAAGGGCTTTTTAAAGATCGAGTTATCAATAAACCTAACACGAACTAAGTTTAAAATATTTAAAATCCCGAATATAACCGGGTCCAAGGCCTGATTCTTAACAGATATGATATAAATTAACACATAAAGTTTGGATATAACCGAGGTTAAAATATCTATCCTGATCTAAACATCGATTCCTAAAATCTCGAGTGTACAAGTCTAAGGAGTCATAAACATGAGAGATGATAAAGGAAAGATGAATAAATAAAAGAGATTAGATATATAAATTGAAAATAAAATTGTCTCGAGGAGAAAAACCTCGAACTAAGCCCAAGGGTAATTTTTAACAAACAAATATAAAAAATAAAAAGAAAAAAAATTGTCACTGAGCTCCTCCAGGTTGCTCTGAGGATGTAACCTCCTCGCCTTCCTGCTCGCCCACCGCAGAAGCACCCCCCATTTTCGACGGTTCTTGCAAGATCCGAGCCTTGAATTTTTCAAGGTACGGATCCCACAATGCGGGAACCATGAAAGAAAAGTTTCCATCCTAGTTAAAGGTCCAGCAATGGTACAACATATCTTCCATGGACGACAATGAGGTCGCCTTCTCTTCTTTGACTGCAGCCTCGGCCTCGAGTTATTTTGCTTTGGCTTCATCAACCTCGGCCTGTAGTTGTGTAGTTTGAGCCTGGAGAGCAGCCAAGGAAATATTTGCAGCCAGCTTTCTTTCCTGGGATGAGGCGAGGGCAAACTTGGCATCATACTCGCTCTTTTGAGCAGCCGCAAAGGCAGCTTTGGCGGCCTGCTCGCCTTCTTGAGCAACGGTTAGGGTAGTCTTGGCGGCATTGATTTTGGCCTGGAGCTCATCATTTCTAGCACTATCCTGGGCTATACTGCAATATTGATTCAGGGCAGACTGCAAAATAACAAGGCAAGTCAGATATATCCTTTGACGCGATAAAAAGAAAGATGTCACCAAGGAAGGATAACTTACTGTGAGGTTCATCCCCAAGGCTGACTCCAAGATGTTCTCCGAGCTCCACTCATCGATATTCCTTAAGTCCCTCGAGGTGGCCTTATAGGCGTGCCCCACCATGTGGCTCATCGTCTCGTAAAGGATCCCTCGAAAGGCTTCGAGGATTTTCTCTAGATCCTAGGTATCTACTGGTATTCGGACTGTCGCAGCTAGGGCAGGGGGAGCTGGAGGATCAACTTGTATTACTTGATCCCGAGAAGGCACGAACCGAGGTGGAGGTGGAGGAGGAGGAATCCTCCTCTCAGCAACAGAAGACACCGGAGCTGTCGAGATCGTGCCTTTCCCCTTAGCAGGGGATTTTGAGACATTTGCCACTGCCGTAGGGGCCTTCTTCATAAATCGGGACCTCTTCACAACAGGGCTCGAGACGGTTTTCTCGGCTTGGAAAGCGGTATGGAGGTCAGGAGCTCCGGTTTGTTCCATCTCTTCACCTAAAAAGGACAAGACGGGATTAGTTCTCAAATAAAGTCAAAACACATACAGAAAGAAAATAAATAAAGATCCTACCCTCCGGGCTGGGGGAGGAGTCTATTATCACGACCTCCGGCCTTGGGGCTACTGGAGGAGAATGAGAGTCTACGACTAATATTTCTTGGATCCTAGGCTCCAGTTCTACCTCAGGGCTGGACTCATCTAGATACTGTCTAAATCCATGGGGAAAGGCGCCCTGGAGCAGAGAAGGCCAGCTTCGACGGTTGGTCCCGTTCTCCTCAAAGATGGCGGACCTAAAATTTAAGGTGTTATCAACAACAATGGTACCCTTAGGGTAACTACTGTCATGACGCACCACCAAGTGGTCTACACACTGGAGCAGGGTGATATTATGATCTGGGTTGTCAGGATGACGATGGACGAGCGAATTTGGGTTAAATCTAACTAACCTAAAATCGGCAACAACCCTATCTAATTCCCTATAAGGATATGGGTTACCTTGGTCAGAGGGACTGGCTGCTACCCCTGACGCAGCTCGCTCTAAATCGGATTGCCGAACAACCTTGGGAAGCCACCTCTTTCACAGAAGAGGCACCTCGTCCTCTTCCTCCTCCTTGCCTTTGATAACTGGAAAGGCCTCTTCTTGAGAGGGTGGGAGCTCGTGGATCACCGGGAGGGTAGCCCGGGTCCTTAAGGCCAACGTCTGGCCTTCGCCGATCAACTGGCACACCAACATCATGACATCATTCACAATCTTGTGGTAGTCCTTCTCACTAGGGGGCAGCCTAGATAATTTCTCGTACTAATCCCCCAGGGTCACGGACTTCGTCGTCCTCGCAAATATGGTTGCACGAATAATAAACTCAGTTAATACATGTATAGTGGAAATATCTTTGAAAGAATAAAATTCCACGAGTTAAAGTCAAAGAATAAATAACTTACGAGGACGATTCAAATATCTATGTTCACAGTTTTGGAACTTGTTCGACATAAAAGAACAAGTCTTTATAATCGTTGGGGTGGCTTGGGAGCTCGATGACCGGAGCAGAATTGAGGAACCTGGTGAGGTAGTAGAACCCGTCACCTCGACCTCTTTGTTCCGGGCTGGCTTTGAGGCAGAAGAAATATAATATATCTGTCAGAGTGGGGACCTCCCACTCATGCTTCAAAAACAAGTATTTCAGCCCCGCCAAAAGCCTATAAGAATTTGGGGGGAACTGAAATGGAGCCAACTTCACGAAATTCAGAAAATCCGTGAAGTATTGGTCCAAGGGAAGGAAGGCACCTATCTTCAAGTGTTCGTCACTCCAAGCCGCAAAATCTTCCTGGAGAGGGGAGTAGCTCCTTTCCCTTTTGAAATGAGGTCGGGCGATGAGAACTCCGGTCTTGACCTCGATATTGTGGCTCAGCAAAATCTTGTTCACCCTCCCTTGAGTAGTAATCTTGGATACGATTCTTTCTGCCTCGAAGAAGGCATTGGGGTCTACCACTACCTCTTTCTCCACCACTAGACCGAAGTGGGAAATAGGAGACCCAGGGGTGACCTCCTTCCCTTTGTTCTTTTGCTGAGCAGACGAACTGGGTGCATTCTTCTTGGAAGCCATCAGATCGCCCAATGAATTAGAACAATTTGTTATGGCTTTTACAAAGTTCTAATATATCTATTTCTTTCAATGGATCACAATTGTGCATTGTATGTTTGGAAAATAGACTTTATATTCTGTGACCTAACGAATCCCTCACGCTTAATAATGATTTATTCAACGTAGCTAAAACTAGGACCAATAAATGTCAAAGAGCGATAACGATAACATGGCGTATTTATGGCACTTGACACTAGGTCACATTGGCTATGATAAAATTCAAAAACTTACAAAGGACGGACCTTTGAGGAAACTCACCTTAGGTGAATTATGTAGTCTGTGAATCTTGTTTAGAAGGCAAACTGACCAAGCGTTCATTCTCTGCAAAGGGTAATAGGGCCAAAGAACCAATTGGACTTGTTCATTCAGATGTTTGTGAACCTTTGAATGTACAAGCCAATGGTGATTTTGAGTATTTCGTCACTTTCATTGACGATTACTCTAGATACTCATGTCTTTGCCTAATGCATAGGAAATCAGAAACATTTACAAAATTTCAAGAATTCCTAGCTATGGCTCAGAACCAATTAGGTAAAACATTAAAGATCTTACAATATGATACGGGTGGAGAATATTTGGATATGCAGTTCCAAGATCATTTGACTGAACTTGAAATTTTATCACAACTTACTGCCCTGGGTACTCCGCAACAAAATGGTGTAGCGGAACACCGAAACAGAACTTTATTGGAAATGGTTAGATTCATGCTTATTTACTCAACTCTGCCAACTTCACTCTAGGGACATGCAATTGAAATTGCGAATGACATTCTAAATGTCGTACCATCCAAATCAATCCCCAAAACACCTTTAGAATGCTTGAATGGTCGTGAACCTAGTTTACGTCATTATAGAATCTGGGGGTGTCCCGCCCATGTCCTGAGGAAAAAGGAAGGAAAGCTAGAACTGTGAACCGAAGTTTGCATGTTTGTTGGCTATCCTAAAGGCACTCGGGGTGGACTTTTCTATAGTCATTCAGAAAAGAAAGTGGTTACTTCTACGATGCTACTTTTCTGGAAAATGACAATGTCCAAAACTTCAAACCACATATCAAAGTAGTTTTAGAAGAGATGGTTGAAGAATTGACTCCAACCATTGTTCCATCATCATCAACGAAAGTTGATGATGAAATCCCCACTCTTCATGTCCAACCAACGCAAGTCGATTTAAATGAAGAAAGTACCACTATTCCTGAGTAAACTATCACTAAGCCTTGTCGTAGTGGGAGGGTTTCTAGGAACCTAGTTCGCTATGGTTTGGATGGTGAAACCAATATGGTTGTTGGTGACACTGGTGACAATGATGCGTTGTCTTTCAAACAGGCAATGACTAGCTCTAAAAAGGAACTATGACTCGAAGCCATACAGGAAATAGAGTCCATGTACTCAAATTCCGTCTGTGGTCTTATGGAAGCACCTAGTGACTTTAGAGCCATTGGGTGCAAGTGGATCTACAAGAAGAAATGAGATAAAGCTCGATTAGTGGCAAAGGGTTATACCCGAAGAGAAGGTGTGGACTACAAGGAAAATTTTAGTCCGGTATCCATGCTCAAGTCCATTCACATCCTCCTATCCATAACAGTCGCTATTGACTATGAGATCTAGCAAATGGATGTCAAGACAACTTTTCTTAATGGGAATTTTGACAAAGTCATTTATATGGACCAACTAGAAGGATTTAAAGTAGCTGGACAAGAAGGAAAATTTTGCAAGTTGAATAGGTCCATTTATGGTCTTAAGCAAGCTTCTTGTTCCTAAAATCTTAGGTTTGATGAAATAATCAAAATTATGGCTTTGAACAAAATATTAAAGAGCCTTGTGTTTACCAACTGAAGTCAAATCAAATAGTGTTATTCCTGGTTCTTTATGTAAATGATATCTTACTCATTGGAAACAATGTTAAGAAATTATCAGATGTGAAGAATTAGCTGAGCACTCAATTCCAGATGAAGGATTTGGGTGAAGCAAGTTATGTTCTAGGTATCCAGATCATTAGGGATAGAAAGAACAAACTCTTAACTCTATCTTAAGTAGCTTACATTGATAAAGTGTTTGAATGTTTTTCAATGACAAATTCCAAGAAAGGATGTCTCCGTCCCGCCATGGAATTCATCTTTCAAAGAAGCAGTCTCGCCAGACTTCTGAAGAGGAAGATGCAATCAGAAAAGTTCCTTACGCATCTGCAGTTGGAAGTCTGATGTATGCTATGTTGTATACTAGACCAGATATCTCCTATGAAGTGGGAGTAGTGAGCAGGTATCAATCAAACCCATGAGCATATTCAGAAGTATTTAAGGCGTACTAGGGATTATATGTTAGTCTAAAAGGGTGGTGTTCTGAACCTTGTAGGCTGTACCGATTCAGATTTTCAAACTGATGTCAATGACACGAAGTCTAATTTTGGAATGGTGTTTACTCTTAGGGTGGAACTGTGATATGGAGAATCGTAAAGCAATCTCTGATCTAAGATTCCACCATGGAGGTTGAGTACATAGTTGTGTCTGAAGCAGCTAAGGAAATAGTCTGGCTAAAGAAGTTCTATTAAGATCTTGGTGTTATTTCAGATATGAATAAGCCGCTTGTGTTGTTTTGTGACAATGCATGAGTGATAGCCAACTCGAAAGAACCTTGAAGTCACAAGAGGAGTAAGCATATAGAAATGAAGTATCACATAATTCGAGAATATGTGGCCAGGGGAGATGTGAAGGTTAGGAAGATTGTATCTGAAGACAATCTTGCGGATTTGTTTACAAAGACACTACCAAAAGCTACATTTGATAAGCATATCAAAGAAATGGGATTAGTATAATTAAGACATTAGTTTAAATTAGTGCAAGTGGGAGTTTGTTGGGGTTTTATGCCCTAATTAAAACCCAATTTCTTTATAGTCTCATTTTATTATCAATAAAATAATAGAATTCACTTTTGATTTGGTCAATCCTTTTTCTCACATGTTTTATTTTCATGATTATTTGTTTAATATAAACTTCTATTAAATCCTGAGCATATAGCTAATCATATTTATAGTGACGTAATCACAGTGGAATATAAATATGATTATATGTTCAAAAATAAGTTAGTCCTAAGATTAGTCAGTACACAGGATTTACATTGACTTGCCAATCTACGATATAATCTACTTACACATTGTAGTATTATGTTCCTTCTCGAACATTAGCAAAGTAGATAAGAACGGATGTATTTGTTACATCAGATATGGTCATCTGATTAGGGCTACGAGCCCCAGAATGATTCCATAATCATTTATTTTTACTTGTGTGCATGCATGAGAAGGTTATTAATGTTGGGTATGCTAGATATACATTTGAATCTGTATACATTGTTCATGCACTTGTATTAAGTTTTCTTGCTGGGCCTTGGCTCACGGTATGGTGCAGGTAAAGGGAAAGGAAAGTTAGACCAACCATGAGTTGGAGAGCTTAGGTGGTGATGTGTACATATGCGGCCGCTTGACCACCACGACCAAGGTTTCTCAGAGGAACTAGGGTGTAACCTTATTTTTGCCACTTAGGTCGGAGGGTTGTAACTTTTGAATTGTAATGACCTTTTTGGAACTATAAATAACTTTGTAAACGTTATTATAGGTTCTCATGTACATTTTAATGTTTTTAATGAAACATCCATTCCTTTTAACCGAGATTTTTAACCCTGGACCAATAATCGCACTTAGATGCATGTTTATGGCCTAATGACTCATTTAGCGAGTTAACTACTATTTAAAATACATAGTGTAACAGTCTTGGCTACTCAGGGCGTTACAAATCGGTATCAGAGCGTGCCAAGGTTAAGGGTTCCTGAAGATAGGCTGGTCATGTACACTCTCCACTAAAGACAAGCTTGACTCAGGGTTCGGTAACTATATATGTGGTTATGTGCTTAACTGCTTAAATAGGCATGTCTTATTAGGTAGCATGAGATATACTGATAAGGTCTGGACCTTGACTGCTGCATGATTTAAATAGAATGTCCTTATTAGCACTGATATTTCTTGTGAATGCAAAGGAACCGCTTATTAGCGTTGTTATATGGACATGTAAGTCAGGACACACTCATTAGCGTTTTCATAGATATATGTATGTCAGAAAATGCTTATTATCATTGTTAAATTGTTATGGATATCAAGACGTGCCTATTAGCACTAGACTTGAATATGAATTGACATGCTTATTAGCATGACTGTTGAATGTGAATGGTTATATGCTTGATCTTGGATCGTGAGACGGCAAGAGGTTTAGTTATCTCTACCTAACTAGCCGAATTGATTATTGTAGCAAGATATAAGCTTTGAAGTATGCTATCAAGGCAGATTGAATCTTCAGTTGGCAAGGAAGATCAGGGCCCTAATGATAGACAGGATCAGGATAATGACCAGGGTCAGACCCCTCAGCTAGCTCTTGAGAACTGGCAGCAAATGCTTGCTGATTTGCAAGCCAGGGTATTGAGGCAGGAAGAAGCAATCTGCCTCTTGAGATAGCAACAGGTTCCTTAAGGGAACATCTTGCTAGAGGCACCACCTGTGATGGTGCCAATAGTTGAGCAGCCTCCAGAGGCTGGGAATAAATGGGAACCTTTTTATGAAAGGTTCAGGAAACAGCACCCTTCGGTCTTTGAGGGTAATGCAGATCCGGCCAAGGCCGAGCAGTGGATAAGTATGGTTACCACCATCATAGACTTTATAAGGGTGTTTGGTAACGAGAGGGTGGCCTGTGCCACGTATATGTTTCAAGAGGATGCCTGAATTTGGTGAGAAGTGATAACCCAGACCAGAAATGTTAGTGCCCTGGATTGGGAAGATTTTAGGACTTTATTTAATGAGAAGTATTACAATGATGCCATCAGGATGGCAAAGGATGAAGAGTTTAGCAGATTACTTCAGGACGGCAAAGGCTGAAGACTTCAACATATTACTTCAAGGAAACTCATCAGTGACTGAATATGCCCTGAAATTTGATAGACTGACAAGGTTTGTCGGGGAACTAGTGCCCACTAATGGGACCAGAAGGGAAAGGTTTCTCCAGGGGCTATAGCCTATGATAGCCAAGCATGTACATACTACCACTGTGCCAGGAGTGACTACCTATGCATAGGTTGTTGATTGCGAATAGAATAAGATCTAGCGTTATAACGCGGCTAGGAGAGACACTAGGAAGGTGGGGCCTCCATTTATGAGTTCAGGTAGGGGCGGGGGCCCTAGTGATCAGAAAAGGAAGGCTTATGATGCCTTTCCAGCTCCAGGCCCTGACAAGAGACCTCGTGGTATTTCAATAGGCCGCCAGGGCGGCAGTGAGGGCTAGAGGACTTTTCTAGAGTGTGTCACATGCAAGAGGCGTCATATAGGGGAGTGTCGGGAAAAGGCCTGCTTTTTATGCAGGGTAGTGGGACACCTAAAGAACATTGCCCAAAGTCAAGAAAGGAAGAACCATGAAAGGTGGACAAGTTGACCCTAATTCGAGTGTTCGCGTTGACATAAGCAGAAGCTGAGCCTTGTCCCTCAGTAGTTACAGGTCAGCTTTTTAGTGCCGGAACCCCTTATACTATTTTGATTGATTCTGGTGCTACACATTATTTTGTTGCTGGTAGAGTTACTGATAGATAGTGTAGACCATGTGATTACTATGTTGTGGGGTTTGGGACCATATTACCCACTGGAGAGTTAGTAGTATCCAGGAGATGGGTCAGATCATTGCCAGTGACAATGGAGGGCAGAGAGTTGTCAGTTGATTTGATAGAATTGGTTATGACCGACTTTGACATGATTATGGGTATGGATTGGTTAGTGAAGTATGGGGCAACCATAGTGTAACGCCATACTACCCAGGGACCGTTACGGTGTGCATTTTAAAACAGTGCTAAACTCGCTAATCAAGTCATTTGGCGATAATTGTGTAACTAAGTATGATTAACAGTTTAGGGTTAAAATTTTTGGTTAAGATACAATGATTCACTAAAACGTTTACTGTATACATTGGGATCCCAAAAATATAATTTAAAGTTTAATAACAATAAAATATTTACAACCAGCCGACCTAAGCGGCAAAATAAGGTTTAACCATAGTTCCACTTTACTCGTGGCGGTCGAGCAGCCGCATATGTACACATCGTCACCTAAGCTCTCCAACTCAAGGATGGTCCAGCTTTCTTTTGCCTTTACCTGCACCACATAGCACCCGTGAGCCGAAGCTCAACAAGAAAACTCAATATGCTCACGAACAGTAATAACATGTTACTAAATCATAAAAGTCATGCCTAGCAATAATAGCCCTATTCATGCATGCAAATAAGTCCAAATAATGATTGTGGGCCCTACCCTTTGTATAGCTGACTTATGGGCCCTGTCTTTTGTGTAGATGACTTATGGGCCCTGCCCTTTGTGTAGATGATTTATGGGCCCTGCCCTTTGTATTGATGACTATTAAGTCATAATGAAAATAGATGGCCAATGTGTCCATCTAAAATAAGTTACTCAAACAAGTGAAAATTAAGTCACGCACTGGGGGTCCGTACCCTAATCAGATGAGTGAATATCACTTTATGATTTTGGTAATCATACTGGGGTTGTAGCCCAAATCAGATGAGTGATTAACACTTTGGGATTCTGGTAATCATGCTAGGGCTTGTAGCCCTAATCAGATGAGCGAGTCACACTTTGGGCTCCGCACCCTAATCAGATAAGTGACTGATGAGTGAGTCACAAACTTGGGCTCAGCACCCATATCAATGTGACGTTGCAGTCACCTGAGCCTTTTGTCCCTGGCTCTAAGTAACTAGCCTTTAGACTAGACAAGCGCTTTTAGTTTTCATCGAACTTGAGGTCGTTCAAGCATTAATGCTCATGATGATTCATTCAATGCTTATGTTGATTAGATCTAATCTTTTCGGCTTGTTTTGAACACATCAATGTTGTTCTTGACTCTTAAGCCAATACCATACGACTCGTGCCGATTTCTGACTCATGGGTCAGTGCCATACACAAGTAAGCAATGCAACCAGGCATATATCATATGTCAAATATCTAAATGTAGGGCATTCATCATGCTTACTTAACAATCACTAGCATAATTATGATCATGCACATTTACAAAGACTCAAGCTCTGATCAATACCATATTCAATATTCATGTCATGCCCTAATCACATGTATCTCATGCATCACATGCATCGCATACTAGGTGCAGTTTTCTTACCTTTGATCCAAGCACAGGTTACCAATAAACGAGCCACAAGCACGATCCTGTTTCAAAGTCCCTAGCGATAACCTAGTCACAACCATAAATGATGTTTCAATGAGTTCAAGTTCTAAAACCCAATCCCGGGACCAATCTCGCACTCTCGGGACCTCCAATTCCACCAAACAAGGTGGTGGAATCATCCCCTGAGCCCTCGGGTCAAAACCCCAAAAAACCACATTCTGAAGGTCATGTAGCGCTACAGCGCTACAAACAAACCCAACTCCCCAAAATAGGGCACCTAGCATTGTAGCGCTACCACCCTGGCGCTACAGCGCCCAACCCAGAAATCTGGGTTCTCAACTTCGTGTTCTTCAAGCTTTAAAGCTCAAAATTGAATCCCAACCTATCCAAATCTCAAAAATAAAGTTCTCAAACATCCTAATCTCCCAAAACCAATAAAATCCAAGCTTTAATTCATCCAAAAACTCACCAAAACACAAAATTCAATCCAAGCTTAAAAACTTTAAAAACTTAGAACTTAAAACTTGAATTACCTCTAATTATACCTATGATTATGTCGTTCCTCACTAAATCCTCCGGCTAATAAGCTTCTAATCTTCCCTAGAATCACTATGCCTCGATCCTCGCTTGAATCCAAGTCCTAGAACTCAAGTTTCCTTCGAAAATGTGACCGGGTGTCGAAAAGGGAACGAGAGGAAGAGAGAACGTTCTGAAGGTTCTTTTTATGATTCTAACAGGTTACTTCAAGCTTAAGTAGCCTCAAGCAAATCCGAATGCTCAGGGTCCCGAAACGCCCCCGGGGGTAAAATAGTCAAAATTCCCATAATTTCCCCCTGATCTCGCTAACTCCCAATTTATCATCAAATATTTATTCCCATTACCCAATATCCCAGTAATGTGCTAAATACCCCTTGACTCACTCCAAGTCAAGTATAAATCTCATTGTGACTTTCCCACTAGCTTACCTCCTAGGATCGTCTCGTGCTGAGTAACCCTAGCATAACCAAATAATAATGAAGCACCACACACATGCCACATATATGCCAAATACACCCAAAATGGCCAAAATATGAAAATCACCCAATTAATCAGAAATGGGTTCACATGCATATAATCATTTGATTGCATAATAAATCAATTATGGCCATTCCGGTCTCCTGATCAAGGCCCTGAGCCTTATTAGGAAATTTAGGTCATTACACATAGATTACAGAAGGAAGATGGTAACCTTTGAGCCTAAAGGTGAGGATCCTTTTGTATTTGTTGGCACTGTGCATGGACCACATGTACCTATGATATCTGCATTAAGGGCTAAAGATATATTCCAAGGTGGTTGCATTTAGCCAGTGTGGTAGATACCACTCAGGTCGTGCCAGTGGGACCAGAGGAGACCGGACTAGTCTATGAGTTTCTGGATGTGTTTCCAGAGGATTTACCAGGGTTACTTCCACACAAAGAGATTGAATTTGTGATTGAACTAGCACCAGGGACGGAGCCAGTTTCTTGGCACCTTACAGAATGGCCCCAGCAGAGTTGAAAGAACTAAAGGTAAAACTGCATGAGCTGTTAGACTTGAGTTTTATTAGACCCAGTTTCTCACCATGGGGTGCACCAGTACTGTTTGTAAAGAAGAAAGATGGTTCTCTGAGAATGTGCATTGACTACAGGGAACAGAAGAAGTTAACAATCAAGAACAAGTATCCTCTTCCAAGGATAGATGGCATGTTTGATCCGTTTCAAGATAAGATGGTATTCTCAAAGATAGATCTTTGATCTGGTTATCACCAGCTAAGGATCAAGGAGGGAGATATACCAAAGACTATCTTTCGTACTAGATATAGGCATTATGAGTTCTTAGTCATGTCTTTTGGGTTGACGAATGCCCCAGCTGCTTTTATGGATCTGATGAACAAAGTGTTCAAGGATTACCTAGACTGATTTGTGATTGTCTTCATTGACGATATTCTGGTTTATTCTCAGTCAGAGTCAGAACATGAGCAACATCTGAGGTTGGTTCTACAGAGACTGAAGGAACACAGATTGTTAGCAAAGTTCAAGAAGTGTGAGTTCTGGTCACCTTAAGTAAATTTCCTTGGTCATATTGTCAGTAAGGAGGGGATCAAGGTAGACCCAGCCAAGATTGAGGCAGATAGAGATTGGCCAAGGCCAAGGAATGCCTCAGAGATTAGGAACTTCCTTGGGTTGGCAGGTTACTACAAGCGTTTTGTGGAAGGGTTCTCAAGGATTGCAACTTCATTGACTGGACTGATACGCAAGAATCAAAAGTTTGTGTGGTCAGATAAGTGTGAGAATAGCTTCCAGGAATTGAAGCAGAGATTGATCACAGCTTCAGTTTTGAGTCTCCCGACAGATCAGGAGAAGTTTGTGATTTACTATGATGCCTCACATCAGGATTTGGGTTGTGTTCTTATGCAGTCAAGGAAGGTGATTGCCTATGCATCACATCAGTTGAAAGAGTATAAGCAGAGATACCCCACGCATGATTTACAGTTGGCAGTAGTAGTTTTTGCATTAAAGGTATGGAGGCATTACGTTTACGGAGAAAAGTGTGAGATATACACTAACCATAAGAGCCTGAAGTACTTTTTCACACAGAAAGACCTAAACCTGAGACAGAGGCGTTGGCTGGAGTTGGTGAAGGAATATGATTGTGAAATCCTGTATCACCCAGGGAAGGCCAACGTAGTGGCAGATGCCTTAAGATGGAAGGGTTCGGGATAGATTTACAGTGCGAGACTGATATCCAGAGAGTTAGCAGAGGATATGACCAGAGCTGGTATAGAGTTGTTAGTGGGCCAGTTGGCCAACATTACGCTACATTCTACACTATTGGAAAGAATAAAGGAAGGTCAGTTGGGAGATCCACAACTGACAAAGATCAAAGAAGACATTCTAGCTAGAGTGTCTCGGGACTATACAGTGTTAGATATGACCTTATTAAGATACAAGGGTCGGATCTGTGTTTCGATGGACACTATAATTAGGTGGGAGATTTTGGATGAATCTCACACTACTCCTTACTCTTTACATCCAGGCACCACGAAGATGTATCAGGATGTGAGATCACTGTATTGGTGGCCTGGGATGAAGAAGGATGTGACAGAATATGTGGCTAAGTGCTTGACATGTCAACAGGTCAAGGCTGAGCATCAGAGACCAGCAGGGCTATTACAGCCTCTAGACATCCCAGAGTGGAAATGGGAGGACATCACGATTGATTTCGTGGTGAGGTTACCCAGGACAGTGGGTCAACATGATTTGATGTGGGTTATTGTGAATCGATACACCAAATCAGCTCACTTCTTACCAGTGAGGACAACGTATACATTTGACCACTATGCACATCTCTATGTGAAAGAGATAGTGCACCTTCATTGGGCTCCGCGGTTGATCGTGTCAGATTGAGACCCCACATTTACTTCCAAATTTTGGGGCAGTTTGCAGAGGGCCATGGGTACACAGTTGAAGTTCAGTAATGCTTATCATCCTCAGACATATGGATAATCTGAGAGGACGATTCAGATATTAGAGGACATGCTGCGAGCATGTGTGCTGGACTTTGGTGGGTCCTAGAGTAAGTATTTGCCTTTGATAGAATTTTCTTACAATAACAGCTATCAGCCGACCATTGGGGTGGCTCCTTATGAGATGATGTATGGTAGGAAATGCAAGTCTCCCATTCATTGGGATGAGACAGGAGAAAGGAAATACTTGGGTCCTGAGGCAGTTCAGAGGACCAATGAGGCCAATAAGAAGATCAGAGATTGGATGCTCGCTTCTCAAAGCAGACAGAAAATTATGCTGATCCCAAACCTAGGAACGTGGAGTTCCAAGTGGGAGACTATGTCTTCCTTATAGTCTCACCATGGAAAGGGGTGAGGAGATTTGGGAAGAAGGGCAAGTTGAGCCCTAGATTTGTGGGACCATTTGAGATCCTAGAAATGATGGGTCAGGTGACCTATAGGTTGGCCTTACCTCTGGCACTGTCAGTCGTACATAATGTATTTCATATTTTGGCTCTTCGGAAATATGTGTCAGAAGTGACTCATGTATTGAGTTACGAGGATCTAGAGCACGAGGAAGATCTCTCCTACAAGGAACAATCAGTTTAGATACTTGACAGGAAGGACAAGGTCCTGAGGAACAAAACTACTGTAACGCCCTACTTCCTTAGAGTTGTTACTATGTGAGTTAAAAAAAATGTGCCAACAGCTCGCTAATCGAGGTTTTAGGTTAAAAGTGTGACTAAACTGAAGTTAAACTCGTTTAATGACAATAATTATAAAAATTTGGACATTCATTGAAATTATAAAAATTTGGACATTCATTGAAATTATAAAAAGTTATACAGTTGAGATCCCAAAATACTGTTTAGAAAATACATTACAACTCAAAAATACAATTAAGGTCGACCTAAGTGACAAAGCAGTTCATTACAGCACATTTCCCAAAATAACCATGGTCGTGACAACTAGGTAGGTCGAAATGTACCCTTCGTTCCACGCTCTCCGTACTCATGGTTGGTCGACCTTTCCTTTTCCCTTACCTACACCATAGAGCACCCATGAGCCGAAGCCCAGCAAGAAAACTGAACATATCATAGTATACAACAAACAGTCAACGGGCCAAACACATAGCAACCTACGTCGTCCCAAGCGCTTTACCAGGCCCTGGGTTTGCAGTCTTCAACAAGAGGGTGGATAGAGCACTCTAGGAGGGTCTCGCCCTACCGGCCTGCACTAAGCGTGCTCAATGCCGATCCCGGCCCCTTACCGTACCCGACTTCTTGCCGTTCTTGGCCTTCGTCGTTCCCGGCCCTCGCCGTTCTCGGCCCTTGTCGTTCATTCATAAACATACATAATATTCACATATATTTAAATATATATTAAACATAAACATTAGGGTTGTGCCCTGCAATACAAACAATAAGGACATGCCTTGCTCTACGGGTACAACAATTTTCTTACCTGTGTCTCGAGCTGACAAGCCAATGCGATCCCGAGCACAGTCCCCTAATCCAAGCCTCATTGAAAACCTAGTCACAATACATTCATAATAACCATCCATCAAGCCTTAAATCAATAAATAACTTCGGAATAATAATCTAACCTCCGAGACCTTGGATGCTACTAAACTGGGTAGTAGAACACTTCCCGAGCCTTAACATTTGGGTTCCCGAGCTTAAAACCCTCAAACAGCCATAATTTTGCATTTGAACCACAGTGCGCCCAAGTTAGAGGCAAAACCCACCTCTGCTGAAGGACGTGGGCCGCGACACTCCAGACCCTACATCGTGGCGTCTAGGCAATTTTCAGAGGCCCCCATGCCTATTTGTTCAAGCGGGCCACGACGCTTGATGAACAGGGTCACGGCTTGAGCCTTAAAACCCAGAAATACCAACCAATCCAAACCTATACTAAAGCCACAATTCAGCCCCAAATCGTGTAAACTATGCTAAGTCCCAAAATGCCTAAAATGCCCCTAAACCTATCCTCAATCCTTTAATGCCACCAAAGGCAATATCGTCATTCGCCACATCCCACTAATTCCTTGAATACTCCTATAAATCCCCAATTAAATCCCGACATGGCCAAATAATTTCTAAATTACTACCCAATAGTTTCCGAGCATATATTATATTCCTAAAATGCCCCTAGGCTCCTCCCGAGCCGGGTATTCAACCCCGTTGTGACTATTTAGCTTAACTGCTCCCTAGGACCGTCTCGGATCGTGCATCAAAAATATATCACCACTCACTCGTGGTATCAATCACAATATACACATGTATCACATTTATGCCCTCAACGGGATAAAATTACAAATATGCCCATCATAACCAGATGGGGCCCACATGCATATTTAATTCACCTAAACATGCATTTCTAATCACATTATCATTAAATTCACATATTAACATAATTAAATCAATTATTGCCCTCTCATCACGCTAATCAGGGCCTTAAGCCTTATTAGCAAATTTGGGATGCTACAACTATACCTTTGGTTAAGGTATTATGGAGGAACAACAAGGTCAAGGAGGTGACCTGGGAGATGGAATCAGATATGCAGAGTCAGTATCCCAAGCTATTCAGATAAAATTTTAAGGACGAAATTTCTGTAAGGAGGTGATATTTATAACGTCCCAAATTACCTAATAAGGCTTAGGGCCTTAATTAGGGGGCCATGATGGAAAATTATAGAAATTACATGTTTATGTGTTATATATGCGTGTAATTATGTGATTATGTGAGTTATATTATTATGTGACTTGATATGCATGTTTAGGTGTATTGATTAAGCATGTGGACCCGTTTCTTATTAGAATGGAAATTTTTGTAATTTGGCCTATTATGAGTATATTTGACATATATGTGATATATGTGTGAGACCACATTATTATGTGGATATATTTGGGTTACTTGGCACGAGGTGATCCTAGGGAGCAAGTTTGCAGGAAAGTCACAACGGGATCAATACTTGACTCCGGATGAGTCAAGGGGTATTTTGGATATTTTATACATTACCGGGTTATTGGGTAATGAGAATGAATATTTGATGATATATTGAGAGTTAGTAAGATCAGGAGGAAATTATGGGAATTTTGACTATTTTACCCTGGTGGACGTTTTTAGGACCCCAAGCCTTGGGTCTTACTTAAGGTTACTTAAGCTCAAAGTAACCTGACAGAAATAGATATATGTTCAAAACATTATTTCTCTCTCTACCGTTATCCTTTTTTACCGTTTGTCGCATTTTCGAAGGAAACTTGAGTTTTAGGACTTGGATTCAAGCAAGGATCGAGTCATAACGATTATAGGAAATATTAGAATCTTATTAGCCAGAGGATTTAGTGAGAAACGACATAATCAGAGGTAATTTAAGCTTTCAATTTTTGAGTTTCTGTTTCCTAAAATTTCTTAAGTTTTGAATTTTGATTTTTTCGTTTTGAGGAGTTTTTGAATGATTTGAAGCTTGGGTTTTAAAGATTTTGTGCCATTGAGATGATTGGGAACTTTGTTTTTGAGATTTGGGTATGTTTGGATAGGTTTTTGGAAGGATTTAAAATGGGGAAAATGGATTTTTTGGGTTGTGTTCGTGGTTGGGTCATGACCCTTTTCTTGTGTGCTGCGGCCCAGGCTTGAAAAGAAAAGAGGATTTGGCTGTTGGGGGCACCTTAGGCCGCGGCCCACGGCGCAGACAGAGAAAGGATTAGCCCTTGTTCTTGAGCAGGTTGTGGCTCGAGTTTTTGGGGTCGCAGCCCAAAGGGGGAAAAATGGGGAAAATGGGTTTTAGTGATGGGAACTTAAACCTAAGGGCTTGGGATCAATCATACTACCCCGTTTGGTAGGATTCGACGTCCCAGGGGCTAGGACTCGGTCCGGAAGCCTTTATTTACTCATTATTGATGGGATTCTATAATATGTTGTGACTAGGTTATTGCTAGGGGCTCAGGATCAAGATCATGCTTGAGGGTCGTTATTATTTTTAATTACACTCGGACTTGAGGTAAGAAAACTACACCCATTATGTGACATGCATGATTAGGGCTTGGCCCGAATGTTGAATATACTTTTGATTGGGCATATGCACATGATTATGATTATGTCTGTGATTATTGATGAAGCATGTTGAGTGCTCTATATGGGTATTTGTTATTTGATGAATGCTTGTTTGCATTATATATTTGAGAAAAGCATTGACTTATCAGTCAAGGACGGCAATGGCGTTGAGCGCTGGTCATAAAACATTGACTGATGAGTCAAGGGCAGCAATACCGCATTGAGCGCTGGTCGATATGATCAGATCTAATCAGGAGAGCGTTACACACTCGTTCGACCCAATGGTCGTAGAAAACTAAAGCGCTTGACTAGCTCTATGGCTAATTACTCAGAGCTAGGGTGACTTTATGGTCACGTGGCTAGGGCAAAGGACCCCAGGTTGACTCTATGGTCTTCTATTCAGGGCAAAGGACCCTAGGTTGACTTTATGGTCATCTAATTAGGGTTTCAAGCTCCAAAATGATTCCATAATCATTTATTTGTACATGTATGCATGTATGAGTAGGTTATTACTACTGGGTATGTTAGATATACATTTGAATCTGTATATTTTGTTCATGCGGTTGTATTAAGTTTTCTTACTGGGCCTTGGCTCACGAGTGCTACGTGTTGCAGGTAAAGGGGAAGGAAAGCTAGACCATCCATGAGTTGGAAAGCTTAGGTGGTGATGCGTACATATGCGGCCGCTTGACCACCACTGCCAATATTTCTCAGAGGAACTAGGGTGTAACCCTATTTTTGCCGCTTAGGTCGACGGGTTGTAACTTTTGAATTGTAATGACCTTTTTGGAACTGTAAACAACTTTGTAAACGTTATTATGAGATCCCATGTAAAGTTTGATGTTTTTAGTGAAACATCAATTCCTTTTAACCGAGATTTTTAACCCTGGACTAGTCATTGCAATTAGATGCACGTTTATGGCCTAATGACTCATTTAGCGAGTTAAGCACTATTTAAATTACACAGTGTAAAGGTATTGGCTAACCAGGGCGTTACATTAATACTGCTCGTGGATTTCATGGAATGTTGGGAAGTATTGATTGTTTGCATTGGAAGTGGAAGAATTGCCATGTTGCATGGCAAGGTATGTATTCTGGTCATATTCATGAACCAACAATCATTTTGGAAGTTGTTGCTTCTTATGATCTTTTGATATGTCATGCATTTTTTTGTTTACCAGCATCTCTTAATGACATCAATGTGCTTAATCGATCTATTGTGTTTAATAATCTTGCGGAGGGGCGTGCTCCGCTTATTAATTATTCAATTAATGGTCATGATTATACAATGAGATACTATCTAGCTGATGGGATATATCCATCATGGTCAACATTTGTCAAAAAAAAAAAAATCAGTTCCTTAAGAAAATAAGAAAATAAGAAGAAACATTTTGTTGCATGTCAAGAGTCTGCAAGGAAAGATGTAGAGCAAGCATTTGGGTTGCTTCAATCACGTTATTCAATTATGCATGGACCAACTCATTTTTGGGATCAATAAGCACTCAATGATATTATGAAATCAGACATAATATAAATATTGAAGATGATAGAGATATTGGTCAATCTGACTTTAACTATGATGGGATTGAAGAATCTGGGCAAGCATGTGTGTCACATGAGCGTACAACTAAATTAAATGATTTTATTCAAAATCATCGTCAAACTAGAGACAAACATATTTATTCTCAACTTCAAATGGATCTTGTACAACATTTTGTGGGAACAACATGGAGGGAACTAGATAATATAAAACTAATATGAAAGTGCATTAATACTTGATTGTAGGACATGATTTCGAAATAATTGGAATAAACTAGATAATACTATACTTTTTTGTAGCAAAGATAATATTGTACTTTAAATGCACACTAGTTAGTATTATTATTTAGATCTATCAAATCTTTTCTTAATGATCCCCATTTGGAGGCTTTCATAATATTGTACTTTATGTAGGGAAGTTAGTAGTATCAACTGTAATTATTTTCTCTTCTTCTTTTTGTTCTTCCAGCTGAAACTTTTGTTGATCAGGAATAAGTCTTTCTTTTTCTTGCTAAATCTTTTCTTGATCTTGAGCAAATGTTCTTTCATAAAGCTCCATTCTTTGGCAATCCCTTTTTTTTTCTTTAAACATTTCCCTACATAGTAAAGTGGTGGCATCACTTGATTTTTCTGTCTTTTTTCAGTTGAGCCTTTGATGTCTTTCTACTTTTTGGTCGATCAAAGTTGACATTTGTTGCATTTACCAAATCATCTTGTTCTAAATTTGTAGAAGATGGGGTGGAAGGGGAAGTGGTTGGAGTATAACTCTTTGTAGATTTTGATTTCTTGTTCGATCCTTTAGACATCCATTTTGGATGGATCTTCAATTCATTCCAACTATGTAATAATTGCAATATTTTACTTTGACATTGTTTGTATAAATTTTTTGCTTGACTAATCTGAATAATATAAACAAATTAACAAAAGATAGAATTACACAAAACAATACTAATACAAAAATATGAAGATAAAGATTCTTCAATGATATTATTAATACCTTGTCTCGCTTGCTGACACCACTTTGTCGTCTTCCATCAATTTGAGCACAGTACCCACAAAACTTATTCACGAATTCTCGACCATCAATAATTGGCATTGCGTCCATATTCAAAAGTTTTGTATATATGAAAGTAATTATAAATTTTTTGCCAATTTTTTGTAGATTTTTTATCGTGACCTTGTATAATATCAATACTGATGTTGAGCCATGCAACAACGAGAAGACTATCTTCTTCAATAAAAAAAATTGCAAGCCTAAACTTTCTTCAATGAAGATTTGATTTGAATAAAAATTTGAGATGGTGTGGGTTGGTTACAAAAGTCTATATCTTCATTGAGAAGATTAGTGGAGTATGAAAAGTTTTGAGAATCATAATTGTAATAAAAATAAAAGAGCAAAAAATTTAAAAGTATTTTTAAAGAGTGATATAAAATATGTACAAAAACTACGCTATATATACACAAAATAAAAGAGTTGTTGGCCTTGAAAAAAATCAAGTGGTTGGAGAGGGCTGGTATACATGTTGATAAGAAAAAGTTAATTGTAAATATTATAAGTATTGTGTAAAAAAATATTAAATTATTAATGGGATAAAATAAATTTTATTAAAATAATATTAAATTTTTTTGGGAAAAAAAAAAGTAAGCACGCACCTTGCTAGATGTAAGGAGCTCCCTATCTATTCGATCGTGTAGAGATTCAAATCATAAATGACTGGAGCTCCATTTTTTGTTTACTTTCGCTCCCTATAACAACTTAGGAGCATATATCTCTTCGATGTAATAAGTGGTTAGATAGTAAATTTTTTCTTTTAACGTTTTTTTATTTTTTTTCGTTAATTTTAACAAAATATTCTTATAACATAATATTCTTATATTTAATGGTAGGTTGTAAACATGATTTAAACTTAAATCAAATTAAATAAATTATTAATTAAACAATTTAAAATAAGATATTTTTGAGATATTTTATAATATAATTATTTAAAAATAATAAAATGATACGTTTTATAATTTAAATAAAATTTAATTAAACTTAAACTTCACGTATTAGAATAAAACTAGCAACAAACTTAAATTTAAAATTTATGTATAATATTAATATTATATTAAACATATAATATAAAATCTCTTGTAAACATAAACTTAAACAAAAATAAATAAAATAATTAATTAAAATAGGATATTTTTAAGATATTTTATGATAATTTAAATAATTAAATCATATTTATTTAAAAATAATAAAGTTATACATATCATTGTTTTATCTTATAAATTTATGTGATAGTTTATTTTTTATAAAGTAATTTGAGCTTTTTTTTTCTTCATTAAATTCACCAAAGGGCATTGCGAGATACATTAGAGACTAAAATAGTTGATGCATTTATACTACTCTATACTATGACTTTTTCTATTCTTATTTTATTCTATTATTAATTTATTTTTAAATATTATTGTAATTTATATATATATATGTATGTCATGCAGTCATATAAATATATATCTATGTCAATATTGTGTTTAGATGTCATATATGTAGAGATTATTGATATAAATATTTATATATACTATAGAACTGTAATTCATTCTATTATATATTGAAGAAGAAAAAATGAACCAATTTTTATTAAAATTATAGACAATGTTTTGCAATAATATTTTTTATACATTTATGTCATACATTATATTCAACATATTTTATTTATAATTTATATGATAATTAAAAAATAATAAAAATAAATACATGGTTCAATAAGCATGTTTATAACTTTAAAACTAAGTAAACGTGTATTGCACATTATTTTTAACTACTATATATATGTGTATGTGTGTGTGTGTGCGCATACCTTTTGTGTCTTTTGGGTCGTAAAAAGTTTTCGGCGTGATTTTTTTTATGACAGTGTATATTATAGTTATTTAGAGCATCCTGCAAATTTTTTGGAAATTCTAAATCATTTACAGTGTCGAAAACTAGGTTCAAACGGATTATTTTCCACGTTCATAAAAAAAAGTATTCACGCATGCAATAATCTATTTGAACATAGTTTTCGGCACTGTAAATTATTCGAAATTTCTTGAAAATTTGCAGGATGATTTAAATAACTACAATAAACACGATCATGAAAAAAATCACGCCAAAAACTATTTACGAGCTGGAAACCGATAAAGTATGCACCAATTTGTCAGGGACTATTTTCTATATATATGATGGAGTTGCTCTAATGAGGCTGTAAATTTGTTTACAGAATAACAGTTTGGGAAATTAAAGTATAAGAGGTTTTGACGCAAATTACTCATTTAGATTTACTTGTATAAAAAAAATAGATTAGATAAATCCAATTATAACGGACGGTTTGAATTAGATAGATTGAACTCCCTAGATCGAATGGAATATGTCCTTGACTATATATATTAACTCCTATAATTTGGTATCAATATAGTGTTGAGATGTGATACTATAAATTGGCATTTTACTTCTTTTTTGCAGAAATTGTATTTTTGAATCGGAAAAAGGATAATTCATAAATTGTATTTATGAAGGAAAACAAACAGTGAAATCATATTTTTCTAAAAATAGGTATTTCTGAAAAAAAAAGTCCCCAAGTAAATATGGGGCAAGAGATTCATTTTATGGCTTTCATCATCTATAGAAATATTATTTCGTTACATTAGTAATAATCATATGCTAGTGTTTCTCATCTCTTAGCACTTTCTTTGAGAAGGAAAATGTCAAAAATGTTTTATATACCTCAACATATAAAACATCATAGTTGCTCCATGGGCAAGTCCCTCACAAAATCCTTGTTGCGCTCACCATTGGAGGTAGTTGTCCCTACGGAGCATGCAGTAGAAAGGGTTGCCATTTTCTAAAAACATGCCCGGTTTTGACAAGAACCTTAAAAAAAACCTGGATTTACCGGTTATCTAAATCCTTATCCAAGGAAGCTGATAAATAACTCATGATAAAGCCATCTAAATCTCCCTCCAGAACAGAATCAGGGTCTGAAACCTCATAATTAGTCCGGAGATCTTTCACCATGCGGTATGGCTGCATTCATAAGAGAAGTTGGAATTAGTTTTGAATGTTAAGCAGTGTCAATGGAAATCAAATTATTTCATTCAACTTGTATGGTTCAAAAGAAAAGAGCATACATGTAAAACATAACTACGAATCTGGCTTCCCCAAGTTATATCAGTGAGAGACTGCGTATGCTGCGAATTCATCTGAGCCTGTCGTGTCATCTCGAGCTGGTCTAGTCGAGACTGAAGTACAGCCATTGCTGAAGCTTTGTTTTGGTGTTGAGATCTGTGTTACTCCAAAGTTAAGATGGAAGTACCAAAACTTTTAACTTAAATATGTGAAATTGCGTTATGGAAAAAGAGACCAAGTGTTTGCAGGAAATGAATAAGCATGCTTTATACCTTTCATTCTGACAAGTGGCTGTAATTCCTGTAGGAACATGGACTATCCTCACAGCACTCTCGGTTGTATTAGCATGTTGACCTCCAGGTCCCCCGGAACGATATCGCTCAATACGAAGATCAGATTCATTTATTTGTACACGGCAAGAAGCGTCACCCATAATTGGAATTACAGCAACAGCAGCAAATGAAGTATGCCGACGCTTGTTACTGTCGAATGGGGATATCCTTACCAGCCTGTGCACTCCAACTTCTGCTTTTGCATACCCAAATGCATAATCACCATCTACTTTAATAGTTGCCCGCTGCAAAATTTAGATTATGAGTCAGAACCAGAAGTCACTTCTAAATTGTTTCAGGAAAATTATATAAAAAATTCAGCATGCTTTACAATGAAATTAAAACTTCAGAGGAAAGATGGGATACAGATAATAACACTTCCAACTATTGAGTAAGACAAGGAGCTGGAGAGGGTCACTAATTAGATGCTATCTGTTCACTTGTTTACTAATGCACTAAAAAAAAGTACTCAAGATCTGCAATTTATGATTGCCAACAAAAAAAATCAGTGAAGTAATGGTAAGATGATCAACCTTGATTCCTGCAATCTCACCAGGCATTTCATCCACAACAGTAACCTTATAGCCACGACGTTGAGCCCACATTTTATACATCTGCATCACCATTGCTGCCCAGTCCATGCTCTCAGTACCCCCAGCTCCTGCTTGAACCTACAAATAGCAATAAAAGTTACATGATTGGCTAGGTTTGTATATGACCACAACATTAATACAAAGCCTCTTAAATTTTAGCATATTTAATGAAAAAAAAATTGATCAATAATTTAAGGTAAATACTAAATGCATGTTCTAGGGACAATGAAATGCTACCAAATACCATAGTAAAAAACTAGTAAATTAGGAAGCAGTAACGTATATGTCAAAATAACCTCCATGTAACATGAGCAAGGATCCTGTTCCCCTGCTAACAAAGCTTCAAGCTCTTTCTCCTTTGAGATTCTTCTCATCCTAAGCAAAGCTTTTAATGATTCCTGCAAAAGGAGAGTTCAAATTGACAAGAGGAGCAATGTGTTTGGTTACTAAGAATGGCCTTTTGATTGGTACTTCCAATTCAGATGAAAACGGTCTAAAACTATGACAATCAAAGAAATTTCTTCCACTTTTTTTCTTTTTAAAAAAAAAAGAATTATTTATTAAATAACAATGATAAACAACTAAAGAGGCTATCTCAAAAGCAATCTTTGGCGACACCCATTTCTCATGAAACTTTATACATGCATATGCATGTCAGTATTCTTTCCAGTCACAACAAATCTATACTAAGGTTACAGGTTATGGATGACAAACAATTACAGATAGACAAAACCGTAATATCATATTAGCACGGTGAAATAAAATGCCATCACACACATCTACTGCTGCTATCCACAACATAAAGCGAAGAAACAGAGCATCACGTCATTAAAAACTGTCAACATAGAAGAAAAGTCCATAAGAGAGCAAGTACATGCCTAAGAAAAAGATACAAGAGCGCACCGATTCCAACTCTGCATCATTCTCTTCACGAGCAAGCTTTAACATGTCTATATGCTCAAGCAATTCCTGTTCAAATGCCTTGACTCCTTTCATTTTACCCATAAGTGAACCATGCTCACGGCTAACCTTCCCCGCATGGAGCGGATCATTCCAAAGATCTGGCTTATTCAGCTCTACCGACAGCAAATTCAACCTAACCAGCAACTTCTTCCACTGCCACCATCAATGTCAAGTTATACATCATATCAAGCTAATAACTCATAAAAAAGCCACTAATCAAAGTTGTTTCAACATACATAAGGAGAGCAATTCTAACTAAAGAGCCGAAATAACTTCAGCACAAACGCTACTCCAAACCAAAAGAACTGAATTTAAAAGAAGTACTAATAATAAGTTCACACTTTCAAATGACACTTATCATGTCCTCAACAGCAGAATCGTAACATGTTATCAATGGAAATTATGAAAAAACTACAATAATCCCATCAACAAACTTCCAACTTCAATATTCTGGATAACAGCGAAACAATTATTCATACCTGCAAACGTTTCTTAATTAGATGAATGGATTGGGCAACTGCCGCTGCATGACTCTTCCAATCATTCTCGCTCTCGTCCAGAATGGTCCAATCATTAGATAAGATTCTTTCGACGGTAAGCCCATCAGAGGTCGAGGGTTCAATGGCTGTCTGAGTTCTAAACCAATGAAAGAAACTCAAAGGGACGAAACTACCACAAGACTCAACTGAAATTTTGGAGATTGAAGAAAACCCAGAAACTCTCTTCTCCAAAACACTTAACCTAGGAGCTCCAACCATGCATTTCACGCTCGGATGCGGAAGACGACACCTTTCTGAACCATAATTATTTGTCGTTGAAGCAGCAGACCCAGATCCTAAAACATTGTCTTTTGAAACTGAAGTTGAAAAATAGCGGGAAATAGAGTGATATGGGAAAGACCCAGATGGGATTTTTGAGATTCTTAGGTGAAAACTCGAAGACCCAGAATCGAAAACCAATTGATTTTGCGTTAAAGTTGAAGAATCATGAAGCCTTGAACGTTGTTGGTTTCTGGGTTGAGGTTCATATACAAAAGAAGTTAAAAGAAAGGGAACATGTTCCCATATGTTCCTTCCTGATCGTTTCCTGTAAACCAAAGAATTCATTTTCAATTTTAGTTTCTGAACAAAAGAATTAAACTGTTTCCCTTGAGGTTGGGGTTTCACATTTTTAGATTCTCCAGGATTCAATGGGTGGCGCGGCGCTATGTTTAATTGTTTATCAGGCACAGTCCGATGACGACAACAACCGTGCCAACGGCCAGGTATCTTTAAAACGCAAAAAGAAAATAGAGCCATAGGTTGTCGTTGAGTTGACAAAAGTGTTTGTCGTTTACATTTTCCCCTTTAAACGACGTGTCGTATTAATCTCTTTCTAATTTGGCGACTGATAGAGTGAACAACAAGTCAATTGCAGCAATAATGAAATCAACTTATTTGGGACGGGCCATCTTCCCTTTTCCACTCGATGCCACCATCGTCCCAGCTCGTAAAACCCTAACCAAAACCCCAAGAACAGTTCATTCTCTCTGCTACTGCTACGCAACCATGTCAGACCACACTGACCCATCCAAACCAACTTCTCAAAATGTCCTCCAGAACCCTCAGAATTACCCAGTGCCACTCTCCCCTCCGCTGCCTTTTATCTCAAAGGACCTAGAGCTGAGTAGAGCCATGTCCGCCTCTTCAAAATCTAGCCTTTATTCCGCATCAAGAAGGGACTTTATATATGAAGATGAGTGGCTTATTGCCGTCAACAAGCCTCAGGGAGTGTACTGTGAGAGCGTGTTCGAGTCGGTACGGAAGGTTCTTTCTGACTCAATTGAACCAGGTTCAAGCTCCTGATCTCAATTTTATTGTCGTTTTGACTTGTGGGTCATTTCTGGTTTCAAATGTTGTTTTGTTGCTCAAATCAGTTTTAACCAATTGCATTTTCTTCTTCCTAGCATATTGGCATTATTTGTTTTCACAGGCTTAGGTTAGCTGCCTTCACTTTAATCTTTCAATTGCTAGACTTGTAGCATATAGATATGAAGAGATGCCCCCCATCTGTTTATATTCGCCTGAGTCCCTATTCTTGATATAAGCAAGTGTACGTATGAGGAGTATTTTACTGTGACAGTGATACTGGAATTTATGTAATTAATGCAAATATACTATTTTTGTTTGGTGATTAAAGTTCGATGCAATGCAGAAGTTTTGATTGAAGATTATTGGAACTAAGTGCCTTAAATAGGGGTTGAATGTCAAGAATGCGCCATAGAGCTGGCTATATATTGTTAAAGTGACTTGGGAACTAGTTATTAGCTTCATGCTTTTGACAGAAATTAGGAGCTATTATTTTCTTCGGATTAGTTATCATTTTCTTGAGCATTGGCTGAATTCAAAATTCGTTTCAGGGATTGAAGCAAGCCCTCCTGAGCTCCATCTTGCAAATCGCCTTGATCGTGACACTAGTGGACTAATGCTTATAACCAAGTCACACAAAGTAGCTGCCAAGCTTGTTAAGGCATTTACGACACACACGGTTACGAAAACTTACATTGCACTGTGCATTGGATCAGTTCCAAAGTGGGAAAAGATCACCATTAAATCAGGTCATGGTCGGTCGAAGTTTGGCGCCTGGCGAGTGTATGCTGCATCAGATGTTGGTAGGAAACTTCCTGGTGGATCAGTCGTGAGAGACATGGAAACATCATTCGAATTGTTGTCAGTAAATGGGCAGGGAGTCTTTAAAGAGCCATCTGAATTTAGCCAAACTGAAAGTAATGTTGTCGTAGTTGAAGAGAGAGCTGTAATCGATACAGAGGGAAAGAAGGATGAAATTTTGGTAAGAGCTAGTCCGAAAAGTGGAAGATCACACCAAATCCGCTTGCATTGCCAGTACCTTGGAATTTCCATAAGAGGAGATGTCAAATATGAGGGTTTGCATGAGTGGAGAGGGAGAACTTATGATGGCCATGAACTTCATGCAGAGAGTCTGTCGTTTGAGCACCCTATTACTGGTCTTCCACTTGTGTTTAAAGCACCTCTGCCTTCATGGGCCAGTGAGGCTTGGCAGCAGTAATGATCAAATTTTTTAGACACTAACATATCTTCAAAAGCATGGCAGGTTTCAATGAATTGGAGCATCACTTTATGAACTATGAGGTAAATTCACTTAGGTGGAGATTTTTTTTCTTCATTCCAATAGCTAGAAGGTAAGTCTTCCTCTGCAAGATGCACCATTTCATGCTGTTTGCTTATTTTCCTGGAAAATATGTGGGAGAAAACCAACAAGTAGATATGGCAATCTTGCTCAACATTATCTCCATTTGTTCAGCGTATTCAGAAAGTAAGATTCCTTTACTTATTCACTCGAAACTAACCTTTTTGGTTATATATTTCTATGAGAATTATAGGGATTGATAGAGAGCAGGCAAGGCACGATGAACAACAGAGTCATTTAGATATACATTCCCGATAGTGACATTGAAGCTTTTCTTAGCCCTTCTAACCTTTCTCACATAGAACCATTGTGACAATCAGTGTAGACATTGACCCTTTGAATGATTACATGAATTAAAGAAAGGTGTAGCAATTGTGTAATGATACTCACAGTTTCTGTTGTCCTCGTGTAATTTATTTGTATATAAGCTTAGTACTTTCTATCTGGCTTAAATTTACATTTATAAGTTGGAGTTGTTTCCCAAGAAAACTTCTGTCCTCGTGTTATTTTTACTGATAATAATTCAAATATATTTCTGTCCTCGTGTCATGAAGCTTGGCATTTCCTAGCTTGCTTCAAATCTTGGAGTTAGGTGGCAAAGGAGCTGGAGACATTGCTTTGAGATTGTAGGTTTTTGGGATTAATTCTTCTAATCTGATTTTATTGAAAAATAAAAAGACCTATATATAAGCAAATTACAATGTACAAGATAGCTAAAAAGGAAAGAAATAAATATTACAACCTATGCTTAGTTGTACAACACACCCTAGGTATTTACACATATGCTATCACTATTTCTACAGAGATAAATAAGCAGTAACTAAGGGTTGTCTAAATAAGCAGTAAATAAATAAGCTGTCTTAGTTGAGAAGGAACCATTTTTGTTGGCTGTCTAAATCCAAGAGTCCTTAGAAGTTAGAAGGGCCTTATTTCGCAAATGGCTTTGACAACGAAAGGGTCAAAATAATACTTGAGTTTATTCACATTCCACCAACTTTTGGGGAAAATTTAATCACTTACATATATACCGCCCCTTCGAGGAGATCCTTTGGCAGTTGAATGAAATCCAAGAAAATAAGGCACCAAGGATCTTCTCATATGTTCACATATCTACCATTGCCTGCCTTAACAAGTACATTTAAGAATGACCTCTTTTGTTTTTGAACGACAACTTCCCAAAATTGAGAATCTAAACTCTTCTTGTGAGCTAAAGCAAAAGAGACATGTCTCATTTATTTAGTCCTTAGGATGCTGCATCATAAGGAAATAAGAATTCAGTTTAATTATGAAGTTTTCCTAAAACTCAAACCTCCAAGAGACTTAGAGCGACAAAGTTTGTCCCAGGATAAAAGATGCAAAGCCTTCCTGATTCGTTAGTTTGGATGTTGTAAGCACTAAGCAGGGAAGGGATAAAAGGTGCCAATGGTTTTTAAAATTGATTACCTTTTTTAAATACAACTTAATTATATAAAAAATTATGACTTATTTCTTAATTAATACATTTACATGGAACCCAAAAGTCATATATTAAAAGAAAATAAACATTAACAAATGGAACATTCCCATATAAATTTAAGTGGTAAAAAAATCACCGAAGTGTAATTTCCACTAAAAGAAAATAAGTGAGTGAAACTAGTAAATTACTTTTACACAATTTTTATAATAATAATTCAAGATTAATATTGATGATAAAACAGTTTTATATTTATTTAATTAAAAATCTAAAAATAAAACAGAAAAAAGTATTCGGTAGAATCATTTTTATTTTTGAAAATTTTAATTAAAATTATGGAAACAATTTTCCATTACTCTTTATTTATTTAAAACAATTTTCTTTCCTCTATTTCCTATTTGTATCCCACTTTCGGTCCAAAAATGGTGACTCTTTAAATCAATCAATGACGCATAATCGTCTAAGAGATCATCGTCGATGCCAATATTATCCTGGAAACACTAGAAGTTCTGCAATCGAATATCCAAACAACCATAAAACATAGAAGCTCTCAAAGGGAAAGAAGACAACAATGTTCAACCAACGACGATGATGATATTTTGGTCCGACGAATGATCTTACAATGTTGTTGTCACTGAAGAATACTCTTGGAGATCCCATCAGCGATGGTGGGAGAGTTTTCACGACCAACCAACTTTCTGTTCACCAATTTCAACACTCATTCTTGGGTCAGAAAAGTAGTTACCAAACAAATTTACACATATAATTTATTTTTAAAATTAAAAACTAAAATAAAAAATATTCTCATGTTGATGATTATAAGAACCAAAAGCAGAAATATTACCGAACAATTCCATAATAATTTTATAATAAATCAATTTTTTTTCCTTCCTAATACTAAACAAACAAAAAGAAAATAGTAGAAATTACATTTTATATGGCTTTTTTAATCAAGTTTACAAAATATGGCTTTTTTTTAAAAAAATAATTAAATTTTAATTTTATATGGGTTTTTTAAGAATTTTTAATTTTATAGATTTAATTTCCTATATTTTAGTATAAAAGTTGGTAAGTTTTATTAAATTGGAAGAGTATTTTTGTAATTAAAGCTTAATTGATTTTGTTTATATTAATATTGTATAACTATTTTTAAATTAAATTTACTGTGGTTGTTTTGTAAAGTTTTTTTTTTAGTAATATGAATTGTGCTTATTAATTTTTTTATTTATAATAAATATATTTTTTTTTAGATTTTACTTTTTTTTTCCAATTCTAAGTCACATTAAAGTAATAAGTTACTTGATTGATTACTTTTTATCACGTTTTCACATCTGAATTTATTTTTTTTAAGATCTAAATGTTCTCGTCAGGAGTTTTTCATATTATAAGTAACGGGTTTCCATTAATATAACATGTGAACATCTCACGCATATTAGGAGTAACCGATTAACATATGTTACCTTATAATAAATATCAAAGGGAAATTCGTGATCCAGCCACTTTTTGGTATAACAGGGAAGCATGCACCAAGATTTGGTGAGTGTTTTGCTTTTATTTTTATTCGAATTTTGGGAGCAACAGTAGTGATGCCTTGTTGAGGCATCAGGCTTTGTCTCAAACCTTGGTGCTGACAAGACAAAATTGTTGCATGCAAGGTTCTCAGGCTCAGATTGTAGTTTGATTTCTGCTTGTGCCAGGCTTTTACATCACCCATAGGAAATGGTCTATGATCCCTTGGAACCCCATAAAGTGTTGGTGGCCTAAAAAGTATCAAGTAAAAATGGAGCACGGGTTTATATTTAAATGATATATACCGTGGTAAATACACACACACAAACAGAGTTATTACTTCTCAACATAAGAATGCCCTATTTTGACAATGAATGAGAAACATATACATCTCAATAACAATTGCAGCAGTCACAGCATCCACGTTTAACATCCCTCCAAAAATCCAAAGTCCAACCTAGATATAAAAGCAAAATGAGCTCATTATTGGACATAACATGTAGATGTTTGACAAGCAACATTGATCAATAATCCATATCCATATTCAGACAGTGCATTTGCACCACAAAATTTGTCAAACTAAACTAGTTTGTGGCATAAAGTAATACATAATTGAATAAAAATTTGAGTTGCAAAACTTATCTAGAGGAACATGATATAATTCACATTCTAAAGCAAGGTTATCAAAGTATATACTAAACAGATAAAAATCAATGCCCAAAAGTACAATGCTTAAAACAACGAACCTATATTTCCTACAAATTTAAACAAATAAGTGTTTTACATAACTGAGATTGTGTAACCAAGAAACTGCTCAGAGTCTTTTATGCGTGTAGCACAGTGACTATGCACTATGCTACACGTGTACCACATGTCAGGGATGGCATGTGATTTTTCTCAATTTTTATTATTATATAAATACCAAAAATCCCAAAAATAAATTAATTCAAAATTAATTATATTTTTGTTAAATAAAATAATTAATTAATTCTCAATTAATTAATTACACATTATTATACAATAATTATGTTTGATGCATAGAAAAATATTTTACTTATCAAAAAAGTCCTTTTGCCCATTTTTGTATTTACCTTTGTCAGTGTTTGTTTGAGCCATTTCGGGAACCATGGACCTATAACATTAAGCTCCAATAAATTGAAACTAAATAATTAAACTCTTTAATTATAATAGTTAATTTATTAATTCAGATATTTCTCCACTATAAATTCAGAATTGCACTCTTTATGTTATAGATATACTTTTACATAAATCTTATCTTAAGTCGTCCATTGATATAACCATCTCACAATAGTTCAACTCTCTAATTAATTAGTTCATAAATTAGAATGGAAGAATTACCATTTTACCTTTCTAATTTACTTCTTATTCCTTAAGTACCATTAATTCACTAGTGAATAATTAATCTATAATCTAATTATAGATTTGAGCTCAAAATCATTCAGTTCTAGAATTAACCCTTAAGGGAACTAATATACGATCTGTTAGGAAAGATTAGATTACTTATTGTTGATACATGTTCCCAGCCATCCATAGTATTAAATCTCTAAAACAAAAGTCATTAGCCTCATTCTATGAAGAGACCTTAACGAATGAATCAAAAGATTTAATAAACATGAACAGGAGTTCATGAACACTCAGGATTTAGGTTGATCTATAAATAATCATCAGTTATGATATGAATTACAAGTCTTTATTGTTAAATGGTTTTTGGATAAAGAATTTAATTCATATCTCTCCATGTCATATATAATCATATTATATAAAGCACATTTACCGAGATGTCTTACCACATCAATAATCCGAATCTAGATTATTTGTATCATTATGATACTCAGTAAACCGTACTTACAACTCCAATTAAAGAATTCCATAACTTTAATTTGTTGTTGTTATTGACTATTTTTATTCATTCATGTGATCTTAATTCTCTCGTACTAATACAAGTTCACATCCTCAATAATAAATATGGAATTTTTCTGATATTTACAAAATTATTCAAACAATAATTTAACAATCTAAATATAATAATAATAATAAACCATTATATTTATTTATTCACAGAAAAAAAAATGTCTTTTACATGCTTTTAGGACACACTCCTAACAGGACCTTTGAGGGAACTCACCTTAGGTGAATTACCTGTCTGTGAATCTTGTCTAGAAGGCAAACTAACCAAGCGTTCATTCTCTGCAAAGGGTAATAGGGCCAAAGAACCACTTGGTCTTGTGCATTCAAATGTTTGTGGACCATTGAATGTACAAGCCAGGGGTGGTTTTGAGTATTTCGTTACTTTCATTGACGATTACTCTAGATACTCATGTCTTTACCTAATGCATAGGAAATCAGAAACATTTTCAAAGTTTCAGGAATTCCTAGCAATGGCTCAGAACCAATTAGTTAAAACATTAAAGATCTTGCGATCTGATAGGGGTGGAGAATATTTGGATATGCAATTCCAAGATCATTTAACTAAACTTGGGATTTTATCACAACTTACTACCCCAGGTACTTCGCAACAAAATGGTGTAGCGGAACGCCGGAACAGAACTTTATTGGAAATGGTTAGATGCATGCTTAGTTACTTAACTCTACCAACTTCGTTCTAGAGACATGCAATTGAAACCGCGAACGACATTCTCAATGTCGTGCCGTCTAAATCAATCCCCAAAACACCTTTAGAACGCTGGAATGGTCGTGAACCTAGTTTATGCCATTATAGAATCTGGGGGTGTCTCGCTCACATCCTGAGGAAAAATGAGGGAAAGCTAGAACCGCGAACTGAAGTTTGCATGTTTTTTGGCTATCCTAAAGGTACTCGGGGTGGACTTTTCTATAGTCATTCAGAAAAGAAAGTGTTTACTTCTACAAATGCTACTTTTCTGGAAAATGATTATGTCCAAAAGTTTAAACCTCGCAGCAAAGTAGTTTTAGAGGAGATGGTTAAAGGATTGACTCCAACCAATGTTCCATCGTCATCAATGCAAGTTGATGATGAAATTCCCACTCTTCATGTCCAATCGACGCAAGTCGATTTAAATGAAGAAAGTACCACTGTTCCTGAGCAAACAGTCACGGAGCATCATTGTAGTGGGAGGGTTTCTAGGAACCTAGTTCGCTATGGTTTGAATGGTGAAACCAATATGGTTGTTGGTTGCACTAGTGATGATGATCCATTGTCTTTCAAACAGGCAATGGCTAGCCCTGAAAAGGAACTATGGCTCGAAGCCATGAAACAGGAAATGGAGTCCATGTACTCAAATTCCGTCTGAGATCTTGTAGAAGCACCTAATGACTTTAGGGCCATTGGGTGCAAGTGGATATACAAGAAGAAAAGAGGTGTTGATGGAAATATCGAGACTTATAAAGCTCTAATAGTGGCAAAGGATTATACCCAAAGAGAAGGCGTGGACTATGAGGAAACTTTTAGTCCGGTAGCCATGCTCAAATCCATTCGCATCCTCCTATCCATAGCTGCCGCTCTCGACTATGAGATCTAGAAAATGGACGTCAAGACAGCTTTTCTTAATGGAAAGCTTGACGAAGTCATTTATATGGATCAGCCAGAGGGATTTAAAGTAGTTGGAAAAGAAAGAAAAGTTTGCAAGTTGAATAGGTCCATCTATGGACTTAAGCAAGCTTCTCGTTCCTGGAATCTTAGATTTGATGAAATAATCAATACCTATGGCTTTGAACAAAGTATTGATGAGCCTTGTGTTTACCAACTGAAGGCAAATAAAATAGTGGTATTCCTGGTTCTTTATGTAGATGATATCTTACTCATTGAAAACAATGTTAAGAAATTATCAGATGTGAAGAATTGGCTGAGCACTCAATTCCAGATGAAGGATTTTGGTGGAGCAAGTTATGTTCTAGGTATCCAGATAATTAGGGATAGAAAGAACAGACTGTTAGCTCTATCTCAAGCAGCTTACATAGATAAAGTGCTTGAACGTTTCTCAATGACAAATTCCAAGAAAGGGCGTCTACCGTCCCGCCATGGAATTCATTTTTCAAAGAAGCAGTCTCCCCAGACTCTTGAAGAGGAAGATGCAATGAGAAGAGTTCCTTACGCATCTGCAGTTGGAAGTCTGATGTATGCTATGTTGTGTACTAGACCAGATATCTGCTATGCAGTGGGAGTAGTGAGCAGGTATCAGTCAAACCCAGAACTAAAACATTGGATAGCAGTTAAGCATATCCTGAAGTATTTGAGACGGACTAGGGATTATATGTTAGTCTACAAGGGTGGTGTCCTGAACCTTGTAGGCTACACCGATTCATATTTTCAGACTGATGTCGATGACAGGAAGTTTACTTCTAGAATGGTGTTTACTCTTAGGGGTGGAGCTGTGATTTGGATAAGCGTAAAGCAGTCTACAATCTCATATTCCACCATGGAGGTTGAGTGCATAGCCATGTCAGAAGCAGATAAGGAAATAGTCTGGCTAAAGAAGTTCTATTCGGATCTTGGTGTTATTCCAGAAATGGATAAACCGCTTGTGTTGTTTTGTGACAATACAGGAGTGATAGCCAACTTGAAAGAACCTCGAAGTCACAAGAGGAGTAAGCATATAGAAAGGAAGTATCAAATTATTCAAGAATATGTGGCCAGGGGAGATGTGAAGGTTATGAAGATTGCAACTGAAGACAATCTTGCGGATCCGTTTACAAAGACACTACCAGAAGCTACATTTGATAAGCATATCAAGGAAATGGGATTAGTAGAATAAAGGCATTAGTTTAATTAGTGCAAGTGGGAGTTTGTTGGGGTTTTATGCCCTAATTCAAAACCCAAATTCTTTGTAATCTCATTTTATTATCAATAAAAGAATATAAATCATTTTTTTTTACTTGGTCAATCACTTTGCTCACATGTTTTATTTTCATGATTATTTAAATAATATAAACTTCTATTGAATCCCGAGCATATAGCTAATCTTATTTATAGTGACGTAATCACAGTGGAATATAAATATGATTATATGTTCAAAATAAGTTAGTCCTAAGACTAGTCAGTGCACAGGATTTACACTGACTTGCCAATCTACGATATGATCTACTTACACATTACAGTGTTATGTTCTTTCTAGAACATTAGCAAAGTAGATAAGATTGGATGTTTTTGTTACATCGGACAGGACCAATATTGACAGTTGATAAGATAAGTAAACATACCGTCATTATCTATTCTAGTCATATCATATAGTTGACCATATGTCAATTCAATCTCAATTATGAGTGGTTAGTATTCTAACTGATTGTATTATTTGAGTTCTTTTACTTGTTCGTTACCGGCTTACCCTACGGACTAGCCCATACTTACATCTTGGGAACTCGGTAGTATAATTGAGTGGGAGTGTTAATCATAGATATGAACATCTATAGCTTCTGATGAAGAAGTGAAATGATGGTTTCCTTTTAGTTTGGTTCAAGGTGTTAAATGATAGAGATCTCATTTCAGTAATTAAATTAGTTTACTGAAATATCATTTACAAGGAACTAAGTATTTTAAGGACACAATATAATGAGGGGTAAAACAGTATTTTAGTCCTATCTCATTGTAGACCGTCTATAGAGGATTGAGTGACAATTATGGTTGTAACAATGGATAATTAATAGCGTATCTATATTTGTTATAGAGCGTTCTATGAATTCAAGAGTGCAATTCCAAGTCTATAGTGAAGTCACGAGGAATTAATAAGTTAGTAAATTTATTTGTTAGATTTATGATAACTTATTGGAGCTTGATTTCATAGGCCCATGGTCCCCATTGTACCTTGGATAAAATCATATAGATAGTCTCAATTAATTGATTTAATTATCAATTAGAACTATCAAAGTTGACCAGGTTAATTTTGGATAGTTTCACAGAGTTATGTATTTTTTAGAAGAAAAGAGAAATTATGGCAAATTTATTAATTAAGATAAATTGGTATCTAAATTAATAAATAAGTTTAAATCACGGTTCAAATTATAAATAATTAATTTGATAAATGATTTAAATAATTATTTAATTAATTAAATCAATAGAAAATAATACAGACATTGATTTTAAGTCCAATGGGCTTATAATCAAATGAGAAATTTCACGGGCCTAAAGCCCATGATAATTTTGACCTAGGGCTTTAAATTGAATATTATTTTATTTATTTTTTAATTAAATTAAATTGTCTAATTGAGTCTATAAAATGAGTGCTTAGAGAGAAGTCAAAACACAAGTTTGATAAGTCACAAGTGAGATTTTCTGATAGTTTTAGATTCTCTCTAAACATAAGTCTTTTTCTAAGCCTCTTTGATATTTTCTCTTCTTCTCTCTATATCTATCTCATGTGTTGAGAATTGCCCACACTAGTCTAGGTGATTCTAAGGATACATTGGAAGACTGTGAAGAAAATAGAAGATCGGTTCAGTTTCTTGATAATACTCTGCGACAGAGACGATACAAGAGTTAGAGAAACTAAAGGAATGACTCTTTCATTCAGTTGTGTATACTGTAAGTATTCTTGTCTTTGTTTCTCTTTGAATTCAATTTTAGAAACATGTTCTAGGTTATCTCATATTAATTTGCTTAATATTAGATCTACATGAAAATAAATAAAAATCTTGTATAAATTTTCCTACACTCCCAACAGTCATTAGTCATGGCTTGGATGATATTTTACTCACTGGTGTTTCTCCTCCATCGACGCTTCTGAATGGCTCCATTAATCCTGAGTTCACGTCTTGGAAGCGTAAAGATCAACTATTGCTCAGTTGGCTTCGATCCTCCATGTCTGAGGAGGTTCTTGGTGTCTTAGCTCAGTACACAACATCTAATGCTGCTTGGAAAGCTCTAGACCAACATTTCTCTAGTCAATCTAATAACTCTACAAAATAGAGTTATTTTACCACTTTTTATGTGATAATTGTTGCTTAATTCTTAAGTTTTTAATTGATTTATTAAGTTTTTAAGTAATTTTGAATTTATTAGGTTTATTTTAATTTTATATATTTTTGTATGCTTTTATAGTTATTTTGTTGTAAAATGTAGTAGTTAATTATTTGAATTATTGTTGTTTAATTTGAGGTAAAAAAATGTTGTATTATTGAACTTAAATGTTAAATATAAATTAAGTTATAATTAATATTTTCAAAGAATTAACTTGATTTATTTTATAGTTGAAAATATTTTATTATGATTTATTTTATATTTATGTTGTAGGGAATTTATTGCATGTTTGTGCTTGAGAAGTAAGGAAAAGAAAGAAAAAAAAATGGCAAAAATGAAAGCAATCTTCCCAGCTGCACTCCACGACCCAACTAGCCACAAGGCCCACGCCCATCAACTGTCTCTTGCTCCACCAACCAGCACCCTTCCTTCAGCAAGCACCCAACGCATGAAACTCCTTCAGCTTGCCTTCACGTTCCCATGCATACCACTTGCTTCCTTATTCAGCTGCTCACCGTGGGCCTCTTCCCTGCTGCTCCAAGTCCAGGCCCAAGCCATGCTTCCACTTCTCCAGCCGAATTTCTCCTCAGCACCTGCCCAGCCCAAGCCTGATTGCTTCCTTGCTTCATCCAACACGCCCCCAGCTGCTCCACCCCACCAGGCCCAAACACCTCATGGCTTCACCTCACTGCAAAATAGCCACCACAGCTGCCATTTCCCCTTGAGCCAAACAAAATGCATTTTGTCCCCTTGTCCATTTGTCCCAAAATACCACATTTTTTACCCAAACTTTTCTACACATTTTACCCCAAAACATCATCATTACACCCTATAATTTACCCCTATTTGCCATATTATTACTAAGTTAATTAATTTAAATTGATTATTTTAATATACTCATTTTGACTATAAATAGGGAGTTTTGAAGATCATTTTGGGGGTGTCAATTTTGAGGGAGGTTACCATACCACAATTTCTACACATTCAAACCTCTCAATTCTCTTCATCTTTTTCTTCTTTTTGGTCATTTTTCCTATGAGTTTTTAGAGGAAAAATTTGGGGGGTTTCTCCTCCAAATTTTCCTATTTATGTTTGTAATGTTTAATTTGTATTTGCTATTCTAGTTATGAGTTTTTAATCTTTTTAAGATTATTAAGGTGATGATGAAACAATATGTAACTAGATAGTATTTATTTTGTATGTTGATTTCCCATTTTGTGCAACAAAGTTTATGGACTTTTCTTCTTCAAATATCTTCTTTAATCTTAAATATCATGTATTTTGGATTGTTAGCACATATTTACACTTTGTTCTTCATTAGTGCAAAAACATAATATTCTTTGTGTAAGATGTGTCATTAAATTATACACATCCATGCTTAGAACAAAAATATTATGTTTTGCCTTATAAATAATGTTCATTGATTTATTTGTTATTTCATTAGGTTGATTTACATTAAATACTTTGAAATTATAATTTTTGAAAAGTGAAGAAAAATCCTATCTTTTTAGAAGTAATTTGTGCTTAAAATTATAAATCTATTTGGAAAATGATAGTTTGAATTATTTTAACTATCACTAAAACTTAGGAATCAATATACTAATAAATATTATTGAACTTACATTTTGTGGATTATAGTATCTTAATAATCTTTTCTTTTAACACTTATTTTCAAATCATTATTGGTTTATTTTTATTCTCTTAAATAGCTTTATTTTTCAATCTTTTATTTTATGTTCATAATATTAAAACTCATCAATCTTTGGAGCTAGGTTAGAATTTATTACTTTTGATTTAAAATAGTTTTCTTTTTATTTTAGACAACTCCTTTGGGTTTGATCTCATACTTACACGAACATTATATTCCATATACATTCGTGTGCTTGCGAGTATAAATTTTTAAAACATACCCGTTTTGGGTCTATCACAATCCAAGGCTCGGGTCCTCCAAATCAAGTCCCAGCTATCAACCGTTCAAAAGGGTAATCTCTCCATTTCTTATTACTTTGATAAAATCAAGCTTCTTGTTGATTCTTTTTCTACTGCTGGTTTTCCGATGGAGGAAACTGACATTATAATGCATCTTTTAAATGGTTTGGGTCCTAGATTTGACCTTGTTGTTGTCCATGTCACAAGTCTGGTTGATAACCTTTCTTTTGAAACCATTCAATCCTTGTTGCTATCTCATGAAACCCAGTTGGAGCGACACTACTCTGTTGGTGATTTGTCTTCCAAAATGATGGCAAATCTATCTCTTGGGCCTTCCAGATATTCTCCAAACTCCTCTGCTTCTCGTTACTATAGCAATTATGGTAAGGGATCTGTACCTTCTTCGATTCTTGGACGTGGTCCTGGTCGCCCACATGGTCATGCCCCTCCTAATTTTCCAAGATTACGCTGTCAAGTTTGTCACAAGGCCGACCACACTGCTGCTATTTGCCATTATCGTTTTGACAAAAGTTTTATAACACAAAAGACTGGTGAAACTTAGTCTCGTGCCTATCTGTCTGATCTTGATGATGAAGGAACTCAAGCCTATTCTTCTACTACAGTTCATGACTTTGCCATTGACCAAGACTGGTGTGTCGATACGGGTCCCACAAATCATGTTGCCTTGGGTATGGAGCATCTTGAACCTAAAATTCCATATGAAGGTCATGACTCTCTCGTTGTTGGAAATGGTAAGAGGCTTCCAATTTCTCATATTGGTAACACTTCTCTGCCCTCTTCTTGTACTCCTTTAAAGTTGAACTCTGTCTTGAAAGTTCCTCAGATTATAAAGAACTTAGTTAGTGTTTCTAAACTAACAAAAGATAACAATGTTTTCTTGGAATATCATTCAACATGTTGCTTTGTTAAGGAAAAGGTCTCAGGGAGAGTGCTGCTAAAAGGGAGAGTTAAGGATGGCTTATACATGCTTTCACAGAAGACTCCAGCCAACTCTGACATTCAACTTGACTGTAATCTAGCTACTAGGCAGTTTTCTTGTTCTTGTAATGCTCACTATAATACTTCAGCTATTTCGCCAGCTTCTGCTTGTAATTATTTACCTCATAATAATAATACATTGTTAACTTTGGAGACCAATTTGGCTCCTGAGGTTTTTACTACTAATCTTGTACAAAATGTAAATGTTTGGCATGCAAAATTGGGTCATCCTGCTCCTAAAACACTTAGTAAAGTTTTGTCTATCATTAACAATTCTGGATCCATCAAGGATTTGAGCTTCTAGGAAGCATGTCAACAAGGAAAAAGCCATAAACTCCCCTACGCACTCTCTTCTACTCGAGCCTCTCAACCACTTGAATTGGTACATACTAATTTATGGGGTCCTTCCCATGTTACTTCAAAGGAAGGTTTCAAATACTATATTCATTTTCTAGATGATTATAGTCGATTTACTTGGATATTTCTTTTGGTACTAAAATCACAGGCTTTTGCTACATTTCTACAGTTTAAACAGCTTGTTGAAAAACAGTTTGACCTTGATGAGTCAGTTTTTAGCATAGTTTTTAACATATGTTTAGGGTAAGTTTGAGTCATTTTGGTAATATGTTATGTGGTATTATGCTTGTTTTGGTATGTTTGCAGGAAATAGAATAAGGAAACGTGGAGTTGGGGGAATGAATGAAAAATCAGCACAATTTGGGAAATTTATGCTAAAAGTTGACAAGAAGACAGTCGAGGATTCATTTGCAGAGAGAATTGTTCATTTTGGAGCTTTGGAATAAGTTTTTGGGTCAATATGAAGGGCTGTGGCGCTTACATGAAGAGTTGCAGCACAAGGGAAAAACAGAGAGAGCCATTTTCTAGAATTTCCAAAGGCCGCGGCGCATGGGAGAAGGGTCGCGGCGCTCGCTGAAGTCAAAGAGCGTGTTTGCACAAATTTAGAGAGGCGCGCCGCGGCGCTTAAATGCCAGGGCCGCGACGCGTGTATTTTTTCGTGGCTATCAGAAGGGCGAAATCGTCATTTACTTGAAAAAAAAAACATTTTAGGGTTTCTATTTACATATGTTTTTAAGAGTTAATTAGGGAGATTCATTAATTTTTGATGTGGAGAAATTACTAAAGGCTTGGGAGAACATTGAAGATCTAAGAGTTTGATTTCTTGATCTTTTCTTTATTTCACTATTCTTGAGTTTATGTTTATATTTAATTTGATTGATTCCATTATGTTTGTTTTGAACTAATCTTGTTATTAGGGTGTTAGTGGATTCTTCTTGAAGCTTTTGATTTCTTAATGCAATTTTTCTGAACTTCTTTCTCCTACTGTGAAATATTTATCTTATGCTTAATGCTTGTGAATAATTGATCACCATTTATATGATTTTAACCTATGCTCTGAAAAGAGAAGGCTAACTATGATATAGGTAGATAATCACAATTTTATATTAGACGAAAGTATTTCTATGAATTGTGTAGTTTAGGGATTACGTGTTTAAAGCCTGCAATATGTTGATTTACCACAGAGATGTAGGAAATAATATGTTGTAGAGAATTATAGATCCTAGCAAGACTATAATATATAGTTGTAATTTGCTACACAATAGAATTAAGAAATATTGAGAATTGGTTAAAAATCATAAGTGAATGGTTAATGAAACTAAAGCCCTAACTTTTACATCCATTGAATTAAATCATATTTTTATCTCTGAATTTCTCTAGTGCTTAATAGTTTCCTTAATTTTAGTAATAAATATTTTACTCATAATTCTGAAATTATTATTTAAATCAATTAGAATTAAAAGTTAATTATTGGTAATTAATATCAGTCTTTGTGGGATCGACACTTTACTTATCGTATATTACTTGATTTGACCACGTATACTTGCGTGTTAATTTTAAAGAGATCAAGTTTTTGGCGTCGTTGCCGGGGACTGTTTTTATTAATATCAATAAAGTTAATTTTGTTCTAATTTGATTTGAAATTTTTATTATTATTATTTAACATTTATTCGGATCAAGGTTCATTGTGTTCCAGGAATTTTTGGTATATGCGAAGCAATAGACAAAAGGAGATTATACCAATAGATCGGGAAATTGAAAGAACGTGTAGACAGAACCAGAAAATAAAAAGGAGATTGGAATTTACCATGGCTGACAATTTGGGAAACGATGCTAATAATGGTCAAGGGGCTGCAGAAATTCCAAGGGAGAAAGGACCAAGAACTTTGAGAGATTATGTACTTCCTACTATTACAGGAGTGCATTCATGCATCAGACCTCCAACAATTGTTGCCAACAATTTTGAGATTAAGCCTGCAATCCTTCAGATGGTTCAGTCAACTATTCAGTTTGGAGGTATGCCAACGGAGGACCCCAATTTACACATAGCTAATTTTCTGGAGTTATGTGCTACGTTCAAGATGAATAGGGTGAGTGATGATGCTATAAGACTGAGGTTATTCCCATTTTCACTAAGGGACAGGGCAAAAAGTTGGTTGATATCTTTACAGGCGAATTCTATCACTACATGGGAGGAGTTAGGTCAGAAATTCCTTGCCAAGTTTTTTCCTCCAGCAAAGGCTGCAAAGTTAAGGGGCGAGATTAATAACTTTTATCAGTTGGATGGAGAGTCACTGTATGATTCTTGGGAGCACTTTAAGGAGTTGTTAAGGAAGTGTCCACCCCATGGAATAGAAAAGTGGATGCTGGTGCATAATTTTTATAATGGGTTGAATGGAATGACTAGAACAATTATAGATGCTGCAGCGGGAGGTGCCTTTATGAGTAAAAGTGCTAATGAGGCATATGAGCTATTAGAGGAGATGGCAATGAATAATTATCAATGGCCAACTGAAAGGGGACAACCAAAGAAGGTGGCTGGAATGATGGAATTGGATGTTATATCCATACTTATAGCTCAAGTAGCAGCCTTGGCAATTACAAAAGACTACACTCCCATCTCAAGCTAAGCAAGTTCAAAACTTTTGTGAAGTGTGTGGTACAAACCATCCACCCAACCAATGCCCTGCTATAGATATGAATAACATGCCCATGGAAGAAGTACAAGCTATAGGAAATTACCAAAGACAACCTAATAACCCCAATTCCATGACCTATACCCCAGCTTGGAAGAATCATCCTAATTTTTCATGGTCTAACAACCAAAACACTCTACAACCTTATCCTCCACCTCAACCACCATATCAACCTGCCCAAAATAGGCCACCATATCCACAGCAATATGCACACCAAAATCCTCCACCTGGCTATTATCAACCACAAAATAGACCACCTCACCAAATGCAAATGAAACCAGCTGAAACCCAACCTGATATACTTAACCAATTCATGACTAAAACCAGAGCATCCATAAGAAGTTTGGAGACTCAAATAGGGCAATTGGCTACTTTAATGACTAATAGAGCTCAAGGAAATTTTCCTAGCACTACATAAGTTAATCCTAAAGAATAGTGCCAACCTATTACTTCGAGGAGTGGAACGAGGTATGAGGGGCCAACGAAGAATCTGTCAGAAGAAGAAAAAGGTCATAAGGGAAATACTCAAAGTAAAGAAGAAAAGAAGTTTAATGATGAAAAGGTTACTGAAGACCTTAAGAAGGAAGAGGAGACCCCACCTGTGAATATTGAGCACCATTTTAGAATTCCATATCCACAAAGACTTCGTAAGCATAATTTAGATAAACAGTTTGCAAAGTTTTTAGAGGTGTTCAAGAAGCTACATATAAATATACCGTTCGTAGAAGCATTAGAACAGATGCCCAGCTATGTAAAGTTTATGAAGTAGATTCTCTCTAATAAGAGAAAGATGGGTGACTACGAAACAGTGGCATTAATAGAAGAATGTAGTGGGATTTTGCAAAGGAAACTTCCTCAAAAGTTATGAGATCCTGGGAGTTTTACTATTCCATGCACGATTGGGGAGTTTGAATGTAAGCATGCACTTTGTGATTTGGGGCAAGTATTAATTTAATGTCTTTGTCAGTATTCCATAGACTTGGCTTGGGGGAAGCTAGGCCAACCACAGTAACATTGCAGCTGGCTGATAGATCTGTGAAGCATCCACGTGGTATTATAGAAGATGTATTGGTAAAGGTGGATAAGTTTATATTTCCAGCTGATTTTATAGTTCTTGATATGGAGGAGGATGAGAATGTTCCTATTATTTTGGGGAGACCATTCTTAGCAACTGGGTAAGCATTGATAGATGTGTAAAAAGGAGAGTTAAAGCTGAGAGTTCAAGGGGAAGAAGTAGTATTTAATGTGTTTAAGGCTATGACTTATCCTAAAGCAAGTGATAGTTGTTCTCAGTTGATGTGGTAGAAGAAGTAGTAGGAAGAAAAAAATTAAGTGAGGATCCTCTTGAATTAAGTCTTACAGTTGATCATGTAGATGGTGAGGAAAATGAAGAAGCGATGAGTTATTTGAAGTGGATAAAATCATCTGAGCCGTGGAAGCATAAGAAGTTTGAAGAACTGGGTGAAGAACCAGAAAGACCATTACCATCGATTCTGAAGCCACCTGTTTTAGAATTGAAAGTTTTACCGAACCATCTCCGTTATGCTTATCTTGGGGAAAAAGAGACTCTTCCAGTTATAGTTTCATCATTTCTTTCAGAAGTAGAGGAGGAGAAGTTGTTGAGGGTGTTAATAGCTCATAAAACTGCTATAGGGTGGACTCTGGCTGATATAAGAGGAATTAGCCCATCGACAGTTATGCATAGAATTCTCATGGAAGATGAGGCGAGACCGACTATTGATGCTCAACGAAGACTTAATTCGACAATGAAAGAAGTGGTGAGGAAAGAGATTTTGAAATGGTTAGATGCTGGAGTGATTTACCCTATCTCTGATAGTGCTTGGGTGAGTCCAGTGCAAGTAGTACCTAAAAAGGGGGGTAGGACTGTGGTGAAGAATGAAAGTAATGAACTGATTCCAACAAGGACTATGACGGGTTTGAGGATATGTATAAATTATCGAAAGTTGAATAAGGCAACTAGGAAATATCATTTTCCTT